>NW_026652276.1:224784344-225012980 GCF_009828535.3 Hylobates moloch | reverse complement strand
CACACATGCTCTACAAACAATTTTTGCAGTTAACGCAATCATCACAGGGTCCTGAGGTGACATACATCCTCCTCAGCTTACGAGATGACAGGATTAAGAGATTAAAGTAAAGAGAGGCATAGGAAATCACAAGGGTATTGATTGGGGAGGTGATAAGTGTCCATGAAATCTTCACAATTTATGTTCAGAGATTGCAGTAAAGACAGGCATAAGAAACTACAAAAGTGTTAATTTTGGGGAACTAATAAATGTCCATGAAATCTTCACAATTTATGTTCTTTTGAGATGGCTTCAGCCAGTCCCTCTGTTTGGTGTTCCTGACTTCCCACAACAGCAGGGCAGTCAAATCTTAAAGCTCTGAAATGATCTCCTTTGACTCTATGTCTCATATCCAGGTCACATTGATGCAAGGGGTGGGTTCCCATGGTCTTAGACAGCTCTGACCCTGTGGTTTTGCAGGGTACAGCCCCTCTCCTGGGTGCGTTCATGGGCTGGCATTGTCTGTGGCTTTTCTGGGCACATGGTGCAAGCTCTCTGTGGATCTACCATTCTGGGTTCTGGAGGAACTTCAGTAGGCAGTGCCCCAATGAGGCCTCTGTATTAGGGCTTGAACCCCACATTTCCCTTCCACACTGCCTTAGCAGAGGTTCTCCATGAGGGATCTGCCCCTGCAGCACACCTCTGCCTGGACATCCAGGCATTTCCATACATCCTCTGAAATCTAGGTGGATGTTCTCAAACCTCAGTTCTTGACTTCTGTGCACCCACAGGCTCAACACAACATGTAAGCCACCAAAGCTTGGGGCTTATACCCTCTGAAGCAATGGCTTGAACTCTGTGTAGGCCCGTTTTAGCCATGGTTGGGAGGTGGGACACCAAGTCCTGACTGAACAAAGCAGCAAGGCCCTGGGCCTGGCCCAGGAAACTATTTTTTTTTCTCCTAGGCCTCTGGGATTATAATGGGAGTGACTGCCATTAAGACCTCTCACTGCCCTGGAGACATTTTCCCCATTGTCTTAGTGATTACCATTTGGCTCCTTGTTACTTACACAAATTTCTGCGGTGGGCTTGAATTTCTCCCCAGAAAAATGGGTTTTCCTTTTCTATTGGATTGTCACACTGCAAATTTTCTGAACTTTTATGCTCTCTTTCCCTTTTAAACATAAGTTCCAATTCCAAACCATATCTTTGTGAATACATAAAACTGAATGCTTTTAACAGCACCCACATCACATCTTAAATGCTTTGCTGCTTAGAAATTTCTTCTGCCAGATACCCTAAATCATCACTCTCAACTTCAGAGTTCCACAGATATCTAGGGCAGGGGCAAAATGCCACCAGTCTCTTTGATAAAGCATAGCAAGAGTCACCTTTAGTCCAGTCCCCAACAAGTGCCTCATCTCTGATAGCTTGCACCATGTGCCTGGGAAAGTCACAGACACTCAAAGCCTCCATGAAAACAGCTGAGTTGGGGGGCTGTACCCTGCAAAGCCACAGGGGTAGAGCTTCCTAAGGCCATGGGAGCCCATCTCTTGCATGAGTGTGACCTGGATGGGAGACATGGAGTCAAAGAAAATAATTTTGGAACTTTAAGGTTTAATGACTGCCATATTGGATTTCGGACTTGCATGGGACCTGTAGCCCCTTTGTTTTGGCCCATTTCTCCCATTTGGAATGAATGTATTTACCCAACCTATGTACCTTCATTGTATCTAGGAAGTATTAATAACTAACTTGCTTTTGATTTTTATAGGCTCATAGGCAAAAGAGACTTGCCTTGTCTTAGATGAGACTTTGGACTTGGACTTTTGGGTTAGTGCTAGAATAAGCTAAGACTTTGGGGGACTATTGGAAAGGCCCAATTGGTTTTGAAATGTGAGGACATGAGATTTGGAAGGAGCCAAGGGTGAAATGATATGGTTTGGCTGTGTCCACACCCAAGTCCCATCATGAATTGTAGTTCCCATAATCCCCTCTGTCATGGGAGGGACCTGGTCAGAGGTAATTGAATCATGGGGGTGGTTACCCCCATGCTGCTGTTCTCATAATAGTGAGTGAATTCTTACGAGATCTGATTTTTATTTATTTTATTCTATTTTTTATTTTTGAGACAGTCTCTCTCTCTCTATCACCCAGGCTGGAGTGCAGTGGCACGATCTCGGCTCACTGCAACCACTGCCTCCTGGGTTCAAGGGATTCTTCTGCCTCAGCCTCCCAAGTAGCTGGGACTACAAGCACGTGCCACCATGCCTGGTGATTTTTGTATTTTAGAAGAGATGGGGTTTCACCATATTGGCCAGGCTTGTCTTGAACTCCTGACCTCGTGATCCACCCACCTCGGCCTCCCAAAGTGCTGGGATTACAGGTGTGAGCCGCCATGCCCAGCTGATCTGTTGGTTTTTTAAAAGGCTTTCCCTGCTTTGCTTGGCAGTTCTTCCAGCCACCGTGTGAAGAAGGATGTGTTTGCTTCCCCTTCTGCCGTGATTGTAAGTTTCCTGAGGCCTCCTCAGCCATGCTGAACTGTGAGTCAACTAAACCTTGTTTTAAAAATAAATTGCCCAGTCTCAGGTATGTCTTTATTAGCAGCATGAGAACAGACTAATACAACATGTGTCCATCAATAAATGAAAGTATAAAAAAAAGTATTATACATATATACTGGTATATATATGTATATAATATGCTATTATACTATATATAATAGTAATTCAGCCATTAAAAAAGCATGAAATCATGTATTTTACAACAAGATGTATGAAACTAGAGGTCATTATCTTAAGTGAAACAAGCCAGGCACAGAAAAACAAATATTGCATGTTCTCACTCATAAATGGGTGAAGATTATGGGAATCAGGCAGCAGGTCGGGATAGCTGCTGAGCTGACCAGTGACTCATGTGGCTGTAATCACTAGGACAACAGCCGGGTATCTGGCTGAAAGGCTGGTGAAGCCACTGAGGAGTGGATGACAGACCTATTGGCTGCTACAACTGCAGCAGAGGTGGGGGGCTCAAAGATGGCAAATGTGATCTACTTTTGAATTTTTAACACACACTAAATTATAAATTTTTCTAATGCAATCTACAATTATTCAGCATTTTCACCTTTCTAATCAAGTCAAGAGCTTTACCATGATTTAATTATTCATTGGTATTATTTACATCAACCTGTTACGGCTGCTAAGAGCTTTTACTATTTTATATAAAAAGCTATTTTGTTTACATTCAACAATTATACTTACTATTATTCTTTATCAACTCGTATGCTTCGCATGTACCCTATATACTTTTATTCTGTTTTCATCTTTTTTTCTATCCAATATATTTATTAATAATTCTGTTGAAGACCTAAGGGAGGTAATCTTCCTTAGACTTTGTTTGAAAACATTTTCATTTTTCTCTTTTTCTTGAATTATAGTTTAACTGTCTGTGAAATTGTAGAGTAACAGTTTTCCTAATCCTTTTGAATATTCTCTTTTGGCATCTGTTTTGCTGAGGGGAAGTCCACTATTATTGGTTATTCTTTTGTAGTTATTCCTTTATTCTCTGAAGGTTTTATTATTTTCTTTTCCTCCTTAATGTTCTATGCTTTCATTATGATATGTCTAGATATGAATTTATTTTTATTCATGTGGCTTGATACTCAGAGTATCTTTTGTTCTGAGAATTCATGTGTTTAGCCATCAGGAAAAAAATTTCAGCAATAATGTCCTATCCCATTTTCATCATTATTTTTATATCCTTATGAGATAAATAGATATTATATCTGAGCCTAGAGTCTATGTGCTTTTTATTCCATTTTCTTAAAAAATAATCTCTGTTGCATTTTGGGAAAATTATGCATTCCATATTCTATTTCACATTTTTTCCCCTAATGTACTCCATCTAGAATTTATCCTGTTAGTTGAATTTTTTTCATATTTAAGAAGAGTTGGCCGGGCACGGTGGCTCACGCCTGTAATCCCCGCACTTTGGGAGGCCAAGGCGGGTGGATCACGAGGTCAGGGGATCGAGACCATCCTGGCTAACACAGTGAAACCCCGTCTCTACTAAAAATACAAAAAATTAGCCAGGCGTGGTGGCGAGTGCCTGTAGTCCCAGCTACTCGGGAGGCTGAGGCAGGAGAATGGCGTGAACCCAGAAGGTGGAGCTTGCAGTGAGCCGAGATTGTGCTACTGCACTCCAGCCTGGGTGACAGAGCGAGACTCCGTCTCAAAAAAAAAAACAAGAGTTAGTCCTTATTTCAGGGAGTGCATGTTTTATTTCTAAGCTCTGTAATTGTTATCTTTTGGGATCCATCTGCTATTTTCTAATTATTTTCCTTCTTAATCCCTGGCCATCTAAAATAATTGGCATATCTTTAAGAAATCTTTTATGCATTTAAACATAAACATAAATATTTATCAATTGTTCATTCCTGAACACGCACAATGGACATCATCAGAAGTAAATTTATTTTCCAGTTGTTGATATTTTGGGCTGCTTCTCTTGGCAGCTTCTGAAAATAGATTTAAAGACCCAGTTCTCTCTCCATTTCTGTCTCTCTGTCTCTCTGTCTCTCTCCCTCCCTCTTCTCTCATCTAGAAGCTCAGGGGTTGTCTCGGCCCAGCTCTTTGGGCTTCCTATCCAGACCTGGATCTTACATAAATGATTCAGAATTATGTACCTATAGTGTGACTGAGTATATTGGGAATCCCAGCACCCAGAGTGGGTGGCTGGATTCCACATTTGGTTGCAGCACAAGGCCTGGGTTCTCACAAGTCTTCAACCAGCTACACAGGGAAGCAGTATAGCACAGTACATTTTTTGATCTTCATTAGTAAGCAAAGGAAGTCAGTCCGTCCCACCCTCCTCCATATCTTATTTTCAAGGAAGGTGCTAAGCCTCAGTTCCCCATTATTGCATGAAGAACTTTAATATATTTAGTTCCTAAGAGCAAAGCTATCTCAACCCAGGCCAACTTACAAACAGTTGGCTAACCCATGGCTTCTGCGTCACTCACACATCTGATTTTATGTTTTGTTTCTGATCCACAGAGATGTTTATCTTGCCTTGGGAGCTGGTTTTGTCTTTTTCATTTCCTCTCCTTGTGGTTTAATCTGTCACTGCTCTGTGGGGTTTTTTGTGTGTTTCTTTGTTTGTTTGTTTTTTCAGAGATGGGGTCTCGCTCTGTTGCCCAGGCTGGAATGCAGTAGCATGGTCATAGCTCACTGCAGCCTCAAACTACGGGACTCAAGCGATCCTCCCACCTCAGTTTCTTCAGTTGTTGGGATTACATGTGCAAGCCCGTGTGCCTGTGTTTAAGGCAAAAGTCATTGAGCTACTATCACTGAATATCAGGCTAATATTTTAAAATGTGAAACCATGTATATCTAGAAATAAAGTTGTGATGGCATTGTGGGAATAAAAGTGTGAGAACCACAAGTATGAAGCTTATACAACACTTTTTTCCTACTTGGATATTTTCTTTTGATGACTCTGCTGAATCCTTGGAAGAACAAGACAGGATTTTGACACAGAAAAAAGATTATCTTAGAATTACCATTTAAAAATCTTTAAATGATTATAAGTTTGTTTAAAATAAGGTTAAACTCTGCCCCTCATTAAAAAAATGAAAAAGTTTATTATGAAATCTTAAATTTTCAAGATAGAAGAGACATTGGAAAGACTCTGTTGCAAATGCCTGTTCAATGTATTTATATTTTACTCAACCTTTATGTTTCTATTTATAGTAAGGCTGCACACCAATTCACAAGACCTCATTGTTGCATAACATAATGTTCAAAAATATTTTCTCACATTGATGTTAATTCCACTTTTATGTAAACCTACTTTTTGATTCTAGGGTATTTTTCCCCACTTTGGGGAAGGCAATAAACAGCTATGTTTGCCTCCTGCAAGATTCTCAATGGGACATATGAAGACAATTATCCTGTTTGCTTTTTTCCTCTTTTTTCCAGGCTGTGGAAACACAGTCATTTCAAAAATTATTTATGGCTATGCACTCATTTATTTGATCATCTATATATTTCTTTCCTAATATGATTATTATCCAGGACAATAGTAAGGCCAGGGAGACCAATATAAGGAGTTGGCTACTATGAGTGCCAAAATTTCAGCCAACTAACAAGGTGTCACCAGGGTGAGTTTCTATCTCTACATACAGAGACTGAGATTTCCTAGAGGAGCTATTCTAGACACACAGCTGATGAGAATTCTTGGTGTGGGGGTAGGAGAATGAATGTAACAAAGCTATGGACTAATTATTTTTGTATATATTTCCTATCTAGATGCTATCTCAAGAATCCTTTTCGGATTGAAGCTATGTAGAGAATGTAAAATTTTATGTAGGATTCTTCTTACAGTTTTGTGTACTGGCAGGAGCAATGAAAACCATTTCATACCCAACCTCCTGTGCACTAACCTTCAACCTCCTTTGGTGGAGACCTTACCCAATATCACTAACCAAACAAAAACAAAGATAGGCACAGAAACTTGCAAACACAAAGAGCTGAGATTTTTTTGAGAAACTTCCATTGTTCAGTAAGTATCATAATAATTTATGAATCATTAAAATAAAAGTGGATTTTGTAGTTTTATGGTTGTTTAGTCATGAATTTTACCAGCTCTTAGTCTTACTATGTAACCATTTTTCATTTTCATTGTCCTTATATCCTTCTCACAAAAATACTCACTTCAAATCAGAGTCACATAAATTCTTTCATTTAGCATTGATAAAAGTTGTATAAGGCACCTAGCTGAAACCTTGTTAGCCACATCTGACCTAAAATAAAACTCAGGATTGAGGAGGCTATATTATTCCTAGAAGCAGACCTATCTAGGAAGTTGTAGCACAATTGAGATGTGACTCTAACATAGCAAGTATCTCAGCTTGCACCTGTGCTGGGTTCCCCCTTTCTCAGTCCTAGCAGCCTAGAGCACTGGTAAGGTAGATCCATCTGTACACAGGAGAGACGGGGACACTTCCTGGAAAAGCATTCATCACATCATAAAGGGAAAGAACACTGGTGGGTACACCTAATGATAGAAAGAAGACCAGAATCATAAGTAAGATAAGACGCTGAGAAAAGCAGGGTGTCTCTCGTTCAGATTGTCCCTTTGGGGCAATGCCTTATGAGGCCATGTGATTTTGCAAACAGGCATTAGGAGGGAGTTACTATTGGAAAATGATGATGCCGCTAATGTGAGTGTTTCTGCTCTTCCCAAAGGTGGTAATGAATCCTCCAAAGATGGGTTGGCTACAGGATGTATTCTTTCTGATGTTAAGACTTTGGCTATAATATTGTAAACTCTGTTTTGTTCTAGACTCTGCCCCATCATGTGGATGTTGAGTCTAACCCCTGTTGAGCTAAAATTTGTAACGTTTTGGGCAGACAGCTGCTAAGAAGCTGTTTGGGTTTGCAATCAGTACAATCCATAACACTCAGTTCTATTACTGGTTGCGTAGTATAGGATAAGTTATTAAATCATTCTGAACTTTGTTTACTTATCTATTAAATGGGGAAAATAATAGCCATGTTTATGAAAGATAAATGGGGTAACATTTGTGAAGCAGTCAGTAGAACTTGCAGCCTAAAACAATGCATGTTTCTTTCACTTACCCCCATCCCTTTAAAAACTGATTAATGTAGAAAATATGTATATATAAAGTGGTCATAACACCAACATATAATTTGTTTGTTAAAATCCTAGAACTCAAACATGGAAACAATTAATAGAAATTTTTCATATACTCAGGTATTTTCTGTAATGTATTAAATATATATATTATATATATATATTATTAGAGCCACTATTCAGACCTGCTAGAGAACATTTCTTTATAATTTATGTATACTTGTCACTTTCTGTAGAAATGTGGTCTTTTTGGTCTATTCTTTCCCAATCATTTAGAACTGACATAGGATGAATTCTACCCCCTGATTTTTCTACTGTGCCCTAGGTAAAAAATTCTGAATTCAAATCTATTGCTTATGTTTTATATGAGATGAACTATTCTACATGTTTCCTCTTTCCCTTTTCTTTTAAAGGTTTTAAGCAGAATATGAAACATACGTATTTTAGGGAATGTAATAATTTTTTCAGATATAGTTAGAAAGTCCTTTCTATATGAAAATAGTGCCTGTTTTCTCTTTCTATTTTCAGAATAGCGCACACAATGATTCCATAGTGGTTGATAGTTAAATTTAGATCCAGTATTTATTTTTTTAATTCAAATTGCTCTCTTTGGGAGGGGCAGAGCAAGGTTTGTGTATTTCTGCAGGCCAAAAAATGTCCTCACAGTATGGAGATATGAAAACAAAGACCATCACCAGAGGCAGAATGTTTAACCGAGATGAATGGATGAGCAGAATAGTCAGCAACTAGGCTTTTTGAGAACTGAAAAGAAAACAGTGTGTTTGGAGAGAGGGTGGGAGGAAAGAGTTCCCCCTTTGCTTCTTTCTTTCATGGAAGAAGAAATATATGAAATGATAAGAATATATTTTTAAAATTGTAAAAATAAAAAATCTACAGGCAGCAGATAATGTAATACATGGTCATACAGTTGAACGCACACAATACTACAAGGGTTGAGAGAAAAAAGAGAGAATTCCAAAAGGTACCATACTCGAAGTGTTAAAGAAATCATATTACCACATTGTGCTGATCATTTAGGACTCAGACTTGTGTTAAAATAAAACAAATTACTTGTACATGTCATTCTGACCACTTGGGTCCAGGAAAAGTAATATATATCACGTGGAGTAGCTTCTCTTTGGAATTTTGTTGAGGTTCCTAAAAGTCCTTGTCAAGACTTGTCACATTCTTGGTTCAAAGCAGTGGTCTATGATGTTACATCAAGCTGTCAGTTTCCCTTGATGCTTTCTTCCTTTGCAGTATTTTCTTACTCCTACAATATTTTATGTAATCACCATATGATAAATTGTCACCTACACCCAGCTTTGCTATCTGAATTATGAAAAAGGTAATATCCCTAATAACATTCTCTCATATTTATTTTAAATGCAAAATCTTTCCAAACTCTTTCTAATTAAATGGTGCAGAATTAAGTGAAATGAAACCAAGATCCTGATATTTCTCTGCCTTTTATATAAAAAAATCTATGCAATTAAACTTTGCTTTTTACAGAATTAGATTTGTTAGGGTGATTTAGATGAACTTCCAGTACTAATGTCATCATCCTTAGGCTTTAGGTTCCAGACCAGGCATTGGCTCTACTCTTAGTTGTTGTTACATTCACAGTAGAGGGCTGCTTAACCAAGGTCAGTATTTATTCTGTGTGGTTACAAGTAGCCTCTTATAGTAGCATATGGTATGGGATTACCAGCATATACTTACGGCGAAAAGAGATGGAAATAATAGAGAAATTTCAGAGGAAATTTGAGAGAACTAAGCCTCAAAAGACCAGAAAGCAGATCCTGGGTAGGGGTGGGAGCTGGCAGTAGGAGTTCATGGCACTTTGCACCTCTGCTGCACCACACGGCTCAGCGCCTTTCTGCATGTGCTTTGTGATCTGCGGGGTACCCCACGTTTAGGGATAGAAGCCGATCAATATATATTCTTGATATCAGAAATCTAAGAGATGAGACTGTAAGGCATTTACACCACCGTTCCTACAAATCTCATTGGGAGGAAATCTTCAACCCTCTAGACTTTCCCTGGCATCCCTCACCTTGATCTCTGTTTCCACAACACTCTTTTCAGGGCACCCTTGACCTCTGCATTCCTCAGGCTGTAGATCAGGGGGTTCAGCATCGGGTTGAAAAGGCTGTAAAACAGGGAAAGGACCTTCTGCTGCTCCTCAGGATGGCGGGACTTGGGGGCCATGTACATGACAATGGCGCTGCCAAAGAAGAGTCCCACCACGCAGAGGTGGGAGGAGCAGGTGGAGAAGGCCTTTCTGCGGCCCTCCCCGGAGTGGATCCTCAAGATGGCCGCCAGGATGCGCGAGTAGGAGACCAGCACGAGGCAGAGCGGCCCCACCAGGATGAACACGCAGGCTGCAAAGATGACCACCTGGTTGAGCCAGGTGTCAGCACAGGCCAGCCTGAGGACGGACAGGATTTCACAGAAGAAGTGGTTGATTTCATGGGGCCCACAGAAGGGCAGCCTCAGGATGAGAACCACATGGACCAGAGCCAGGAGGGAGCCACACGTCCAGGAAGTGACAGCCAGGACTGTGCACACTCCCCATCTCATGATGGCAGAATATTGCAGAGGGTGGCAGATAGCCACGTACCGATCACAGGACATCATTACCAAGATGAGACACTCGGTGTGAGCAAAAGCCATGTATAAAAAGGTCTGCATTATGCATGGGACAAAGGAGATTGTTTTTCTCTTGTTCAGAAGGTCTGTCAGCATCCTGGGGACATTGTTGGAAGCATACGAAATATCAATGATGGCCAGGTGTGAGAGAAAGAAGTACATGGGAGTGTGCAGTCTGGAGTCCAGCCAGATGAGCCCCAGGATGGCCCCGTTTCCCAGCAGAGTGAAGACGTAGAACAGGGAGAAAAACCCAGAGAGGAGCATCTGGATCCTTAGGCTGATCGGAAATCCCAGGAGACTGAATTCTGTGACCCATGTCTGATTTTCTGTCATGCCCTTGTGACAGTACCTGTGTTGGACTCTGCTGTGGCAATGAGCTATGTGCTGAGGAGCAAATGCAGATCCAGATTAGTCAGTTAACAGAAGGAGGGGTTTATGGTGCACACAGGGTGTGCTGACCCAGTCAGCAAGCTTTTTCAGAGCCATTATGCCAAATCCTTTAATCCAGAGTAAAGCAGAAGATAAATTTGGTTCAGAGAACTAGTGTAAATGCAGACAGGGTGACGTATACTATATCCAGTCCCAAATAATTTTACTTAACTTGGATTGCAAGACCCACAGTTTTACTATCAGAAGGGCAGCCACAGAGTAAGTTGTTTTTCAGAATGGCTAGCCATTTTATTTTAGAGTAAAGATCACAGCCATGTTCTTATGTGTTTTACTTTATAATTTATTTAGTTTGCATATTTTCCCCCACTTTCTCTTCCATATTTGGTTTTCTCTTATTTTGGTTTTCTCTTAATTTGTGCAGAGTGCATTGCACATGCAGGTGCTCCAGTAAATGATTAGAGAAAACACATAAAAGCATGAATTAGGAAATGAGGTTTACAAATGCAATTTCAAAGAGGTTTGCTTCCCTGTGTTTACTAGTTTTAGGGAAAATAAAGCTTGCATTAAATGTTTTACTTCCTGAAGCAACTCAGGAAAATCTGGCTGTTTCCCTTTGCATGCAAGCCAAGAAAGAGTGCCATCACTAATCCAGCAAGCATTCACTGAAGTCATTTCTGATATATGGCCAGGGCAACTGGTTATCTATGTGAAGAGTTAACAGGATAATGTTCTGACTCCTGCCTTCACCCCACCCCTTGCAGGGCTGCTTCCCTGGTTCTTAGCAGGTGCTGTTGCTGGCACAATGCCCACTACACTTGTTGGATGAATTATGGATGGATGGATGGATGGATGGATGGATGGATGGATGGATGGATGGAGGATGGATGGATGGATGGATGGATGGATGGATGGATGGATGGATGGACGAATGAAAGGCATTACATTAAGAATAACATTCAAAGAGCATATCCTAGATTTCAATCAAGTCTTCAGACTCTTCTTAAATTTTCTCTGCTTGTCATTCCCCCAACCACATAGCCACAGGGGCTATAGAAAGGGAAAACCAGGACGTTTCATAGAAGTACACAAGTGTTAAATGATCAATGCGTCATTCTCAATGTGCAGCTTATGACTCCACCTCTGCAAATGCTAACTCTACCTTAAGCCCAGGAAACTGTCTGCCAATAAATTATCTCTGTATCTCCCATTCAATGTACTGATTTCTGGAGCCCTGCCTTCCTCCGGACCCTAGCTTCTCTAAACTACCAGACTTTGCAAAAGACCCTTTACTCACTGTGATATCAGGCCTGGTCTTGTCTCAGAAATATAATTATATTTAGAGAAATTGTGCAGAGATCATAGGAGCTTTTGAAGGCCAGAGCTGAGGATCTTGCTCCCACCAGCAGCCTCTGAGACAAGGAATTTCCAGATGCAGGAGTTGTCTGTCTTAGCATAGGATGATGCAGACTGCAGCCTGCTTTCTGGGAACACCAGCAGTATAGGTTTTATGGTGGGGTCATCTCCACTCAAGCCTTCACAGATTGTCCCTGAAGACAAGGTAGAGTCCCTAAGGGAAACAGGATACACAGCAGTCGGACTCTGTGTCTACCGGAAGAAACAAAAGTTGTTTATCCTCCTGTCTCCATTTCTCTGGGCCCTGGAGATGGGCATTCAGAAAAAAAAAGCTGGCAGGTGATGGCTTAATAACCAGCTGGATCTCTACACATAAAACTCTTGTAGTAACAAGAGCATGCATTCTCCAGGGGCCACATTGCAAATTACACCCCCTAAGTATTTGGATTGTGATAAGTTCGTGGATCTCAGTCTTGCCCTGGATGGATTAAATGGAGCTTGAGGAGGCAGAGCATCATGCTTCTGTCATAAATGCTTGAAAATCTCCTTCTTAGTTAATTCTAACTTCGTATTGATAGATTAGAAAAAAAAATACTTCTATCAACCCTCCCACACTGTGGTGAGAAAGATTCTAAGGCCTTTCCACATAGTACCTGAGATTTGATATAGGGTGTAGGAAATAAGAGAAGCCACAGAAGCCAGAGTAAGGCTGGCCTTGAAGAGGTGTCATGGTAGAATCCCTGTTGTTTCGAGGACAGAAATATGTAACTCACACCTTCACCTTTACTATGATATACTCCTGAAGTTCAACAAAACTGTTGGTATAATGATGCCTCAGGTGTAGGGGCTGTGTTTATATTCACACAATAAAGCATAGACAGAGGATGCCTTGAAAATGTTCCTGATTATCCCTTTTATGTGTACGTCCCTTATGTGTATATGTATTATGTATGTATCTACGTGTGTGTGTGTGTGTGTGTGTGTGTGTTTGCTGGTTGGGCAACATTTTAGAGAGAAACATCCAAATCTCATTTGTCAGAACACACTGGGTTCTTTACTCCAGAGAGATGTAGGTTGTTAATGTGTGAGCTAACAGGGGAGACTCGGAAATATGCCTATGATTTTGGCTCACAGACTATAAAGGTTTCAAAGCAGGTGTATTTCTATGGACAGAATAAAGAAGCTCAATGAATATTTTTCCCCAAATCTCTGGAAGAATGACAAGAAAAGTTTAGTAACTACGTACAGTGGTTAGAAAAAACAGCTGAAGCACTTAACAAAAATAAAATAAGCTTACTAACTACCTAAAACTGGAGAACTAAATAAAATATTGCCAAGATGCTTTTCAATTATTCATATATTATCTACATATGGATGTTTTATATCCACAATTATCCATGTGTAGATACTGAATAATTAATCATTCATTTATTAATTCGCTCACTCAATTTACATTTATTGAGAATCTGCTCTGTGTGGGAATCATCCTAGACACTGGAAAAGCAAACATTAGTGAGATACTGTCTCCATCTTCTAAGAGTTTACAGTCTGCCTACAAGTGAGCCACGCAAATAAGCAGTGTAGGACCTGGGATACACGTGTGCACAGTATACTGCAGGCAGCAAGGAAAGGTGGGGTAGATCCTTCTGAAAGTGGATAGGGAAAGGCTTTGATGTGGATGGAAAGTTTAGACACTCTTCAGGAAGACATGCCAGGCTGGACCTTACCTATTCAATTATGCCTGTAGTGACATCTGAGTCTGGAGATTTCAAAGATTATAAGTTATTTTCCCATTGGTACTGGAGGAATCAGGTCCAATATGGGAAGGCTTTGACTTTGCATGGAGGAGTTAAGAGATTTCAGTGAAAATTGTAAAACTGTGTAAAAATAATAAAGAAGTAACCACAAGAAAAAAAGACACACTAGGCTGCACCTTAAGGTATGAGGAGGGCATAGCAATAAAACCAATAATAACAATACTGGGAAAGAGGTTCAAAAATGAGCTTCTATTGGACTTCATTGGAAATAAAGAGTAGA
Source organism: Hylobates moloch (assembly GCF_009828535.3). NCBI lineage: Eukaryota > Metazoa > Chordata > Mammalia > Primates > Hylobatidae > Hylobates > Hylobates moloch. The sequence continues at coordinate 224,998,913 of NW_026652276.1, read as the reverse complement.
ACGATTTGACTAAGATATGTTATTACAAAGATTAATGTTTGGTTAATGTGGAGGATTGTTTAAAAGAATGAGATTGGATACTGTAAGCCCAAACTATCTGTAGAGTCTGCATTTTCAAGGGACAGTGAGTACCTGAATTGAGATGGTAGCCATGGAGACAGGCTGGAGGGAATGGGTATTGAACATGTGAAGGAAATATAATTATCAGCATTCAGTGACTTGGTGTGTGGTGAGGAAGCCAAACAGAGCTGGGGTGCTCCCCAGATTTCTGGTTTGTGTGGCTGTATATAAAGTGTTTTCATTCAATTATATGAGGAATAACTAAGGAAGATATTATTTAAAAGCAAAGGTTAAAAAAAGAATATAATTTTGAACATGATGGATATTTAGGTGGCTTGGTCCAATAAAGAATTAACTAAATAGTTTTGGAGTTTATTAGAGACATCCGGGTCAAAGTACAGATTTAACAGATAGTTAAAGTCATGATAGTGGATAAGAGTATTCAAGGAGAGCAAAGCAGTTTTGGTGAGAAAAAAAGAGAAGGTCAAGAACAGTATCTTAAGAATAACCAATATTTTAGAGATGGACAGAGAAAGATAAATCTCCAAAAGAGAACAAAAAGAAAGATCAGAGAGATAGGTGGGAAACTAAAAAAATAAAAATAAAGAAAATCAACAAGCTATGCTCTATGTTATCCCAGGAGGCAAACTAAGGTATTCATTTTAATCATATCAATAATGCTAACTCTATTTTTTAGAAACAAGAATATTTTTCTGTAAAAAGCTACACTTAAGTTAATACTTATAGTAAACATAAAATAAAATCAAAGTTACTAACAGAAAGCCATTGCTATCCTTCAAGAAAAATATAGCAGCTTTTTAGCATAATTTCCCAATTTCATGGACCCTTACAAGGGGTACAAGGCTGTTAATCAGAAATACAATACAAATCTGCAGCAACTTCATTGTGAAAATTAAAAGTAATTGTTATTCTATAAATGAAATGAGGGCTCAACTGAAAGAATGTCATTCCAAGGACAGAGATGGCAGATGACCAAAGATTTCCGAAGTGAGGCTCATTGATAATTCACAGAGGTAGAAATCCACTGTGTTCAAAAGAGCTTTTAACAGTACCTTGGGAGTACATCTTATACTCTGGCAACCCATAAACATTATTCTTAATTCCACAACACATTCAGAAAGGCGGATGATTGGGAGACTAATGGGATTTCACACCTTTTTGTTTCTTCTCCAATTGTAGGACAAAAGTCAACACAATCTCTCACGTTTCCTGGCACCACAGTATGGACTTAAAGACGAATAACACTTTCAAATGCAGAAAGAAGAGTATTATATATTGAGTGCATTAGTAAATACAATTCACACAGACAAATTTTACGTCTGTTAATTTCTTGTTTTCTTTTTAATTTTATTATTATTATACTTCAAGTTTTAGGGTACATGTGCACAACGTGCAGGTTTGTTACGTATGTATACATGTGCCATGTTGGTGTGCTGCACCCATTAACTCATCATTTAGTATTAGGTATATCTCCTAATGCTATCCCTCCCCCCTCCCCCCACCCCACAACAGTCCCCGGTGTGTGATGTTCCCCTTCCTGTGTCCATATGTTCTCATTGTTCAATTCCCACCTATTAGTGAGAACATGTGGTGTTTGGTTTTTTGTCCTTGCGATAGTTTGCTGAGAATCATGGTTTCCAGCTTCATCCATGTCTCTACAAAGGACATGAACTCATCATGTCCTGCATGGCTGCATAGTATTCCATGGTGTATATGTGCCACATTTTCTTAATCCAGTCTATCATTGTTGGACATTTGGGTTGGTTCCAAGTCTTTGCTATTGTGAATAGTGCCGCAATAAACATACGTGTGCATGTGTCTTTATAGCAGCATTACTGGGTACATACCCAAAGGATTATAAATTTCTTGTTTTTTTTGAAAACCACTCAATTATCAACCTTTGCCTCTAAACTGCTAAGCATTTGGTTGACACCATAGATAATGAAGAAATGTTTCTGAAAGCATGGCCCATGCACTACCAGCATAAAAAGAGTACTTTACCCTTTATGAGGCATCAAAATGTACCTTGTAAATGCTAAAGCTCAGCGTAAATGTAAGGTGCTACTTAAGAAGCTTTTAGGCATGCAAAGAATCTTAAAGACCATTTTATCCACAGATGTCATTTTAAAGATAACTCTGAAGCTAGAGAAGATATGACTTCATTAAGACTAAGGGCAGATTTAAGATGAGAACCCAAGCATCTTGAAGCTAGTGTATTCAAAATGGAATGCTTAATTTCCTTTTCCTTGTCTTACCAATCATGATAAGGTGCATCACTGCCACCTGCAGGTTACTCAAATGAAAAATTGAGTCATTCTTGATTCTTCTCACTCTTCAAAGTTGAAGTCTGTTAACCTGCTCTTTAATGCCACCACCACAATCTACAGTCTCCTGGGGTGCATGGATAAAAAAAGAGAGAGAGTTGACCTTCATATTTATAATTTATATATTTCATACTATTCCCAAATTGAATAATGTAAGCAGATACAGATTCACTATACAAAATAAAATTTTATTGTATAACCTTAAATTTGGGTCCCATTCTGGACCACACAGCCTGTAGTGTACTATACATAATGTTTTATTATTTACATAATTATCTTACATGGAACAGAAATAAGTGGAATTTTTTTGTCTTAAAATCATTAATTGGTTAAATAAGAACACTTGATCTGTGCCTTTCTTAACCTCTGTGAGGTTTCATTCTGGGCAAACTTGACAAAATCCACTAAACTAATAGAAGTATCCTATTATTATTTTAAAATGCAAAGTATAGTATATATAGTATAATCTATACAAGTATATGGTATATGTAGTACAGTATACACTAGTATATAGTATATGTAGTACAGTATATACTAGTATATAGTATATGTAGTACAGTATATACTAGTATATAGTATATATCTCTCCTGCTTAAAAATCTTCAGTGCCCTCTCTTTCGGCAATGTAAAATCCAAATTCCCTTTGAATGCTTTAAAAGCACTAAATGATCTGGCCCTCCCTGCTTCTGAAATCATAACTCTGGTTGTTCTCATCTTTGATCAGTGTGTCATTGCCACACCGAACCTAAGACAAATTCTAGGTCACATCAACCTATTTCCAGCATCAGTGTTTTTACATATGCTGGTCCCTGTGTCAAGAGTTATCACTTTAATTAGCTCTTATCCCTTCCTCCCCCAACCACATTGCTATTATCTAGCAGAGCGGCACATATAGTAAACTAGAATTCGTTTGTCTTTTCATTATTTGCTTCTTTGCCTCTTCTACTAGAAGGGAAGTTCATTATGGGCAAAGACTATGTCTGCTTGTCCATTATACTGAAGTCCCACTAGCTTGTCACAGTAGTTAGATGCTCAATTGACTTGCTGAATAAATAAGTGAAAAAATAAATGATGCTTAGTTTTATTTCATAGTGACTAATTGAAAAACATCAAGATCATTATATGTTAGTCACTTTCTTTATGTTTTCATGAAATACACACTTTTATTTAAAAATCTTGCTTTTATGGCCTTAGAAAAGCAGACTGTGCTCATATCTTTTTGCTCATGAATTGCCACTGCTATTAAAATGACTTGCAAGAAACTCAGTTGCAGAGCTTCTTCCCTTGCCTACTTTCTATCCTGTTTCTTTCTCCTGATCTCCGTTTGACTTCTTTCTTCTCCATCATTTTCTCCCATCTCCCTTGTTTTCTTTGCATTCTTGCCTTCTCATCTCCCTCCCTTACTTTTATCTTTAACTTTCCTCATTGTCGCTTTTCTTCCGTATGTTCTCTTGGGTCCTGTCTCCACAGCAGTGTATCTTCTGTCTTCTGAATGTAAATTGTTTCCAGATTTAATTGAGATCATAATTTAATGAAGAATCTCAAACAAGGGATTTGAGGTAACAAGATAACAAATAGCAAAAACAAACGAATGACCCTCACCCAGAATATCAACAACAAAAAACTTATCAGCAGCCTCAGATCCCAAAGCTCCCATGTTAACTAATGCTGTGTACACATGTCCTCTACCTCCCCCGCCGACCTATCCCTAGGAAGGCACAAATGTGAGACCATGCGTAGGCTACATTAGGCAGAAATCCCACTGCCTCAGTGATTCCTTCTCTCACAGGTAGCCTGATTCTTCATTTCAAGAAAAATATAATTTTAATTTGTCCTTCCCTCTTTCTTGACGAATAGCTTATAGATTAATCTTTAATAACATAATTAACCAATAGATATTTTGCAAAAGTCTACTGCTGAATTCCTCACATTTATACCAATATTCCACATTGAATGCTGGCTGGGCATAAGCCATGTACCCGTATCCAGGAGGGCTCATTTGTGACCCAATGTTATTGTGGGATAGCAGCAACCACTCCCAAAGCTTTTTAATTTTTAATTTGTTTCATGTTTTCAAGCCTGGACACATTATTATCATGGAAAGTAGCAATATAAATGTCTTTTCTGTTCTCAACAACAACCTGCATAACTATATAAAAATCTGAAATGCATGTATATTAATAAAAGATTATTGATTTATCATTGATCAAGAGAATAAGAAGAGTTTCATATTTTAATAACTAGAATGGGCATAAGTCAAAGAGAATTCAAGAGTGCCTGGAAACTAGAGTTCAAAGCAAGTTTTTTCTTCAGTTTTCTAGATTGATATCTGGGTGCAAATCATAAGATTTAATGATTACTGATATGGAAAGGACCCACGTACAGAATCTTCAATATCCCCAAGGGCTCCAGGCCATGAGATATCTCCTCTTCATCACTCAGATGAGTTTAGAGGTTTGAGATTTGGTGTATCTTGCTCAGTTCTCAGTATTTGAACAACTACAGAGGAGTTGAAATTATCCATTACAGTGAATTACTTGTCAGTCTCCCTTTGAATTCACTTGAAATAAATACAAATTATCTAACTTAAATTTGTATATTCTTCTTACATGTATTCTTTATATGTTTAGTTGTTAACTGTACCTGAAAGGCTTGAATTGAGTATACATTTATCTCTAGAAACACAACACCCATCTTCTAAGCTTTTCTAGTAACCATAATTGAAACATTGGTTCTATTATTGATATGTGGCAGGAACCTTGTATATATCCTCTCATGCAGCATACCCAAAACGAAATGACTTTATATGAATAAGAAAATTAAAAATCCAAGAGCTTAAGTAACCTTAAATCCATGTCAAATTCCATGCTCTTAACCACTGCCCTATTCCATGTCTATTGTGTTGCCTTTGGGTAGCGTTAGGAGGCACATTAGTGTCACATGGAAAGATGGTCTTGCTGTCTGATTGAGTTTCACTGGCCTTAGTGCTTCTCGTGCAGAACAACTTTTAAAATGCTTTTGTCTTTCTTTTATTTTAAAATACCACCCATGCTCATGGTGGAAGAAAATGAAATTCACCCATCAGGCTACACCTCAGAGGTAAATTTGTTGACATTTGGTGGTTTCTTTTTCCCAATTTTCATATATTTTTAGCTTAGTAGACCTCACATTATACATAAAATTTCTGATGCTGTTTGCACTTACCATGATAATCTAGGCAATCTATCAATCAATATAATTTTAACTGATGATTATCTGTGTGGCTTTGGACAAGATAGCTAACATCTCCAAATTGTTTTTCCATCTGTAAATTGGGTATAAACTAATATTGCAGAGTTCTCATTAGAGCTAAGTAGAAAAATAAAGAGGTACTTATTATAATATTATAAAGTTATTCTTTAAAAAGATTGACTCAATTAATTTTTCAATTTTTAACTAATTTTTTTAAAATTTCATTTTATTTTAAGTTCTGGGATACACATGCAGGACATGCAGTTTTGTTATATAGGTAAATGTATGCCATGGTGGTTTGCTGCAACTATCAACCCATCACCTAGCTATTAAGCCCTGCATGCATGAGCTATTTATCCTGATGTACTCCATCCCAACTATTTTTTTAAATAACTCCCTGCTTTCATGTTTCTCTCGGTGTGCCTGCATATAATTTCTAAACTGTCTTCAGCAATTTGATAGTCTAAAACTATAACTTTCTAATTTGGATATGTCTGATTACCAGGAAAGTTGAATGTAACATTATTGTATTATTGGCCATTTGCATTTTCTATCTTATGAGCTGTCAGTTTCTGTCCTTTGCTTATTTAACTCACGACTCTACCCAGAGTGCCTGGCTCAGGACCTGGCCAATGGAAAGCACTCAATAAATGCTTGTTGAATGAATGAATGAAAGAAGTAGTTAATATCAGCAAACCGTGCATATAACAATATTTGTTATTAATTTACATGCATTTTTTATTCATTAGAGTTATGGATTCTGTGTTTTTGTTCACTACAAATATTTTTCCATTTAATGTTTGGGTTTTTATATGGAGAAACTGTAATTCTTTTAGATTTTTCATTGATTTTAAATTTTACAAATTCATCCAATGGATTATATGATTATTAATTCCTTTGTTTTCAAATAGAAATAGGTTAAGAATATCTCATTGTAATTAGAATTAGAGAAATCAGTTTATGTTTAGGTAGAAAATTCAAGCATGATACAAGTCATTGGCATTGAAAGAATTTGGAAAAGTTCCAAACTCCCTCGCATTATTTTAAGTTGACATCTAAAAAATTTACTGTAAGTTTAATAGTTTCAAAGGATGACTTAAAGAATAAAATTTCTTCTCTTTGTCATAATATTGTGTAATTTTTACAAATAATTTATTTTAAAATAATTTTACAAAAAGTTGCAAATATACTACTGACAGTTACTGTATCTCCCTAATTCAGATTCCTGTATTTCCTTCTCTTGTCTGATTGCTCTAGCTAGGACCTTCAGTATTATGTCAAATAACAGTGGTGAAAGAGGGCATCCTTGTTGTGTTCCAGATTTTAATGGAAGGGCTTTCAGTTTTTCCCCATTTATTGTGATACTAGCTGTGGGTCTGTCATAGATGGCTTTCATTATGTTGAGGTATGTTCCTTCTATCACCAGTTTTTTTAGGGTTTTTATCATGAAGGGATATTGAATTTTATCAAATGTATTTTCAGCATCAACTGAAATAATCATATGGTTTTTGTCCTTCATTCTGTTGATATGATGTATTCCACTGATTGATTTTTGTGTGTTGAACCATCCTTGCATCACAGGGATAAATCCCACTGGTCATGATGAATGATCTTTCTAACATATTGTTAATTTATAAAATGAGAAGGAAGACAATGTACCTGAGTGTGAAAGACTGAGAGGCAGGGAGCATCATGGGGCATACTCTCCTCCCTGGGTCTTCACATTGGTTATTGATTTCTCTGAGTTCAGTCCCAAGCCTCACTGTCTTCTGCTCTGTCTGAGATTTTGCAATCTAAGCCTTATCTTCAATTTTTCCGTAGAATAACTTCTAGGCTTCTGCCTAGAGCACGTTTTTGCCTAACCGAGTTGGGGTGGTAAAGAGATCAGAGGATTCAGCTGCTGTAATAATAGACTTTCAGCTTACACCCGTGTTTTCACCGTTTTTGTATTGTCATTCTCAACTACTGTTAGTCTGAAGTTCCCTGGGGACCCTTGAAAGGAATGTGTTGTGCTTCTAAGTAGTTTCTCTTTTGAGTGCTTGTTAGCTGGTTAGGGTTGGTTACTGCTCCCCCTTGTGCCTTTCTGTATTGAAAAAGAAATCTGCAATTTCTCTGGTCTGCTTCTGTCTTCCCTGTAATTCTATATTTTTCTGTGGATTATACCTTTGCTTTTTTGCCATTTTAGTGGTAGCTGGGGAGGAAAAAGAGATAAACATGTATGATAAATGTTCTCTGCTTTAAGAGACCACTTATAATCACCTGAAATTGTATATTTCTGTTAACTAATTCTTCACTCTAAGAACTTTCTCTCTAAAATCTCTGACCATCTGATCACCCTATATAAATTAAATTGAATTTATCTAAACAAAATTGCCTAACATATCCAGGAAACTTTTTTGACTATTAGTAGCTTGCTGGCTTATTTTTTTCCAGGAAGTATTTTATAAGTGTCAGTATTGTTTACCTTTAAATAATGATCTGAAGCCTCTTTATAAAATTCCATCAGATATATCTTGGCAATACCTTTACTGACTGGACCGTCTATATTAAATCGAATCCACCCTGGCTTCTTTTTTCAATTACCTTAATCTCAATGCTGTTGAGATGTCAGATAGATGGTAAGTGTAAAAACCAATGTGAATGAAAGCTCAAAAGAATTGGTTACTTCAGGCCAGGCGCGGTGGCTCATGCCTGTAATCCCAGCACTTTGGGAGGCCGAGGTGGGTGGATCACAAGGTCAGGAGATCGAGACCATCCTGGCTAACACAGTGAAACCCCGTCTCTACTAAAAAATACAAAAAATTAGCTGGGCGTGGTGGCGGGCGCCTGTAGTCCCAGCTACTCGGGAGGCTGAGGCAGGAGAATGGCGTGGTCCCAGGAGGCGGAGCTTGCAGTGACCCAAGATAGTGCCACTGCACTCCAGCCTGGGTGACAGAGCGAGACTCCGTCTCAGAAAAAAAAAAAAAAAAAAAAAGAATTGGTTATTTCAGCAATAAATGTCAGTCTATTTCATAACTTGGCCACGTAGATCTAAACTTATTTCTCCAAGGTAGTTTAAATTAAATGTTTTTCATCACAAATTGAGTAATTGGTTCAATTGAATGTCCAAACTGGCCTGTATGTGGATAAGCACATTTCCTGGGAGTGAGGGATCATTTGGCACATCCATCAGATTAATTAAAGACCAGAGGTAGCCTGAGTCTGGGGTTGGGGTTGGTAAGAGTATAGATATGCTTTTCATATCGATATTGAGGATCTGATCTATAGTACACCTCCTCTAGTTGCTAGTCAACAAGACAGAGCTGAAAGGCCCAAAGTCTAGACTCAAATATGAAACTAATGAGAAAGGCCTGATCTATAAGAGACATATTAAGGCCTTCTGGGGTACTCTCCATCACTTCCTCCCTCCGTCAGTGGCTGTGAATGAATCTAGAGAGATTCTAAGTTGAAAGGAATGTGCACTTCTGAGCCTTCCCAGGGAAATCATCTTCTGGGTCTCAGAAGTTTCCATGCCTTGCTCCCTGGGAGCTCCTGCCGTCTCAGTGCAGGAAGAACCAATGGCCCAGGAGCCATGTGGAGAATTCATTAAAAAGACACAGCTGGAAAGTTGCCTCAGGCATCTTGGCAAAGATGAAAGAAAACTTTATAATTGATCTCATAGGAATAGAAACTATTTTAGGTTTTACAAAGTAAGTGTCAGAAAAAAATATCCTTATGGGGTTCATTAAAACTTTGCCACAATTAATTACAGCAGCAGCACTCTTCAGGCAACTGCTCCAGAGACCACAGGCATTTGGCCTTTGGGAACAAGTCCTGGTTACACAGCTGTGGGGCACCAGCATTGGTGTTTAAGTGGAGTGAGGAGACACTCTCTTTGGAGACTGGAGATACAAACATCTTATCAATAGATTGAGCTTTTTTCTAATTCACGCATGTAGACAAAAATAATAGACCAAATATCCTACAATATTCTAGGCACAGTGCTAAGTCCTTTAGAGGCAGTTTTACTAATCCTCAAAAAATTATTTAAAAGTGAACATTTATTACCTCCCTGTTCATAAAATAAGAGACAAGTTCAACGAAGCTAAAGAACTCATCCAAGGTCATATAAGTGACAGCCCCAGAAATTAAAACTCATTCCAAATCCTTTTCCACTTTTCTGCTGATGGAGAGTTTAGCATGAAGGCGCACATGCCATCTCTAGACCTACACATAGTCCCTAGTTCAACCATCCAAACAAATGCCTTGAAAATTCTTTCCCTGGAAACAGCAAGGAAGACAAAAACAGGGCAACATTAACTGAAGACATAATAATAAAGGATATGAGTTAGAACTTCTTCAAGTTAATACTGTTCTGATTTTAACATATGCTGCTAGCTTATATCTTTCCCAGTTGTTTTTAACCCCAAGTCTAAACACCCTCTTGACACACACTCAATTCAGGCATCTTTATTGAAATGCTAGTACGAGAGAATCTTTCTTGATAGATACTAAATTGATGGCAACGTATTCAACTCTTTCAGTTCTTCTGTAAGCTTTAACTAAAGTCCATGGCATGGGAATTCTTGAAGTTAATAAACTACAATGTTTGTCTAGGTCCTCCAAGAAGCAAATGCCAAGATAGACTAGATGTCCAAAAGATTTGTTGTAAAAACATCATGAGGAAAAATGAGCAGGAATCCAGAGAAGTTTGGAAGAGCCATTGAATGCAGCTCTGATTCTTGTGAAAGAGAAATAAAAGGAAGTGAGCAAAGCAAATGAAACACCAACAGTCATAGCAGGAAAACAATGACAGAAGTTATGCCATTTGAGAAAAGTTTAATAAAAGGACTATTTACAAAGGTATGAGAGGAATATGGGAAAACCACAAGAAAGGGTGCAAGATACCAGGATAGTGCAGGATTCTGAGCTTGTAATAAAACTCCTATACAACCTCTAGGCCTAAATGAGAAGAGGGGATGGCTGTTATTAGAACCTGCAGACAAGGACGACTATGTGGAAGGGTTGGCTAAATAGGAACTTGAATCAGAGTCATTTGGTTCAGTCCATATTGACCCTGCAGAAGTGAATAAATTCTTGACCTCACACTTCTCCCTCTTTCCTGTTTCTCTTGCCTTTGCTTCCAATAAGCCAGACTCAGGAAGCCAGAGGGCTGCAGAGCCCTAGTTTTTACAGATCAGTCTTACAGGGCAGAGAGCAGGGTAGAGAAAGATGGAGGGTGGATATGGTGAAAAGAATGCCAACTGATAAATGTAAAAAGAATTGAAAGAATTATAAAATTACTACCTTGGAGCCAACTTAATAATTTATTCAAGCAATCGGTGGATGCTAAAATAATTGACTGAAAATATCTTAGGAGATAGGATTTTTACCAGAAACAGATCCCGATCCAGACCCCAAGAGAGGGTTCTTGGATCTCACGCAAGAAAGAATTCAGAAAAGTCCATAAAATGAAAGCAAGTTTATTAGGACAGCAAAGGAATAAAGAATGGCTACTCCTTAGACAAAGCTGCCCCGAGGGCTGCTGGTTGCCCATTTTTGTGGTTCTTTCTTAATTAGATTCTAAACAAGGGGTGGATCATTCATGCCTCCCCTTTTTAGACCAAATAGGGTAACTTTCTGACGTTGCTATGGCGTTTGTAAACTGTCATGGTGCTGGTGGGAGGGTAGTAGTGAGGACGACCAGAGGTGGTTGCCATCTTGGTTTTGGTGGGTTTTAGCCTGTTAATTTACTGCAACCTGTTTTATCAGCAAGGTCTTTATGACCTGTATCTTATGCTGACCTTCTGTCTTATCCTGTGACTAAGAATGCCTTCACCTCCTGGGAATGCAGCCCAGTAGTTCTCAGCCTTATTTTACACAGCCCCTATTCAAGGTGGAGTTGCTCTGGTTTAAACACCTCTGACAGGATCTTCAGGTAGTCTCCGAGATTCATGCTGTAGAGTACTTACGAATTTCCAAGGGAGAAGATACCCCTTACAATGAAGAAATATGGTGGAAAACACTTAAACAAATCACCGAATAGCATTATCAATAATGGGGCACACTGACATCATATGTCACCTGATGTGATGCACTGAGAAGCATACAACATGTCTGTGTAGAATTACTTCCAAAAAAATTTTATTTGAATCTGGATATGAGGATTACAAATTTCAGGTCCTTCTACAAAGCAAGTAGACTGGACTCTTCAAAGAATCCCAATGATATGAAAGACAAAGAGTAAGAGAATGGTTTGAGATAACATTAGACTAAACAGGTAAGAAACTAAATGCACTGAAACAATCTTTGATTAGATCCTGAATTGAATAACAAAATAGAAACCCAAAGAGGCATTTTTAGATAATGTTATCATATTAATGTTAAACTCATGAGTGTGATAATGATATTGTATTTAATATTTGTTCTTAGAAAATACTTGCTAAATTATTCTGTGGTATACAGGAGTGTGTGTGTGTGTGTGTGTGTGTTTGTGTGTGTGCATGTATGTGTACATATATTCTATTAAGATTTACTCGCAATGTCTAAAACGTACTTTTAAGTGATTTGGCATATATATAATATATATATAGCCACGGATGTATTTATATCTTATATCTACATCTACATCTGTATCAAGAGGAAGCAATATAGATGGATGATAAATATATAGAAAATGTCAAAATATTAACAATTAAGAATTAGTTAATGTAGAAGGAGATATGGGTGTTCATTATATTATTCTATTCAAAATTCTGTATATTTAAAATTTTCACAATAGAAATTAGGAAAAAACAAAAAATTGAATTAATCTACTCATAATAAAACTTCCATCAAACTAGGAATAAGCAGCAACCCCTTCACATGGTGAAAGTGAAAGACTTAATAATTTCCCATTAAGAATTACCTTTGGGGCTTGCTAGCAATCTTTGTTAAGCCCACAACAGTCTTTAATCTGGGGTTATTCTTATTACCACGATTGAATCCAACTATTGATGCCATTGTTTATTGCCACTTTCCAAGGACAATTCCATGGTCATATGTTAAGAGGTGTTTCACCCTAGCTGATGGGAACATGAACTCTTCATGGCCTGGTGCGAGCTCTGAGAATAACTGTTCTCTGTTTGTTTCTGATGGTTTTTCCTCAGCCACATTTGTTTTCATATAGAGATGTGCTGATCAGTATTCAGCCACAGGTTTGAGAGAACTCTCTGAAGATATCTGGAGTTCTCGCTCTCTTTCTCTGTCAAAGTTCTGTCTCTCTGTCTCTCTCTATCTCTAACTCGATCTCTCTGAGATGTCTTTCTCCTCTGGTACCTTGCCATGTTAATACTAATCAGCTTAGCATTTCAGAAGTTTGAACTGTTTCTCCTGAACTTCATGAGACCACAGGGTGAGGTCTCTCTACCTCTCTCTATGCAGTAAGCTAAAGCAATTATTGAATTTGGCTTGGAATGTTTCTTGGAAGATCATCCAGGGACCTGGCTTGGATCAGAAAGTAGAAGAGATGGACTAAATATGCAGCCATGCCACAAGTGTCATTTGCATGAAAAGGATTATCTTTGTAGGAAAGGCTAAAAGGAGATATTCTGTATTGTTAAAAACAACAACAACAAAACCCGAAGTTGCACACTCTCCCTGGCTGTGAGAAAGTAAAGCTCAAACACACTGAAAACCCTGCATCATAAGGAAATGTTCTGTTGGTTTTGGCTCTTCCATTATACAAATCCCTGGAAACATGCTTGTCTGGGGAATAAAGTCATCTGCTTTAAAAATAAAGAAAACCAGAATAATGTAATTCTTGTTATTTACAGGGGTTATGTTCTATACAATCACCATGAATACTGAATTAACAAAACCTCAGCTATTGCTCCCAGGGGAAATAAATACAGGGTTACAGTCCTGCAAACCTTTGGTAGCAGCATTTCATCAACTTAAATACAATTTGCATTCACATTATATGAGTTCCTTTGCCAATATCCTTGTAAAACAAGCTGGTTTCATCAGTGTTGAAAAACAACTCGTTCACGTAATCCTTTTTCTGTATAACACTTAGCCTTTATTTTAAAAATTCTTCTCCAGCTTTCTTACCTGCAGAACCTATCTTTCCTGCAAGTTTAACATTTTCCATGCTGCATTTCCTTAGGTAACATGTGACCCAGCCAGCACTAGCTGAGAAGGGTTTAACATTTTCTTGATCTTAGATAATATGATCATAAATTCCTTTGGCTTTCAGCCTCACAGTTGTGCTGCCCACTGTGGTTTTGCTGTTGTGACTGTTATTGGTTTTCTTTTTATTAGTTGTTATTTTATGCATGCACACATTTAGTCACTCATCTCTGCCATAGCTTCATAGCACACTATAGTTGCTACTTTAGCGCTTTCTTGAGTACTCTCACATACAGATTGGTAAATTTTCTCTTTATTTTTTTCTGGAAGTACTGTATTGTTGATTTGTTAACATCAAATCGGTACCAAAGATTATTTAACACATTTATTTTCTCTGTAAAGTCACATTACAGCTTTCTTGTGCTTAGGAACACTGTACAACACTTTAATATTACACTTGGAGAGGCTGACGCAGGAGAATGGCGTGAACCCGGGAGGCGGAGCTTACAGTGAGCCGACATTGCGCCACTGCACTCCAGCCTGGGCGACAGAGCGAGACTCCATCTCAAAAAAAAAAAAAATTACACTTGAGGGCCATTTTAAACAGTAAAATTACCAACAAAAAGCACAAGAACATGGAAAATGTGGCAGCGGGGTAGCCCGCAGAAAGAACACTAGTTTACAGTCTGAGAGCTGAACCAAGAAGACAGAGCGTTGTCCTGTTTGATCTCAGCCGGAAACATGCACATCTGGGGACTCAAATGTTTGCCATACTGGACATGTCCTTGAATAACCGCAAAAGTAGCCTGAGTATTGATTTGGGGCTACAAACACATTTTAGCAAGTAGGCATATTTACAAATGTGGAATCTGTAAATAATGAGAATATCTGTATCTACAAAATATTCTACAAGGAAAAAACTGGAAAATTCAATGGCTGATTAAAAAAATTCACAAGAGAAATTTGTTTTACAATACAGATGAAGTGGTAGGCAAACAGTTCTGAAAGGAAGCCTTTTTCTTTACAAAATAAGAAGAGCTTTCAGAGACTCAAGACTTTGCAGAGACTCATAAATACTGAAATATCTTGATGTAGTAGAAATAAATACCAACATGGCACATGTATACATATGTAACTAACCTGCACGTTGTGCACATGTACCCTAAAACTTAAAGTATAATAAAAAAAGAAATAAAGTATGATCACATAAAGTTTAAAGTAGAAATGAAATTTTATACAGAAATACTTCAGAAATAAAGTTGAAATTGGAACAGTTATAAGGAGAATAGAGACATTGCTGGAAACACACAAAGGAATATTGAGCATATAAATAATAAAAGCAAGTATACCCAAATTGAAATAGAGAATTAAAATGAATTAGCAATGCTTTTGGAGAAAGATCTTGATCAGAATGGGGAAATGTGAAAGCTGCCGATACCAGGATGAAGTAACTAGTCAAACACACACAAATTGGGGTCAGGAGAGCATGAAGGAAAGGAACTCATGCATACTTGTCTGAGATACACACACACACACACACACACACACACACACACACACACACAGTCTAAAGGACTTTAAAAAATAACCTCACAGGAAATTCTTGCATGTTTCTCACATACACACATATTTTTATGATAAGGTTTATCACTAAGCATTCTTTAGGATTGCAGCAATTCCGATAAGACGTTCCCTTAACACTCGCCCAGTAGTAGCACCTCCACCAATGAACCAATATCTCTGGCTTCGAGCCAACGGATCCAATGAACTCTGTTTCTGAGCAGTTTATGTAAGCTTCAACAATTGGCAATAAAAGTTTTCCTTTACTCTTCCCTCACTGTATTTGCCATAGTACATCCCAGATTATAATTCTCTTTATTTACTCCCAAATACATTTGTTTTGTTGGGAGATAATCTTCTCTGGTGTCTTTTTTTCTTAGATTGACAGCAGGAACATGAAAAATGTGGAAGGTAGGTGTAAGAGTGCTGATATGTCCATTTTCTAGAAAATTTAAGTCATAAAGTAAAAGTAGTTTAAGTTATAATTCAAGAATATTCTTCTGAAGTAAAAATTAGACATGAATCTAGAAATTGAAAAGGCAAACTATGTCCTTGGGAAATTGACACAGAATGGAAGTATAATGATACATCCTAGTAATGTTACTAAATTTAAAATAGAAAGAGAGAATCATGTGGTTAGCTAGGCAAAAGTAAAGCTACTTATAGAGTCAGTCTAGACTTGTACATTTTCATAGCAATATCCAATTGCATAGCTAAAGTTTGTGAAGCAACATTCACAAAAATCCTCCAGGAAAGAAAGTATCACCCAAGTTTTATACCCAGCCAAATGTTTGTACAAATGAAAATACACAAATAGTATAGAACATAACAGAAACCAAAGAATATCAGTCCCAGAAAATCAGTGACAGAAGTGGCAGTGAGCATTGAATCTTTTTATTTGTAAGACTGTGATGAAAGTAAACATGAGGACTTAGCTGGCAGGGCAGAATGCAAATGCCAAAAACATGACTTGAAAATATAGAAATAAATACAAATGACAAAAAATGGAAGAAAAGAGGATAGGAGATTGTGTAATGCTGACTTCCTCATCTTTAATATCTGAGAGCAAAAGTATTTCACTTAAATGTGGCAAATCAGGTAAAACAGATATAAGTACATTTAATTGATAAGAATAAATACTAAGAATGGTAATATGCCCAGCTAAAATCAGATGAGAGAGGAGAGACAGGAAGGCAGAATAAAGAGTACATAGACAAATTCCATTATTGTCCATAACAGGTAATTACCTTCATGTGGGAAGTAATTAATTCAATGAAAGAAACAGAAGATTAAGGATATTGCACAAAATTACAGATCTAAAACATAACCTCCAGAATGAAACTTAAATCTTAAGTTAGAATGATCTTAAATCTTCAATGTTAGA
Organism: Hylobates moloch; assembly: GCF_009828535.3. Lineage (NCBI taxonomy): Eukaryota > Metazoa > Chordata > Mammalia > Primates > Hylobatidae > Hylobates > Hylobates moloch. Next base: position 224,982,245 of record NW_026652276.1, on the reverse strand, counting down.
ATGACACAAAAAATAAAACATACAACATAGTTTTTTTAAAGCTACAAATCCACCAAGCTTAACATAAAATCCAATGTTCTATCCTAAAATAAACATTTCAGTTATAACGTAAATAGACAAATTCATTTATTAAAATAACTTAGAGTTTGGATATAAATAACAAAGTTCAATTTTACTCTGTTCACAAGAAACAGATTAAAGCAAAGAGATTTACAATATTTAAAAAGAAAAGTATGAGTAGTGGCATACTTTTTCTTTTTTTGTTTCTGTTTTTGGAAGTACTATATTGTTGATTTGTTAACATTGAACTCATGGTGTACCAAAGGTTATTTAACACCTATATTTTCTCTGTAAAAGCACATTACAGCTTTCTTGTACTTAGGGACACTATACAATACTTTAGTATTACACTTTTAAACAGTAAAATTATGAATTGTAATCTTAATATCAGAGTAAAGCATGAATTGTAATCTTAATATCAGACAAAAAAGTTAATAAGTCATATAAGAGCGTGTAATAAGACCAAATAATATAATTAACACAGCAGATATTATAGTTATAACAACATAAACTTCAAATGAAATAAAGTCAACCTTTATAAAGCAAAATCTAGAAGTGACTTAAGAAGAAATAGGAACATAGAACTGGCAGGAGTGAGGAATTCAACTTTTTTCACTCTGTATCAGATTATGGGAAAAAAATAAAACATAGAGGTCTAAATAGCATAATTAACAAAATAGATATAATTAATATTTCATAGTCTCTGAAACCTGAAAACAGACAATGAACCTTCTTCTTTTTTTTTTTGAGACGAAGTTTCGCTCTTTTTGCCCAGGCTGAAGCACAATGGCGTGATCTTGGCTCACTGCAACCTCCGCCTCCTGGGTTCAAGCAATTCTCCTGCTTCAGCCTCCTGAGTAGCTGGGATTACAGGCGCCTGCCACCACGCCAGGCTAATTTTTGTATATTCAGTAGAGACGGAGTTTCACCAAGTTGACCAGCCTGGTGTTGAACTTCTGACCCCAGGTGATCCACCCACCTCGGCCTCCGAAAGTGCTGGGATTATAGGCATGAGCCACCGCGCCTGGCCGAACCTTCTTTTTAAATGCCAATAGAGAACTCATAAGGAAAGAAAAAGAAAGAAAAGAAAGAAAAGAAGGAAGGAAGGAAGGAAGGAAGGAAGGGCCACATATCAAGCCTAAAATAAACCTAATTTCCAAAAGTAAAATGAATACCTGCATTATTTTCTAAACACAATTCAAAAAAATCAAATTACTAATAAGAAAATTAAATTTCCAAAATTTAACAAAACATGAAATACTATCTGAAACAAGCTTTGTAACAGTGCTTACTGATGCAACAAACTTGACCATGTTCTTGAATAAGACTGAACATCATAAATATGCCAATTTCCCCTAAGCAATTTAATAATTATAATGCAAACCCAGTGAAAGTCGCAACCGGATTTGTTTTAACTGTAGACAGGATGATGCTGAAATCATATGGAAAAGAAAAAAGAATGAACAGCAGGACACTTCTATAAGAGAAGAGTTATGAGGAAGCCTGGTCTTTTGTATTTTCAAACATTATAAAATCAGAGTGATTTGAAGTCTGTTACTGGTGCATGGTTAGAGAGACACATCGATGGATCAGAATAAAAAGATTTTAAGTAAAGCCCATATTTTCAATATATATTGAATTATAAAACACATAATTTTCAATATATATTGAAATTTTGTTTATGATGATTATGACATCACAAATCAGTAAGGTGAAGTTTGATTACCCAATAAATATACCGAAACCAATAAATGTGCTAGAAAAATAATAATATTGGATTTCTGGCTTTCCCTTTACACTGTGTCTCCCAGGAGTCAAGATCCATTCCTAAGACATGGGCAAGCAAGAAAAACTTCTTCACTATATACTCCTCAGAATGTTAAACCATGTCAATGTATAACTTTTAAAGAAAAATTAAATGCAAAAATCTTCTTTGTTTATTCAGTTTTGAAAAATGTATTTTTCTGATTATACAAAAAACATATGTTATAAAAATGTGAGGACTACAGAACATATCAAAAGTAACCAAGACAAAGTAAAGCGCAATCCCAATAATGCCAAAAAAGCAATAAGCGGCAGTTATTACCACACTTCTTTTCACGTTTTTATTTCATTTATTTGTTTTATTCCACACTTAAGTCACATGTAATACCTAATAAAGTTGAATGATTTAGTCAGAATCCTTTTTCAGCTGGACTTCATGCCACAATTTCATTCTAACTTTTCACCTGCGTCTTTGACCTTAAGTGTCTTTGTCATCAGAGCTACTTTATGAATCATCCAACACAATTTTCCAAAGCACATCATTTTCCCTTCCCTTTAAGTTATTTGAAATATAACACCTTTTGAATCAATGTGTGATCCTTTAGTGGAAATCTTATTTCAAGGCAGAAGTACTCTTTCATAAACCATTAAGATATTTGCCTTTTAAAAAATTATTGATATATAGTTATAATTTGAAACTGTAATTGCTGCTGCTTTAAGAACTTGAATTACCAATTCCAAGCTTTGTGCCTTTGAATTACAAAAGTCCTTCATTACACTGTCCCAATTTAGTGATTAGAGTTTGTGATTTATTCTTTATCTTCTCATAGCAAATTGATTTACTCATACCCATTTCACTTAAATTCGTTAATTCCTTCTTACTTTCTCATCTTACTCTTTTTCTCTTTGTTCCTTGAATATCTCCTTTTTCTCTCCTTTCCATTGCATTAAATATTCCTTCCTTGCTTCTCTAGCTATCCAAATCCTATGCAGCTTTCAAGATTTAACACAAATTACACTTCTTCTAAAACTGCATTTTTATTCACTGCACTTTTAGCATGTTTTTCTTATTCTTCTGAGTTACTATAGAAATTTGTGTTCATTTTATTAGCAGTTTTTTACTCATATTGAATAATTCAAATATTTTATCATCACATTTTACTTATTAATATCTTATGTCTCCATGTTGGTGGTAAACACAATTCTTTGCATTTCACCTAACAGTTTATTTCACATAATAGGTGCTCAGCCTTACCTAAATCTTGAGAAAATTCTTGAAGTTTCTAAATCTCAGTTTACTCCTTTGAATAATAGAGAATATTGGACCAGGTGACTGTTCAAGGCCTGTCTCAATACTAACTCTCCAATGCCGATTTAATTCTTGAACACTATTCACATTTCCCACTAGATGGTACTAACACCAAACAAAGACTACTAGAGAAAATTGATAATATTTTTCCCCAGAAGGTCACTGCACTATTTTATTTGTCCTGGACTAATTATTTATCATGTACATAAGACAAAATACACATATTATTTTCTGATACTACACAACAGTCTACTGTTGGTATAGCTGAACATAAACTAATAGTTACAGCATGAGATGCATTATTATGTTTCAAGAAAATTGATAATATTTTTAAGTGAGTGGCAGAGATGAATAATCAGGACAGGTAGCCTGTTATGTACAACAGTTATAATTGGAAAAATACATTAGAGACATATACGTTCAACCGTGATACCATCAAACCAATCAAGGAAGTAAACATATCTTATTACCGCGAAAAACGTACTTGTATTCTTTTGAGTGTGTGCTTTTTTGTAAGACCACTTAACATGAGATCTGTCCTTTTAACATATTTTAAAGTGCACAATATTGTACTGTGTACAGCAGATCTCTATGTCATATTCATCTTGCGTAACTGAAACTTTATGCCCATGTGTTACGGTTCTTCAAAGAGACAGAACCAATAGGATATGTGTGAGGATAGATAGATGATAGATGATAGATAGATAGATAGATAGATGATTGATAGATAGATAGATAGATAGATAATAGATATAGATAGATAGATAGATAGATGATAGATGATAGATAGATGATAGATAGATAGATGATAGATGATAGATAGATAGATAGATAGATAGATAGATAGATAGATAGATAGATAGATAGATGATAGATAGATAATTTGAGAGGGGATTTGTTAGGAGAATTGGCTCACAAAATTGTGGAGGCTGAGGAGTATGGTAACAAGCCATCGAGCTGGAGACTTGCTGGGATGCCAGCACTGTGGCTCAGTCTAAGTCCAAAAACCTCAGAACCAGGGAAGCAGAAGGTTTAATCTTTAGTTCAAGTCTGAAGGCCTGAGAATCTGGGGGTCCAGGGGGCACTGGTGTAAGTGCTGCAGTCTCAGGGTCCCAGGCCAGAGTGCATGGAGTTTTGATGTTGAAGGGCAGGGTGCGGAGAGTGTCCCAGCTCTAGGAAAGAGAGAGAGAGGACGATCCTTTTCTCCCTCTTTATTCTATCAAATTGGCGCTTAGCAGATTGCATGGTGCCTACCCACATTAAAGGCAGATCTTCCCCACTCAGTCCACTGACTCGCACGCTAGTGTCCTCTGGAAACATCCTTAGAGACACACCCAGAAACAGTACTTTACCATTTCTCTAGGTATTCCATAATCCTGCCTGGTCGATACCTAAGATTAACCATTTAAGCAACAACTCCCTATTTCCCTCTTCACCCCGCCCCTAAAAACCACCACTCTCTTCTCTGTTTCTATGACTTTTACTACTTTAGATACCTCGTAAAGGATGGTATAATTGGTGTATGCATATGTCAAAGCTCAACGAAATGTGTACATTAAATTGCACATTTTATCTTTAGTTGTACATTGTGTACATTTTCTAAATTGTACATTGCAGAAAAACTCTGATTATCTAACATTTTTAGCTTTATTGAGATATAATATGTAAATTTCACATATCAATTATATCACAATAAAGCTAAATAATTATAGAGAACCACAGAGTTTTTCAATTGGACAGTTATTTGACTATAAATAATTTAATGTGTATCCTCAAAAAATATTATTTGGAGTAATGTTTATGAAATTAGCCCCAAATGCCTTATTTAACAAATATTTACAGATGGCTTACTCTGTATACACAAAAAATAGGATAGTTGTTTGAGGATACACAATGATAAATCATGTATGGATGTTGTTAAAGAAAAAGGAAACAAAAGGGCTTAAAACCATAATAAAACTTAAAAGTGAGAACATTCGGAGGGTGCAGATATGACCTTCAGTTGCAGAAATCATCACTGATATTCATGGAAATTGGGGTATTTTAGATGAGTTTTGGGTTATGGGCTCAATTTGCTTAGTCGCATAAAAAAGCAAATAGTGGAGGATAGTAGAGGACATTGAATGTCAAACTCAAGTCTTTAGATGTCATTCAGTAGATAATGGGGAAGACACTGAAGACTTATTTACACATAGACTCATTATCAGACCTGTGTTCTAGAAAGATATGTCTGCTGGTGGTGAGGCTATTTGATGAGAATGATAGGAAAGAAACAGGGCTGCAGGTTGAAGGGATGTGACAGCACGTTCACGTGAGATGATGGTGGCCTAAAGGTGGATGATGGACACGGTGATGGAGGACACACAGCATCAAAAAATGTAGGGAAGATAAATTGAAGTGGAGGGCAAGGAAAATGGGAACGAGCAATAAACTGGATACCTTGGAGAAAACTGGAGTCTATTTCGTTTTTGTGAGTGATGAAGCAATCAAAAAATGATGAGTTTTTAACATCTTGAGTTTGAGAAGCTGACACTCTGGCTTCTCTCCCTCAATAAACTCACCTGCTGCTTTCATGGCATGCTACATGTTTGCTGATGCCTTAGAAAGCCTCTAGATCTGTTGAGCCCGTGTTATGATTGCAGTCTGTCTAAAGCAAAAAACTCATAGCTGAGTCTTTGTGGAGTCAGTTAGAAACAGCTTGTGTGACCTTCTGGATGCTTCTCTTAGGGAAATTTTCAAGACATTTAGAATCGTATAAGAAAAATACCTGTACATGGCCCCAGAAAAATGTTTTGTCTTTTTCTCTCTTGTAGGAAGCACAAAACCCCCTTGATTCAGTTCAGCTTAGCTTAACAATGTTACTTGAGCATCAACTATATCCCAGGTGCTATGCTAGATTCTAGGGACACGATGATGAATGACACAAGATTCCTGCTTCTTTGAGTTCAGAGAATAGATGATAGGACAGCTGTGTGGCTCGGGTGGGAAGAGGGGTTGCTAGTGAGTAAGGTTCTTGGAGGAGGTGATGCCTAAGTAAACTAGAAGAGTAAAAAATATGAATAGCTGAAGAGGAAATGATATTTTAGACCTAGCGAACAGCCTGAACAAAGACAAGGAGGCCTGAAACAGCAAGTTGTGTTTTGGAAACTACAGGAAGATCGAGAACAGCAAGTGCTAGTCGGGAGTATCAGGTGACGGTGCTGAGAGGTACAGGAGATGCTGAGAGGTACAGGCGATGCTGAGAGGTACAAGCGATGCTGAGAGGTACAGGCGATGCTGAGAGGTACAGGCGATGCTGAGAGGTACAGGCGATGCTGAGAGGTACAGGCGATGCTGAGAGGTACAGGCGATGCTGAGAGGTACAGGTGATGCTGAGAGGTACAGGTGATGCTGCGAAGCACAGGACCCCGCCTCTGACTGCAGGTGGTGGAGAGAAACACTGAGGTGTTCAGAAGAGGAGGCCAACGGCATCAGATTAGCATTTTAATTTGCAGGGTAGAGGGGACAGGGAATTATTTTATCTTAAAAACAAGTGATACAGCATTTTTAAACAGGAAAAAAAAGTAGAAAATACAACGTAGTGAAAAAGAAGGAACACCAGGAACTAGCTTCAAATCAGAAGTCTAGCCCAGAGACAGGTTTTCGCAGCCACTGCCCTATACTTGCCACAGCTGGCTCCTGCTCATCGTTTGGGCTTTGTGCACAATGCCACCTCCTCCTGTCCTTCCCCTGACCATTGTTTCTAAAGCAGTCTATGCTTACCCTGACCTGCCCTGCCCCACTACCCAACATCTGCTCTCTGACTTTTTCTTTCCCCAAGAGACTGGGTCCTATCATTTACATCTCCCAACTTTTTTTGCTGCCTGGTTTCTGAATAGATTAAGCCAATAGAATAAGCATGGGGAGAATTGGAAGGAAATCCTGCTATCTCAGTCTCCCTTTGGAGATAAAAGAACAGAAGGAGGCTTGAGATAGCAGGATTTCCTTCCAATTCTCCCCATGCTTTATACTATGTCTCTAGCATAACTGAATCCCTCCACAAGGTAGCAGGTACCTTCTCTGCCTGTCCTGCCAGCTCTAAGCAATGTTAATGGCTTCCTAATGTTGCTGGTCTCTGGGTGCCTCAGCATCCCTTGTTTGTTCCTGTATCCCAGTTCACACCTCTGTAAGTGGTGCCTTCAATAAAATCTCTTCATTGGAATCATCTGAGATAAACTATGTTTCCTGGCAAGAACCTAATAGAATCAACATATTCTCTTTATTTTCTTCATGCTACTTCTTTACAATCTGAAGTCAACATGTTACTGTGTTTCTGTAGCTTCAAGTTTAAAATTCATAAATGGAATTTATGAATTCCATTACTCAACTCTGTTTCCTCAGCATGCGACAAATATTTGTCATACTTACTTATCTATGTGTTTATTTATTAAAGGGTCTACATATTAAATTGCCCTCCAGAAAAAAAAATATATATATATCTGTGTTTCTGTCAAAGAGTGGCCTTAAGTCAAAATATTTTTGTTAGATGCATCCTGAAACAAATAGGACAGCCTATAAAATAGACTTTGAGTTCCAGGGAGACCAATTCAAAGGTTCCTCTCAAAACAATTACTAACAGCTGCTGATTAAAGGCCATGGCTGGAGCCCAACAATCAGGGTCCTGTATTTTCTTTAATTAAAGTCAACATTTTTCTTTGAAAATTGTTGTTATTTAACAGGCAATCTAGAAATGGAACAAGCAGGCTGGAGGTTAGCACTGATAGAAAAACTGAATTTTAATTAGAGGACCCATGTTCGTCCTCAAGGATTGAATGGTAGTGGATACTAAGGCTTGTCTGGCTGAAGCTTTGGGCAAGAAAAGATCTGAGGAGCAGCGAGACCTCCCGGTAGAAGGGGCTGCATTGTCACCAAGAGGAATTGGAAGATGGGGTGGACGGGGGCACCGGGATTTAGCAGAGAGTTTTGAAAAGGAGGATGGCTTTGGGAAAAGAAATAAAGAAAGAGGGAGAAGACGCAGCACAAGAGTGAGGAAAAGCCGTGGAGTCCCCTCCATGCGAGGGGCCAAGCCCTTGAGGGACTTCCCTCATATGATACATGGCACTGAAAGCCAGCTGGAATGTAACCGCTGACCTTGTGCGCTGAGGATCAGGGACTTAGCCGCTTCACCTGTGGCATCGGAACTATTTAGTTATGTGAACCAAGGCAGTCTATTATTTTTGCCACTTTGAGCTGAATTTTCTATTACTTATATTGGAAAGGTTCCTTAACTGATAATTAATCTGGTACCAGAGATGCATGAGGCAAGGAGGCCCTAAGAGGTGAGATCGGCTACAATGAGATAGGATGGAGGGTAGTGGGCACGTCTCTTTCCCATGCTGGGACGTTAGTGATCTTCATTACGTGTTTGCAAAACAGCTGGTTAAAATGCCACCTGTGCTGTCTTGTGAGTCAGACTATGAAAATAGCTTGATAGGCAAGATACATAGGAAAATAGACTTGATAGGATAGGAAAATTTTAGACTATCAGAGTACATTCAATACCTCTTGTGGTTCAGATAGAAAGAAATGACCTTCGACTGTCAGTGCCTGAAGGCAGAGGGGGATGGCACATAGGTCTACCTTGACCAAAAGAAGCTTTTTTTTTTTTTTTTTTTTGCCTTTAACCAGCAATCCAAACTGTCAAAGACCCCGGTAGTCTTGAGCTGGCATGAAGAAAAATGCTCAACTCTCTACTTGTAGCCCAGAGTAACTCCATTCAGGGAACTTCTGAAATACGTGTTATTCCTGACACAAAGTTGTTATTCCTGTTATAAAAGGCCATTTATTCACAGACATGCAGCCCCGGGGCCAAGTGCAGCTTATTAGTGAGTCCTCATGGCACCATTATTTCTTCTTATTCAGGGGTAGAAGACAAAGTGTATGTCATTAAAGAGAAACAGGGGAATGAACATTGAAGGCCCATTTCTAGGCCATGCAGAAGTTTCCAAACCTAATTTTAGAATCAAGTATTTCACTTTGGTCACTAGCCCAAATTGATGGGACCAAAGAAAATAAAACCCCACTATATATTTGTGGGAGTTTTGACAGAGAAATGTGTGGTAGTATTGACAGAGAAATTCCACGCCAGATTGCTGATAGCCTCTGCTTAACTCAACTTCTAAAGTGTCTACTGAATGCTAAAAGTGAACCAAGAAGTGGGTTTCTAAAACACCATGGTCCCTTGTAGATCAGTGAGGAAGCACCTTCATTTAAGTGCTCTGGACTGTTTAGTTATGTAATTTTGACTCTGTTAACCTGGAAACTAGCTAAGATGGAATGTGTCAACTGTATGGTTGGTTCACAATGATTTTGAAAAAACAAAACAAAACAAAAAAGGACTCTTGATTGTTAAGTTATATCTGGACTTGGAGTAACAAGAAAATAATTATAAATAGTTATTCTGATAGGCATGGCAATTTTTTGGTGTGTGTGGTGATTCTCATAAGGGGCATGTCCCTGTTATGAGAATCCTGCAATCTATGTCCCTGCAGTTCTTATAGAACATACTGGTTCCTATGGATCATGAGGCTTTTAAGTTAGGAAAATCCCCGCACCCCCCAGTGTGAATCTCAACCTTTGATCTAAACTGTCACCTATGAAGAGGACAGCCTGTGGGCAGCTATGTGGACCAGGACACAGATTGCTGATGCAAAAGCTTCTGCTGAGAGAAATGCCTGACATTGTCCTACTAAATAGCTGTTCTTATCTGATATCCTCTGAGTCATTGGTGCCTAACGTGGCCTTCGGGAGTCTTTGGAGTTTGAATACTTAAATACATCAATGAAGACGCCCTTGGTGAGCAGACCATGCTTAGAAAAACAAATTTCCCTGTTGTGTAACTCACATGTAACCATGGAAGACAATGAACAGGAGATCCTCCCGGAAACAAAAATAGGCAATCAAAGATTAGTTTGTCTGTTTCCAAGTTTAAGACATTTTAAAAGGAAAAAACAACAACAACAACAACAATTTTATCTACACAGATGAACAGGACTGCTTGATATTTTATTTTAGACCTGGAGCTTGATGTTGTGATCAATGGGACTCTGTGTTATCTCCATTCAGCAGTAGTGTGAGAAGTTGGGAGTCTGTGTGTGTGTGTGTGTGTGTGTGTGTGTGTGTGTGTGTGAGAGTGTTTGGTTTTACTCTGTTTTGTTTTCGTTTTTTTAGCATGAGCATTTTAGAAATTCCCTATTCATCTTGGGAAGTAAAATAAATGAGGGTTTTACACAACCAAAATTAAGTAGTATAGTGGGTATGTACTGTTTTGAGCCATTCAGCATCAACTGCTCCCTCCTTGATATGGTTTAGCTCTGTGTCCCCACCCAAATCTCATCTTGTAGCTCCCATAATTCCCACGTGTTGTGGGAGGGACCCCGTGGGAGATGATTGAATCATGGGGTCGGGTCTTTCTCATGTTGTTCTCATGATAGTGAGTGGGTTTCATGAGATCTGATGGTTTTGCAAACGAGAGTTTTTCTGCACAAGCTCTCTCTTTGCCTGCTGCCATCCACATAAGATGCAACTTGCTCCTCCTTGCCTTCCACCACGATTGTGAGGCCTCCCCAGCCCTGTGGAACTGTGAGTCCAATAAGGCTCTTTCTTTTGTAAATTTCCCATCAGCAGCGTGAAAACGGACTAACAGACTCCTGTTGGTAACAGAATCACAATTTTAATTCAGGTATGTACTCTCCTTTGTGTAGCCCATGAGCTTTGGAGGTCAATTCCATTTCTGGTCCCAGGCGTAATCCCTGACTGGCTTAAGCCCATTAGCATGTTTCAGTCTCTTGGGCATAGAGATGGTTTCAGGGAAAGGCATGGACATATGACTAAATTCTAACCCATAACACCTGAGGAGAAATTTTATAAGGGTTTCTAGGAAAGAAATGTCTGTTTGTTTGAAATAAGTGCCAGGAGAGGCATTCTCTTCCTACTAGAAGAAGTCTGGAGTCCCAGAAGATGCTGACAGACATATTATGACCACAAAGAAAGTCAGTTCCAAGTGGAAGCAAACTATGTGGAAGGCAGAAAGACAGATAAAAGGAAACGGGATGTTGGAGATACAACCGACCTGAGGATCAAGCCTTGCTTAAAACTGTGTCCATCCTTTGTTAGGTTACTCAAGACAATACATTCTCATTACTGTTTAATCCAGCTTGGGTCAAACCTCCACTGCTTGCATCTAAAACATTTTTTAATAATGTTTCCTGTTTATACACTGAACTCTTCATCTCATATTATTTTTTCCCTGACTATGTACTTTAATGATAAAAGCCATAAATCCTTGGACTCTTAGGAGAATGCAAAACAGTTTCCTTGAATTTCCTGTAGATTCTGCCATATGCCATTTTCAGAAATACACTCTTTCCCTGGGTCTTTACACGCTGTGGCTTCCTTGTGTCCATAGGTATGTGCTGTTGTCATTGTTCTAGCTCATTTTTAACTAAGGTGAAATTTGCCAAGATTCAATACAGAGGTTCAAAGCATCTTCCTATCTTTTTCCAGATCTTTTCTTTCATGAAATCAAATCAAAATAGGTTTTAACAAGACTAATTTCCTTCCTTACAATTGTTTTCATTCAGCCCAGACTATGGCATTAGGCAGTGCCAGTCTTGGGCTTCAGTCTGGTGATCATTCCCAAATTAGAGGGATATGGTTAGAGAAACCCACTATATACAAGGTGGTAGATTGTCAACATAGGGATTTATTTAAGAAAAAAAAAACCAGTTAATTAAATTATAGTGGACAAAACAGGAAAGCAGTCCCCAATTTCCCAATCTTGGTTCCTAGGAAGGATGCAGTCTGCTCATACTCTCAGGGTACATGTGATTAGAGAGAATAAATAGCAGCTCTCTTGGTTTTTTTTTTTTTTTTAATTGAGATGGAGTATCGCTCTGTCGCCCAGGCTGGAGTGCAATGGCGTGATCTCGGCTCACTGCAACCTCTGCCACCCGGATTCAAGTGATTCTCTTGCCTCAGCCTCCTGAGTAGCTGGGACTATAGGCACCCGCCGCCATATCTGGCTAAATTTTTTGTATTTTTAGTAGCGACGGGGTTTCACCATGTTGGTCAGGCCGGTCCCAAACTCCTGACATCAGGTGATCCACCTGCCTTGGCCTCCCAAAGTGCTGGGATTACAGGCGTGAGCCACCGCACCCGGCCTCTTGGCTGTGTTTTAACCATTCTTGGCCCTGACTTTAGATGTCTATTCAAGTGTTGGATCTCAAAACATTATCTGGGCAAGAAGGAGAGTTCCTACAGCTTCCCTTCCTGTGACCAGGGCTCAGCTTACTTATAATATACCTATAATAACCCCATGTGCCATGCTGTCACCGTCACCAGAGGTAGGAAGTTACTTTTCATTGGCCCAACTGCTTCTAATTTTCTTAGAGTGTAAAACATTATTGGAAATGCACATATCTCTACATATTTGTGGCAGCGAGGACACATGGAAAGTTCTGTCTTTTCTTAGAGCAGCATCACAGCCATTGACAGTTTGCTCATCCTATGTTCGTTGTACTGACTGTGCTGAGGATTCTCATCAGCTCTCTTTTCCCAGTTTGCGAGACAACCACAAACTAAATGTTAAGAGCTCCTTTATATAGCTAATTATCAATATACCTGTGAACTTTTGTCTTTCTATGTGTGAGAGGCTTTTTCAGGAGTGTTAATCAGGTATTATTTGCAATCTAAATTTCCAGAGTTGTAATTTTAGATAGATTAGACTAGATATACTGGGTTTGAATATTCACAATCCTTGGATGTTACAACTTCTTCCAAGTGGTTTCCAAACTCAAGCATAAAGGTATTTATTTATATCCCCCAATTTTTCTTCCTAATGGGTACAAAGGTAACTATCCTATAACTTCCTAAATAAACATAAAAATAAGATTATAATAATAACAACTCAGTCCCAGTTGTTTGTGTTCATGTGTAAATATAAAATATCTACATAATTACTTTTGAAATATTTTATTATATTTTAATATGATATGAATTTCTCATTATGAATGTAAACTTTTCTTTCTTTTTTTTAAATTATACTTTAAGTTTTGGGATACATGTGTAGAACGTGAAGGTTTGTTACATAGGTATACATGTGCCATGGTGGATTGCTGCACCCATCAACCCGTCATCTAGGGTTTAGGCCCTGCATGGATTAGGTATTTGTCCTAATGCTCTCCCTCCCCTTGCACTCCCACCCCCTGACAGGCACAGGTATGTGATGTTCCCCTCCCTGTGTCCATGTGTTCTCATTGTTCAACTTCCACTTATAAGTGAGAGCATGTGGTGTTTGGTTGTCTGTTCGTGTGTTAGTTTGCTGAGAGTGATGGTTTCCAGTTTCATCCACGTCCCTGCAAAGGAGAAGAACTCACTCTTTTTTAAGGCTGCATAGTATTCCATGGTATATATGTGCCACATTTTCTTTATGAAGCCTATCATTGATGGGCATTTGGGTTGGTTCCAATTCTTTGCTATTGTAAATAGTGCTGCAATAAACATATGTGTGCATGTGTCTTTATAGTAGAATGATTTATAATCCTTTTGATATATACCCAGTAATGGGATTGCTGGGTCAAATGGTATTTCTAGTTCTAGATCCTTGAGGAACCACCACACTGTCTTCCACAAGGGTTGAATTAATTTACACTCCCACCAACAGTGTAAAAGTGTTCCTATTTCTCCACATCCTCGCCAGCATTTGTTGTTTCCTGACTTTAGTGATCACCATTCTAACTGGTGTGAGATGGTATCTCATTGTGGTTTTGATTTGCATTTCTCTAATGACCAGTGTTGATAAGCTTTTTTTCATATGTCTGTTGGCTCCATAAATGTCTTCTTTTGAGAAGTGTCTGTTCATATCCTTTGCCCACTTTTTGATGGGGTTGGGTTTTTTTTCTTGTAAATTTGTTTGAGTTCATTGTAGATTCTGGATATTAGCCCTTTGTCAGATGGATAGATTGCAAAAGTTTTCTCCCATTCTGTAGGTTGCCTGTTCACTCTGATGCTAGTTTCTTTTGCTGTGCAGAAGCTCTTTAGTTTAATTGGATTCCATTTGTCTACTTTGGGTTTTGTTGCAATTGCTTTTGGTGTTTTAGTCATGAAATCTTTGCCCATGCCTATGTCCTGAATGGTATTGCCTAGGTTTTATTCTCAGGTTTTTATGGTTTTAGGTCTTACATGTAAGCCTTTAATCCATCTTGAGATAATTTTGGTATAAGGTGTAAGAAAGGCATCCAGTTTCACTTTTCCGCATATGGCTAGCCAGTTTTCCTAGCGCCATTTATGAAATAGAGAGTCCTTTCCCCATTGCTTGCTTTTGTCAGGTTTGTCGAAGATCAGATGGTTGTAGATGTGTAGGTGTTATTTATGAGGGCTCTGTTCTGTTCCATTGGTCTGTATATCTGTTTTGGTACCACTACCATGCTGTTTTGGTTACTGTAGACTTGCAGTATAGTTTGAAGTCAGGTAGTGTGATGCTTCCAGCTTTGTTTTTTTTTGCTTAGGATTGTCTTGGCTATACGGGCTCTTTTTTGGTTCCGTATGAAATCTAAAGCAGTTTTTTCTAATTCTGTGAAAAAAGTCAATGGTAGCTTGATGAGAATAGCTTTGAATCTATTACTTTGGGCAGTATGGCCATTTTCACGATATTGATTCTTCTTATCCATGAGCATGGAATTTTTTTCCATTTGGAAAAAAACTTTTCATTTGATTTTTCTAACTTTTATTTTAAGTTCAGGAATACAAATGCAGGTTTGTTACATAGGTAAACTTGTGTTATGGAGGTTTGTTGTGGAGATTATTTCATCACCCATGTATTAAGCCTAGTACCCATTAGTTGTTTTTCCTGATCCTCTTCCTCATCCCACCCTCCACCCTCTGATAGGCCCCAGTGTGTGTTATTCCCCTCTACGTGTTCATGTGTTCTCATCATTTAACCCCCACTTATAAATGAGAACACGTGGTAGCTGGTTTTCTGTTCTTGTGTTACCTTGCTAAGGATAATGGCCTCCAGCTCCATCTATGTTCCCACAAAGGACATGATCTCATTCTTTCTATGGCTAAATAGTATTCCGTAGTGTATATGTACAACATTTTCTTTATCCAGCCTATCATTGATGGGCATTTAGATTTATTACCTGTGTTTGCTATTGCAAATAGTGCTGCAGTGAACAGATGCATGCATGTCTCTTTATAATAGAATGTTTCCACTTAATTTAGAAGTTTTAACCATTTAAAACTACCTTCTCAACTGCTCATACAGTGCTGAAGGGAGTGTAAATTGGTACAGCCACTTTGAAAAACTATTTCACAATATGTTATCAGGCTAGGCATATTCAGATCCTGTGATTTAGCAATTCCAGTCTTAGTTATATGCCCAACAGAAATACATCTATAGGTTCAGCAAAGACATGTACTAGAATATCCATACAATGCTATTCATGATGGTCCCAAACTGGACACTATACAGAAGGAATGAGAAGGATAAATAAATTATAGTATTTTCTCTTTTTTAAAATTTTATTTTATTTTAAGTTTTGGGATACATGTGCAGAACATGCAGGTTTGTTACATAGGTAGATGTGTTACATGGAGGTTTGCTGCACCTATCAACCCATCATCTAGGTAGTAAGCCTCACATGCCTTAGCTACTTATCCTGATGCTCTCCCTTCCCCTCCCCATCCCCGACAGGCCCTGGTGTGTGATGTTCCCCTCCCTGTGCCCATGTATTCTCCTTGTTCAACTCCCACTTACGAGTGAGAACATGCAGTGTTTGGTTTTCTGTTCCTGTGTTAGTTTGCTAAGGATGATGGCTTCCAGCTTCATCCACGTCCCTGCAAAGGATGTGATCTCACTTATTTTTATGGCTGCATAGTATTCCATAATGCATACTTACCACATTTTCTTTATCCAGTCTATCGTTGATGGGCATTTGGGTTGATGCCATGTCTTTGCTATTGCAAATAGTGCTGCAACGAACATAAGCGTGCATGCATGTATCTTTATAAAGAAATGATTTATATTCCTTTAGGTATATACCCAGTAATGGGATTGCTGGGTCAAATAGTATTTCTGGTTCTAGATCCTTGAGGAATCACCACACTATCTTCCACAATGGCAGCACTAATTTACATTCCCACCAACAATGTAAAAGCATTCCTATTTCTCCACAGCCTCACGAGCATCTGCTGTTTCTTGACTTTTCAATAATCACCATTCTGACTAATTATAGTATTTTCACACAGTGAAATACTATACTATGATAAGAATGTGTTATCTACAACTACATGTAACAACAGCAAAGATCTCAGAAACATAAAATTGAGTGAAAGAAGCTATACACAGAGGATGGCCTGTTGTCTAATTCATTTTTTTAACTAAAATTTCTGGCAAAATCCACCTCTGCTGTTTGAAGTAGGACAAAAGTTACTCTTAGAATTATGACTGGAAATGCACATGGGAGTGTAGTTTCTGGTGTTCTTTTTCTCCTGATGCAAGTGCTGGTTTCATCGGCTGTGTTCAATTTGTGAAAATGCTTTGAGCTGTAGACTTAGGATATTAGTACTTTTTCTTAAATGAAAACTTCTAAAAAAATTTAAACGATCCTATCTTCTGTGCTTCCTCAGGTTTACTGTCTCTTTCTGTTAGTGTTATAGAGGTACTGTTTTTCGTATTTGTAGTTGCCTCCTATAAAAATTCATAGTGGCATGTATAAAATGAGTTGCATCTGTTAACAGCTATAAAAAAGCAGTGGAAAAATAATTTGGAAAATGTCGTTTTTAAAATTTATTTTTGTTTCAGGGAAAAAGCTGTGACAGACTACAAAAGAGGCCACAATTCTTTTCAGGTCTTTTCATCACAAAGTGGAGTCTATTGCTCTGCCTCTTGAATATGGGCTTGCTTTGGCCAATAGAATGTGAATGCTGAGTATAGATCTTAAGAGGTTTGTCAAACTTCTCCTCTCTTAGAGCACTTTGATCTCCATGTGACAAGGTCAAGACAGCCTGCCAGAGGGTAAGAGAACAGGTGGAGGGAAGACCTCACAGGCGTGTTCCCAGTGACCTGCTAGTTGACTGCAGGCAGATGAGCAAGCCCAGACATAATCAGTAGACCTGCCCAGCAAATCTACAGACTTCAAACTACAGACTTAATAATTTTAAGCTGCTAAGTTTTGGGGTGGTTTGTTTGCAGGAAAATCTAACTAATGAGAGCTCTTTGTAAAGTGTGCTCTGAATATTTTATCAATTTGGTCCACATGGACATGAATGTACATGCTGTATTGTCTCCATCTTCAAAATACATCTAAAATCAGACCATTTCACCCCATTTCCACAACTACTGTTCATCATATCCACCATTGTGTGTCACCATGTTATCACAATGGACTCATAAATATTCTTTCTTCTCCTGCCCTTGCCTTATGCAAGTCCGTTCTCCACCAAAAGCTAGGGTGATCCTTTTAAAGCAAAAAGATCATATCACCCCACTGCTCTAAACCTACCAATGGTTTCCCATCTCATTCAGAGTAAAACCCAATATTTTCTCACAGTGGCTACAGGTTCAACAGTGTCTGGCCTATTCTTACCTCTCTTATCTTATCTCCTACCCTGCTGTATTAGTCTGTTTTTACACTGCTATAAAGAACTACCTGGGACTGGGTAATTCATTTTAAAAAGGCTTAATTGACTCAGTTCCACATGCCTGGGGAGGCCTCAGGAAACTTACAATCATGGCAAAAAGGCGAAGAAGAAGCAAGGCACATCTTACATGGCAGCAAGAGAAAGAGAAAGTGAGGAAGGAATTGCCAAACACTTTAAAAACCATCAGATCTTGTGAAAACTCACTCACTATTATAAGAACAGCATGGAGGAAGCTGCTTCCATGATCCAATCACCTCCCACCAGGCCTCTCCCTCGACAAAATGGGGATTACAATCAAGATGAGATTTTGGTGCAGACACAGAGTCAAACCATATTATTACACCCCTGGAGTCTCCCAAATTTCATGTCCTTTTCACATTTCAAAACACAAGTATGCCTTCCCAACAGTACCCCAAAGTCTTAACTCACTCCAGCATTAACTCAAAAGTCCAAGTCCAAAGTCTCATCTGAGACAAGGCAAGTCCCTTCTGCCTATGAGTCTGTAAAATCAACAACAAGTTAGTTATGTCCAAGACACAATGGTAGTACAGGCATTTGGTAAATGCCCCCATTCCAAATGGGAAAAATTGGCCAAAGCAAAGGGCTATAGGCCCCATGCACGTCTGAAACCTGGCAGGCCACCCATTAAATCTTAAGGCTACAAAATGATCTCCTTTGGCTCCATGTCTCATGTCCAGGGCATGCTGATGCAACAGGTGGTCTCCCAAGGCCTTGGGCAGCTCTACCTTGGTGGCTCTGCAGGGTACAGCCCTTGTGGCTGCTTTCATGTGTTGCAGGAAGTCAGGGACCCTGAATGGAGGGACCGGCTGGAGCTGTGGCAGAGGAACATAAATTGTGAAGATTTCATGGACATTTATCAGTTCCCAGACAACACTCTTATAATTTCTTATGCCTGTCTTAACTTTAATCTTTTAACCCTATTATCTTTGTAGCTGAGGATGTACGTCACCTCAGAACCACTATTGTACAAACTGATTGTAAAACATGTGTGTTTGAACAATATGAAATCAGTGCACCTTGGAAAAGAAGAGGATAACAGCAGTTTTCAGGGAGCAAGGAAAGACAACCATAAGGTCTGTCTGCCTGCGGGGTCGGGCAAAATAGGGCCATATTTTTCATCTTGTAGAGAGCCAATAAACAGACGTGCAAGTAGGGAAGATATTGCTAAATTCTTTTCCTAGCAATGAATATTAATAATTCATACCCTGGGGAAGGAATGCATTCCTGGGGGGAGGTCTATAAACGGCCCCTCTGGGAGTGTCTGTCTTATGTGGTTGAGATAAGGACTGAAATACTCCCTGATGTCCTGCAGTACCCTCAGGCTTATTAGGGTGGGGAAAAAACTCTGCCCTGGTAAATTTTTGGTCAGACCAAACTACTCTTGAACCCTGCTTTCTGTTGTTTAAGATGTTTATCAAGACAACATGTGCACTGCTAAACATAGACCCTTATCAGGAGTTCTGCTTTTGCCTTTGTCCTGTTTCTTCAGAAGTGTGTGATCTTTGTTCTCCTTTTTGTCCTTTGAAGCATGTGATCTTTGTGACCTACTCCCTGTTCTTACACCATCTCCCCTTTTGAAATCCTTAATAAAACTTGCTGGTTTTGCAGCTCAGGCGGGCATCACAGTCCTACCAATATATGATGTCACCCCTGGAGGCCCAGCTGTAAAATTCCTCTCTTTGTACTCTTTCTCTTTATTTCTCAGATGGCTGACACTTATGGAAAATAGAAAGAACCTACGTTGAAATATTGGGGGACAGTTCCCCCAATATTCATGGACTGGCATTGTGTGCTGTGGCTTTTCCAGGTGCACAGTGCAAGCTGTTGGTGGGGCTACTGTTCTGGGGGCTGGAGGATGATGGCCCTTTTCTTACAGCTCCACTCCACATTTTCTCTCTGCATTTGCCCTGGTGGAGGCTCTCCATGAGGATTCACCCTTACAACAGACTTTTGCCTGGACATCCAGGCACTTTCATACATCCTCTGAAATCTAGGCAGAGGCTCCCAAAGTTCAAATCTTGTCTTCTGCACACCTGCAGGCCCAACACCATGTGGAAACCAGTAAGGCTTAGGCTTACATCCTCTGAAGCAATAGCCTGAACTGTAGGTTGGCCCCATTTAGCCATGGCTGGAGTGACTAGGACACAGGGCTCCATGTCCTAAGGCTGCACAGAGTAGTGGGGCCCTGGACCCAGCCCAGGAAACCATTTATCCCTCCTAAGCCTCTGGGCCTGTGATGGGAGGGGCAACTGTGAAAATTTCTGAGACGCCCTGGAGACATTTTTCCCATTGTTTTTGTGATTAAAATTCATCTCCCTGTTACTTATGCAAATTTCTGCAGCAGGCTTATATTTCTCCCCAGAAAATGCCTGTTTCTTTCCTACCATATAGTCAGGCTGCAAATTTTCCAAACTTTTATCCTCTGCTTCTCTTTTATATGTAAGTTCAAATTTCAGATCATCACTTTATGAAAGCATATGACTGTATGCTTTCAGAAAAAGCCAGGTCACATCTTGAATGCTTTGCTGCTTAGAAATTTCTTCTGCCAGGTACCAGAAAATTATCTCTCTCAAGTTCAAAGTTCCACAGGTCTCTAGAGCGGGGGCAAAATTCTGCCAATCTCTTTGCTAAAGCATAGGAAGAGTGACCTTTGCTCTAGTTCCCAAGAAATTCCTTATCTCCACCTGAGACCACCTCAGCCTGGACTTCATTGTCTGTATCACTATCAGCATTTTGGTCAAAACCATTCAACAAGTCTCTAGAAAGTTCCAAACTTTCCCACATCTTCCTGTCTTTTTCTGAGCCCTCTAAACTGTTCCAACCTCTGCCCATTACCCAGTTCCAAAGTTGCTTCCACATTTTTAGGTATCTTTATAGCAGTGCCCCACTCCTGGTATGAATTTTCTGTATTAGTTCATTTTCACACAGCTATAAAGAACTACCTAAGACTGGGTAACTTATTTTAAAAAGGTTTAATTGACTTACAGTTCCACATGGTTGGGGAAGCCTCAGGAAACTTACAATCACGGAAGAATGCAAAGGGGAAGGAAGGCACATCTAACATGGTGGCAAGAGAGAGAGGGAAAGTGGGAGGGGAACTGCCAAACAATTTTAAAACCATCAGATCTTGTGAGAACTCACTCACTATCATGAGAACAGCATGGAGGAAACCACCCCCATGATGCAATCACTTCCCACCAGGTTCTCCTTTTGATATGTGGGGATTACAATCAAGTTGAGATTTGGGTGGGGAAACAGAGCCAAACCATATCACCTGCTTACCCTTTTCTCACTGCTCTGGTTTCTCAGTCTCTTCAACGTCCCTCAAACATACTACTCAAGACTCCATATCTTCACTTGCTGTTTCTCTACCTGGAATGTTCTTTGCCCGAGTAGCCACATATCTTATTCTCTTAGCTTCTCCAGGTTTTTGCTCAAACATCTCTTCCTCACTTGGTGATTCTGTGACCACCTTATTTAAAATTTCTCATCTCCAGCAGCACTTCCTATTATACTTTCATGCTTTCTTCCTCCCCATCCATAGCACTTATTGACACCCAAATTGGGATGTGTATTTATTTCCCAGGGTTTTCATAAAAAATTACCACAAACTTGGTAGCTTAAAGCAAAATAAATATATTGTCTTATAGTTCTGGAGGCCAGGAGTCCAAAATCAAAGTGTCATCAGGGCTGTCTTCCTTTGATAGCTCTAGGGGAGAATCATTACTTTTATCTTCCAGCGTCTGGTGGCCCAAGTTATTT
Source organism: Hylobates moloch (assembly GCF_009828535.3). NCBI lineage: Eukaryota > Metazoa > Chordata > Mammalia > Primates > Hylobatidae > Hylobates > Hylobates moloch. Next base: position 224,960,647 of record NW_026652276.1, on the reverse strand, counting down.
CTTGGCTTGTGGATGCAGAACTCTAATCTCTACCTCTACCTTCACATCCCCTTCTCTGTTTTCTCTTCTCTCTCATATAAGGAACTTGTCATCAGACATTGAGTCCACCTGGATAATCCAGGATGGTCTCAGTTTGAAGTCCTTAACTTTATTATATTTCAAAGACTCTTTTTTTTTCAAATAAGTTCACAATCACAAGTTCTAGGTTGAAAGTGTGAAAACAGGCCAGGCGCGGTGGCTCACGCTTGTAATCCCAGCACTTTGGGAGGCTGAGGCGGGCGGATCACGAGGTCAGGAGATCGAGACCACGGTGAAATCCCGTCTCTACTAAAAATACAAAAAATTAGCCGGGCGTGGTGGCGGGCGCCTGTAGTCCCAGCTACTTGGAGAGGCTGAGGCAAGAGAATGGCGTGAACCCAGGAGGCGGAGCTTGCAGTGAGCCGAGATTGTGCCACCGCACTCCAGCCTGGGCGACAGAGCGAGACTCCGTCTCAAAAAAAAAAAAAGAAAGTGTGAAAACATATTTTTGGGAGCCACCATTCAACCCATTACAATATGTGTGTATGTAATATATATACATATATATAATATATATACATATATAATATATACACACATATATATACACATACACACACATATATATACACATATATATACACACACACATACATATATATACATATGTATATATATATACACACACACAAAGGTATTATCTGCTATCTGTTTCTGCTCACGAAGGTAACAAGTTTTAATATTTTGCTATTGTATCCCTACAGGTACATAATAGATCCTTAATATATATTAGTTAAATGAATGAATAAATATAGTGATTTAAAATATATACTGCATGTGTAATATATATTTATATTTTATTTTGTGGGCCTCCTTATGAGTTTGGCTGGTGATAATCAAATCTTCAGGGTACGTTCTCTGGATAAACTACTGAAACTGACTCCCAGCCTTTTATGATGGTTACCCCAACAAGATCACCAAATGCCCTGAAACTTCTGGCTTGCTTTGTGTGTCACCTTAGAAATAGCTTGTTTCTATATGAATCTAACTGGTAATCCACTATACATTATTGTCTCTGTTGAGGCAGATTTCTACATTGGTCTGTGTCCTCTACTTTGCTGAGCCTGGGCACTTAGGTATTCCTTCCACAAAGGAGAAGGAGCTCAATGTTCCAACTGTTATTTGAAAAAAAAAATTAATAGAATTCACCAAGAAACCCTACTTCTACATTCTCCCTTTCCAAGATATTCATGAGAAATAATAAAGAAATAAACTGCCCCTGAAAGTTGCAGCCTCCCAGGTTAACTATAACTATAGTATGTGGAGTCAACTAGGTGTGGAATTGTTTTAGACAGGTCCAGAGAGCATAGCCTTCCCAAACAGTTTTCCCATGCAAACCCTAACCTAGCGGCAGCTTGCTTAGATCATGCACTGCCCAAGATATTTAACAATCAATGTCTTTTCCATAATGGTAGTTGATCCTCATAACCATTGTGTAAGAAACACCAAGCAACTATTATTACTCTTATTTTACACATAAAGACTCAGTGTTTCCAAAAGTATAGATGGCTTGGCCAAGGTTGCATGGTGAATATATATCCAGGGCTAAAATTCAAGTTGTTGCCAGAGTTTTTTTTTATCTTTCATTTCCTAATCCCTACTGAACATGTCTTTTCCTTTCTTAATGCACACATTTAATATCCTTATATGACTATGCGATTATATTTTGATTCATTTGAAGTTTTCAGAAAAAATCTCTTTTTTGTGTGTCTAGGTTTTAAATAGAAATATATTCATCACAACTTATTTATTGCATCAAGGGACCAAACTACATTCCAGAAGCAAACATTAAATCCTTCCCATTTTAAGCATTGTTCTCTTTTGTACATTTATTCCCTAAAGCAAGGTGTGCTTGCATTTTATTTTTGTTTCTTTTTTCCTCTGGGACCTATAATTCACATTTTTTAATTTTTATTTTATTACTGTTCTGCAGGTATAGCAAGTCATAATTCCAACTATATTCCTTTACAACTAGCTTTCATACTTGGCTTCTAAAGAAGTATGTTTTCTCTCTAGGGAGAGCCCATTCACTAGAGAAAGACCCAGGGTTTGGATTCAGGGAACTGGGACTTTGACCTCTGCTCTCCCATTGTCTGTGGTTGTATGTTATTTACTTCCTTGAACATCTGTTCTGGAAGTTTATAAAATGGAACAAATAATTCTACCTAACGTTTCTTAATTAAGAAGAAAGAGAAAGCATTCTTGAAAGTGTGGTTTGTTCTTAGCTAAAAGATGTTATTAATGCAAGAAACTCTCCTGTTTAAAACTGTTACAATAAAAGAATTAAATTCCCACTGATGTTGGCTTGCTATGTTGAATACAGCTTAAAAATATATCTCCCTTTGCCATTGGCAAAACTATGAACCAAGAGTGAGCATATCTATGTACCTTCTATGAGTGTAAAGCACATTTGATCAATGAGGTTCTAGCGTGTGTGTAGAGGGTGTTAGATATGTAGGTAAGGAGAGTTGAGAATCACTATGGCATGGAACGAAAATCTCTGTCAATTCCTGAAACCTGTTACTTATCTCTGAGTTGAGTGTGGAGAAAGCGGAAAACCAAGAGAAGATAAAAGAGAGGAAGGGGTGGGGGGGGAACAAGAGGATATCAAGATCAAAAGAAAAGAGAAGTGATGAGGGCAATTATTATTTGGCGATTCATATATTTGATGATATTTATTTATGATCTATTTTATGTTCATCCACTAAAGGATACGTTGTGGCACCTAGAAGGGAAATATAAAATTCAATAAAAGGCAATTGTGTGAGTTATATCAGAAGACAAAACACAATTGTGTAAGGTGCAATTCACTTACAGATAAAAGAAAGCACTCTAGTTTAAGCAGAAAGGGATTTAATACAGGTTACTAAGTGCTTGCAAAAAGTGTTGCAAAAACTCAAGAAGCAGTCTCTGCCACCAAAATTTACTCCCAGCACATCAAGAATGAGATTGTTGAGGGAATTGCTACCTCTGTCTTAGAAAGATGGGAAATCAGGAAGCTACCACCTATTTTGTTGGCCCCAGAGCTATTAGTGTATGGCAGATCCAAAAAAGCTAACTCACCCATCACCATCTCTCTTCCTACTTAACTCGGTTATAAATTTACTCACAGTCTTAGAAACCCCATTTGGGGTCACAACCATCGAGAATTGTTTTCTCTAGCTCTCTAAAATGCGTATGGCCTTAGAGCACTGACCATATGCACAGATGCAGACACCCAAGCGCCTGAGATTGATGTAGACATGGTGATGTCATATTAACATGGGCAGTGTCCTAACTGAGTCATCAAAGGAGAAAGGATGGAGGAAGACCTATAGGCACCCACTCAGATCTTTCCTTCTAATCAACTGTAATTGACTAGTCAGATCTGCTGGCCTGGCAATATGCCAGTTTCTTCAGAGCTTCCTTGACCTCTCGGTTTCTTAGGCAATAAATGAAGGGGTTGAGAGAAGGAGTGACAATGGCATAGAAGATGGAAATAATTTTGTTCATGTTGAAGGCATGGATAACTCGAGGTCGAGCATACATGAAAATAATGGCTGAATAGAAAATGGTGATCACCGCAAGATGGGAGGCACAAGTGGAGAATGCTTTCTGCTTTCCTGTGGGCATGCATAAGATGGTGGCCAGAATGCATCCGTAGGACAGGACAGTAATAAAAAGTGGGAAAAGGAAGATGACCAGTGCCAGGACAAAGTCCACCAACTCAGCTATGGACATGTCTGTGCAGGAGAGATTAAGTACCGGAGAGATGTCACAGAAGAAGTGGTTGATGACATTGGGACCACAGAAGCTGAGGCGGGAGATGAAGTAGATCTTTGCCAGGGAGATGCCAAAGCCAATGGCCCAGGAACCAAGAGTGAGGCGGAAGCAGAGCCCATGGCTCATTATGGTCGAGTAGTGGAGTGGGCGACAGATGGCCACATACCGGTCATAGGCCATGGCGGCCAGAAGCACACATTCTGTGCACATGAGAGCAATGAAGAAGTACAGTTGTATCATACAGAGTGTGAAAGAGATGCCGTTGTTCACAGACCAAAAACTAAACAGTAACCTGGGCACAGTCACAGAGATGTACCAAGTCTCCAAGAAGGACAGGTTGGCCAGGAAGAAGTACATGGGCTTGTGCAGTGGCCGATTTTGCAGCACCAATAGGATGATGATCACATTTTCAGCCACTGTCAGAATATAGGCCACAAGGAATATCAGAAACATGGCTGCCCGCATACTCAAGCTCCCAGGGAATCCCACCAGAATGAACTTGGTGACTCGTGTCTGGTTCTCCACTTCCATATTGGGGACACAGGGCTTAGCTCTCCTGGAGAGGAAAAATCATTTGATCAGACTCCATGGCCCAGCTATATTTTTCCATCCTTGTCTTCTCTATCAGTAACAGTAACAGTTATCATTTATTAATACATATTACAGGTCAGAACGTGAACTGGGTACGTGAGGCACACAACGTAATTTAATTTCCGCATAGCCGTGTGTGTGTGTGTGTGTGTGTGTGTGTGTGTGTGTGTGTGATTATATCTGTTTTAAAGATGAAGAACTCGTGCCTTGGACAGGAATTAAGTAACTGACCATGTTGTCACTGGTAGCAGGGCAGGAATCACATTCAAGTCTCAGTCTAAAGCCCATGCTCCTTCTAATATCTTGCACTGTCTGACACCTTACAATTGCCAATTCAAAAAGATACACTTGACCTTCCTGTCTCTCCACCTACCCAGAGTTCTGGAAGTTCTTCCTTACAACTCCTTTATCCTTCACATGCTATTATTTTCATCTACCATCCCTGGAGATAGAGAGTAGCTGTCATCACCTATGAGGTACATGAGAAAGTGAGTAGCGGAGATTTGGGCTTTTCAGTATTAAAGACCTCCTGGACCTCATTCAAGTCTAAGGTCTGCCACAGATTTGCTATGACCTTGAAATCTACCCTCTCTGAGATTCAGTTTCCTCTTCTGTCAATGTGAATATTAATATTTATTCAGCTTATTTCGTTGAGGATCAAAATCCAAATGAGTTAATGTAAATAAAATTTTATATAAACTAATGGCAATAATCGTGAAAGGGGATTTTCCCCCATATTAGAGCAGTGATGAAGGTAGGAATGCACTAACAGGAGGGAGGGGAGGAGCTGCTGTGATCCAAGGCAAAGCCGTGAGCGAAATAAACATGGGCTCATTCAGGGAATCTGACATTCTTGGGAGTGAAAATGGGGATCACTGAGTGGAGATTTTTAAAGATAAGCAAACAAAGATAGAGATGCATTAGAAAATTTGAAATATTTTCTATGAAGGTTAACAGACACAACATAATACTAAAGTAATCAGGAGAGGTCCCTTTGACCTTTGAGGAGATGATATTAAGGCTGGGAAGGATTCTAGGACCCCAGCTCTTTGAAGGGCTGAGGTGGGAGGGAGCTGTTCTGAAGTAGGTATGATTGCCATGCTGTGATGGATAGGAAACGAGCCAAGGAAGAAGGCAGGAAGGCAGGGCCAGAAGGTGCAGACCCCAGAGGTTATAATAATCAGGGATCTGAACAGTGGTCTAAAAGCAGTCGGAAACAAGCAAAAGATTAAAGGTGAATGGGACATCGTATGATTTATGCAATGGAAAGATAACTCTGTCATTGCAAAATGGACTCCTTGGAGGCAAGAGTGTGAGCTGTGAGCTATGAAACTAGTTGGAGGCTACTCAGAATAGGCAACAGTGAACATAAATACTGTGGTTCCAGAGAAGTGGATTTAAGGTAAACGTTAGAAGCAGAATCTTTAACAGTAATTGGTGAGTTGGATATGGAAGGTGAGAGAAAGAAAGAAATCAAGGAGGAACCTCAAATATAGAGCTTATTACCCAGAGATGATGCTATTTACTAAGGTAGTTAGATGGCATCATTTTCTAACTATCTTACTATCTTTACTAACTGTCTTACTAACTATCACAGTTCAGAAAATCTTCTAATAATAATTTATTGAGTATTTAATAGGTGCTGGGAAGTTCTTTTCATGCAATATCCCATTTAATCCACAAAATAATGTTAATTAGACATCGCTATTCTAATTTCAAAGAAGACACTGTGGTTTAGATAGATTAAATAATATTTCCAAGTTAGACAGTGATAAAATCAGAATCATAAAGCCCAGGTCCGACTACAAAGGCATGTCCTTAACCACTAGAGTGAAACACACTGATGAAGAATATCACATTTTGGACTTACCAGTGTATTTTACATTTAAAATTTCTGACTATTTTAGGAAATGTTCTTTAATCCTGCTGAAATTTTATTATAAGCTGAGACTATTAGAGATGAACCCAAATGTTAAAAAGAAAGCAATATGACACAAGTACATATTCAATCAGACACACATAACAGAAATGAATGTATAGAAATGCTTGGTAAATGTATCTGAGAATAGATAATGATTGGATATGTTTTGGAATATAAATTAGGGGGAGGAAAAGGCATTTTTGGCAGATGAATCAGAGTGAACAAAGGCACAGAGATCTGAAATAGCTTGAAATTTTCAGGAACTCAACTCATAATTGCTGCGTGAGTGGGCAAATTGTGAGTGAGTGAATGAGCAGAAAAGAGATGGATGGGAAGAGAAAGAGAGAGACTCTATTGTCACAGACCAGATCATGGAATAGTGAGGCACTTAAGAATTATCCTGAAGTATAGACAATAAGTAATCACTGTTTGTCAGCAGGATGACAACATCCTATTATATCCTTGTTTTTGATGTGGGAGGATGGGTTAGGATGGGACAAGGTTGCCAAACCAGAGATTCATAGACCCATTAGAAAGCACCCTCATAGCAGACACTTAAAGATACACACAAAGAAGAGAAAAATCATTCTAGCTTATAACGTTTGTCAAAGAAACAAAGATGGACATATTTAGCTATACTTATTCACAAGTTACATAAGTTTTCACTTCTAGAGGAAGTTCTACAAGAAAAACAAAGAATTCCTTATTTCTCATTACCTAAATGAAGGTGCACTGGCACTAATTATTGCATATTGGTATTTTTATGTATCATCTTACTGCAAAATATGTAGAGCCTTTTTACTTGTAATAGTTTTTACTCCATTAAGCATACTCAAACATGTTACCCCTCATAACAGATTTACCACTGGTCTAGAATCAAACAGCTTTGTTTCTTATGCCTGCTGCTATGCACTTTTCTCCAATTTTGTCAGGGTTCTATACATACGTAGGTTCCAAGTAATTTGAATTTGATAGACATTTAACCTCCGTCCCTGCCAAGATAGCAGCAGTTTTTGTAGCCACCACCAGAAACAAGTTGCCAGGAAGATGCAGTGGTTGCAGCACAGGGATATCAGGTCATTGGGTCAATGGTAAGGATCTAAAGTTTGGGATCATAATCTGGGGCACTAATTTTTGATCCCACACCAAGAGATGTCTCCAAAGTGGCAAGAGGAGCCTGCTCCCTCAGCTCACTGCATAACTGGCTGCACTTACATTTCAGGAGACAAGAATATTATCCGGACTGATTGCTAGGAATTGGGAGTGGATAGAACAGAGAGGCATTAAACATTTCAGAGTTTAAATGTTGCTGCACTGTAGGAGCCTGAAACAGGGCTGCCTGCATAGTGAGAAAGTAATGCTCTGAGAGGGAGCACTTACCTTGGCACAGCAGCCTCTGATAGGATGAAATGTGAAAACAAAGCCTTCACCGATTCTAAAATAGGAAGAAGTAGAAGAAAAAGATTCAGGTATTGAATAGATGTGAGGAACCCACTTTCTAAACCTAGAAAGAGTGATTGGGTACAGATTGCCCCACTGCTTTCAAGCTGAAATCCAGGATAAGATGACAGAAGAGCCCTAGGCACCAGGACCACATCTGCATCTGATGTGGCACGAGGCTGGTTCGTCCAGCACCTTGGGACTAGGGTGCCCATCACCTTCCTGGTGAACACGGCAGTGATTTTAGGCACGCTGAGCTGTGAAGACCTTTGGATTCTGAGGGCTTTATAGAGTACCAAGACTTTCCCTACATATCTGCCAAGACCCAAGAGAAAAGAACCTTGACAATGGCAGTTCAGTTCTCTTGTGGGATCCAAGAGAAATTTCCATTTGCCCATTGTGGTGATCTTAATTGTTTTATATGTTATTAGTTCCATAGGATAAAAAAGTCTACTTATAACCACACACTTTGGAAAGAACCATATTTTTTGACAGATGAAGAGAAAAATGTACTGCAGTTGAATCTCTATATGTAGACTTTCGAATACTCTTCCATCTTTGGCTTACTTGAAACAGGATGATCATGCAAGTGTTCCAAATGTGATATTGATGCCCAAAGGAGACTGATATTAGTACATTTTAGTAAAAGTTTAAATGACAGTTTTTGTTTTAGATACTTATGTCAACTTGTTCACTAAGTAAATTTATCATGATAGAATTATTGTCACTTTGTCAGCCGCCTGTGGGTACCATTTGACCAATAGTTCACATTCTGGTACAAAGCTCTAGTGTACTAAAAATCACTTCTTCTGTAGCCAGCAGAACTCTTAAGTTGCCCTCTCACAAAGAAAAGCTATCAGATTCACTGTGATTTGATGCAATGGTAGATGAAGATATTAAAAGTTATAAACAATTCAGTCTGGAGAGCCACACGTGTTTATGGTAATCAAGCAAGCAGCCTTCAATACAATTTCTCTTGTACAATTTCTCTAGGACTGAAGTCTGAAAACCAAACAGTAGCAAATAAAAGTAAAGCATCTCTTTCAAATCTCCGGCCTTGATTTATCTCCAAGTCTCAGAAAAACTCTGACTTCTCTAAAATGTATTATTTGATATTAACCACAATTTTTCAACATGGTTTTAAGCTGCTGTGATATGGTTGTCACTGAGGGGGACCACATTTCTCCTCCAAAGATAGAAAATGTCCATCTACTGTGAGAAAATTCTGTGAATTACTGTGACAATCATTTTTGACTCTTGAAGTCAACATTTTATACAAGCTATTCTAGAATGGAGATATTTAGCAGATAAAAATTGGCTGTATTCTAGGACATGTTGACACAATCTTATCCTAGAATTCAGCTATACAGGCTTTCCTTGGAGTTTTTTTTCCTATACCAATTGGTTCCAGGTTGAAATCTTCTGCAGATTCCTGTTCAGTGTATATGGGAGGCAATAAGGAAACTCCAAGAACTTGTGTGTTGTGCCTGAGGTCCCCTGGCTATCTGCCTTCTTTTTTTGGAGTCCACGTATATTTGTTGTTATGTCCAGTTTTTTTTGTTGTTGTTTGTTTTTATTGTAAGGAGCATTTTATTCTTTATTATTGTACTCTGTTCACCACTGGTTGACACTAGTTCTGTTTGGGCACATCTCAACACTTTGACCATTGCAACTCGGTTTTAGCTGTCAATTGTTATTGGTTAGAGCCTGAAGGTCATTCAGAGGTGAAATCTTAGGGCCTTCTCAGGCCTTTTCTGAGCATGCATTCTGCTCTGGATATACACCTGGCTTTCTTAGTTTTCTGGCATACACCTGAGTTATAAAAATCCCTTGTTTTCCAATGTACCTTCTTCCCCAACCTATTTTCTTCCCAATCTTTTCTGTCTGTTGCTTGTTACCACTTTTATCCCTAGAGCAAGACTGCTGCAACCAATACTTTTGCTTTTAACTGCATTCAGCAAATGGCACCTAGGAAGCTACCCCAGCCCTGGGAAAACTCCCACTCAAGCAAAACAAAGGTAAGCCCTTCCACCAGCCCTTTAGTTGGCTTCCAAATGGTTAGAAAATTGTAACACATTTTCTTTGAGATAAGGTTCATATTGCTCTTTCTCACACACATTGTTAAATCTGCGCCAGAAGTGTGGGTTGTTATCTTCACAGCTGACGCCAATCTGGGAAGTGAGCGAGGATAGGTGGGTAGTTTAAATGCCCAAAACTCTGTTACTGCAATGCGGCAGCTTCTGTTTTCATTAATTTTTCCATTGTTTGTTTTAAACTTTTGGCTAGAATTCATAGTTAAACAAAAGCTAATTCTGACAGTTTTTGCCATCTTATTAGTTGTTTTTTGTTTTGTTTTATTGGAGACAGTCTTGCTCTGTCGCCCAGGCTGGAGTGCAGTGGTGCAATCTCCACTCACTGCAACCTCCACCTCCCAGGTTCAAGTGATTCTCCTGCCTCAGCCTCCCAAGTAGCTGGGATTACAGGCACCGCACCACCATAGTGGCTAATTTGTGTATTTTTAGTAGAGACAGAGTTTCACCATGTTGGTCAGGCTGGTCTCTAACTCCTGACCTCGTGATCCACCTGCCTCGGCCTCACAAAGTCCTGGGATTACAGGCATGAGCCACCATGCCCGGCCTTATTAGTTGTTTTTATGGAGCTACGAAGAAATGGAATTCCTTACTTCATTATTTTAATGGTGTGTTTTTTATATTTATATGTGTATGTGTGTGTATATATATATATTTACTTTATATATTGTCTTTGCCACTTGCAACCTTGCCAAACTCCTTTATGTCTACAAGCTTTATTGTAGTCTTTATGTTTTATGTATATAATGACATTGCCTGAAATTTAAAATTGTTTTATTTTGTTTTTTTCTCATCTGTATCCCTATTATTTATTTTTTCCTGACCTTATGATTTTGGCTAGGACTTTCAGTTGAAGAGAAATGATGAATATAAACATACAGGTCATTTTTTTCAATGTTAGAGGAAAATTAGTCTTTCATCATGTTAGCTGTTGTTAGCTGCAAGTTATTTGTTAGACACCATCCTTGGTTAAGAAGTATCTTCTATAACTAGTCTTTTAGAGTCCTTGTCATTAATGAGTATTGAATTATATTTACTGTCTTTTCTGCGTCTGTTAAGATGATCAATTGGTTTTTCCTTTTAGTCTGTTGATAAACGAAATACATTGATTTGAATTAGTTTTGGATGTTGAATCAACATTGCATTTCCTGCATAAACTCCCTATGGTCATAATCTATTATATTTTTGTAACTTGATGGACTTGATTGGCTAATATTTTATTAAGAATGGTTGTGTGTCCATGAAGGTTATTGGACTCTTTTGTTTTTGTTTGTTTCTTTGTTTTGAGACAGGGTCTTGCTGTGTTGCCAGGCTGAGGTGCAGTGGCACAATCACAGCTCACTGCAGCCTCAAACTCCCAGGCTCAAGTGATCCTCCCTGTAGGGAAAAGAAAGAGAGATCAGACTGTTACTGTGTCTGTGTAGAAAGGGAAGGCATAAGAAATTCCATTTTGCCCTGTACCCTGAACAATTGCTTTGCCCTGAGATGCTGTTAATCTGTAACTTTGCCCTAACCTCTTTACCCTAGCCTCTTTGCCCCAACCTTGAGCTCACAAAAACGTGTTGTACGGAATCAAGGTTTAAGGGATCTAGGGCTGTGCAGGATGTGCCTTGTTAACAAAATGTTTACAAGCGGTATGCTTGGTAAAACTCATCGCCATTCTCTAGTCTCGATAAACCAGGGGCACTGCGGAAAGCCACAGGGACCTCTGCCCTGGAAAGCCGGGTATTGTCCAAAGTTTCTCCCCATGTGATAGTCTGAAATATGCCCTCGTGGGATAAGAGCTGACCGTCCCCCAGCCCGACACCCGTGAAGGGTCTGTGCTGAGGAGGATTAGTAAAAGAGGAAAGCCTCTTGCAGTTGAGATAGAGGAAGGCCACTGTCTCCTGCCTGCCCCTGGGAATTGAATGTCTCGGTATAAAACCCGATTGTACATTTGTTCAGTTCTGATATAGGAGAAAACCCGCCCTATGGCAGGAGGCGAGACATGTTGGCAGCAATGCTGCTTTGTTATTCTTTACTCCACTGAGATGTTTGGATGGAAAGAAACATAAATCTGGCCTACGTGCACATCCAGGCATAGTACCTCCCCTTGAACTTAATTGTGACGCAGATTCCTTTGCTCACGTGTTTTCTTGCTGACCTTCTCCCTATTATCACCCTGCTCTCCTACTGCATTCCTCCTGCTGAGATAGTGAAAATAATAATCAATAAAAACTGAGGGAACTTAGAGACCGGTGCCAGTGCAGGTCCTTGGGATGCTGAGTGCCCGTCTCCTGGGCCCACTGTTGTTTCTCTGTAGTTTGTCTCTGTGTCTTATTTCTTTTCTCAGTCTCTCATCCCACCTGACTAGATATACCCACAGGTGTGGAGGGGCAGGCCACTCCTTCACCTCCCATCTCAGCCTCCTGAGTAGCTGAAACTACAGGTGCACCCCACACTTGGCTAATTTTTTTGTATTTTTGTAGAGATGGGGTTTGCCATGTTGCCCAGGCTGGTCTTGAACTCCTGGGCTCAAGCAATCTGCCTACTTTGGTCTCACAAAATGTTGGGATTACAGGTGTGAGCCGCTGTGGCCAGCCTCTTTTCTTACATATTTGGTTTTGTTATCAGGTAAATCTGGGTTCATAAAATAATACAGTCAGTATTCTTTGCTATTTTCTGAAAGACTTGTGTAGAAGTAGCACTATATTATCCTTTTATATGTGGTAGAATTCATTAGTGGAGCCATCTGGACCTGGATTTTTCCACAAGGCAGATTTTTAACCATAAAATCAATTGCCTTCATGGATAGGGAGTCAGGCTACCTATTTTCTCTTATGTGGGCTATGGCAGCTTTTGATTTTTCAGGAATTTAACTATTTCACTCAAGTTCTTTGAATTTTGGGTATAAAGCTATTAAATATTACCTTAGTATTGTTTCTAATGTCTGCAGGATCTGTAGAGATGTGTTCTCTTTAATTGTATGTGTCCTTATTTGTGTTTTCTCTCTTTGTTTTGATCAAACTAGGGATTTTTCAATGTTATTGATCTTTTCGAAGCTTGCTTTTGATTTCATTGAACTTCTCTACTATTTTTCTGTTTTTCCTCATCATTTTATATTTTATTTTGTTTCTTCTGCATCTTCTGTCTTTAGTTTTATCTTTTCAGTCTAGTTTCATAAGGTAAAACTCTGAGTCATCGATTTGAGACATTTCTAACAAAAGCATTTAGTGCTTCACATTTTTCTCTAAGCTCTGTTTTTTGTTCAATTTGAGATATCTTTTTCTAATTTTCTTTGTGATTTCCTTGACTTATTGATTAGTTAGAAGTATAGAGTTTAATTTTTATACATTTGGGGATTTTTCCAGAGGTTTTGGTTTATTCCTTATTTCTTATTTAATATCACTGCTCCTTATTTCTAATTTAATATCATTATTTTAAAAGAAAATATTCTGTATAATTTCAATTTCAAATATGTTGACATTTGTAGTCTTCTATTGCTGAGTAGAATTTTATAAAAATGTCAGTTAGGTTAATCTGGTTGATGGTGTTGTTCAGGTCGTCCATATATTTGCTGACTTTCTTATCGTTTACTTGATCGATCAGATACTGAGAACATTATGTTAACATCTTCACTAATAATGATGGGTTTGTCTATTTCTTTCTGTATTTTAGTGCTATTATTAGATTGTTAAAATTATTATATTGTCTTGAAAAATCAACTCCCTTATTATACAATATCCTACTTTAATTCTGGTAATATACCTTCTTATGGGAATTTATTAGAAATTATTATAGTCACTCCAGCTTTCTGACATAATGTTGCATGGTAGATCTTCACTATCTTTTTACATTTAATCAATTTATTCTTTTATATTAAACATGAGTTGATTGATTGTAGAGAGCACATAGTTGGGTCTTTCTATTCAATTCTACATGTTGTTCTCTGCTTTTTAATCATTGTGTTTTAGATTATTTACCTTTACTGCTATTAGAGTATGAAGTTGTATTTAAGTGTACCATTTTTCTATTTGTTTTTGTTGTTGTTGTTGCTGCTTTTGCTTTTGTTTTCTTTTTCTACACTTTTACCTTTTTATTAATTAATTAATTTTAATAATTTCATCTTATACCTAATATTGGCTTATTAGTTATACCTTTGTTTAAATGTGTTTAGTAGTTGCTCTAAATTTTAAAACATAATTTATTTTTATTTTTATTTATTTTTTTTCAGACGGAGTTTTGGTCTTGTCACCCAGGCTGGAGTGTAATGGCGCAATCTCGACTCACTGCAACCTCTGCCTCCCAAGTTCAAGCGGTTCTTCTGCCTCAGACTCCTGAGTAGTTGGAATTACAGGTGCCCATCACCATGCCCAGCTAATTTTTATATTTTTAGTAGAGACGGGGTTTCGCCATGTTGGCTAGGCTGGTCTCGAACTCCTGACTGCAGGTGATCCACCCCCCTCAGACTCCCAAAGTTCTGGGATTACAGGCGTGGGCCACCGTGCCCAGCCTAAAACATAAATATTTAGTCTATCATAGTCCAATTTTAAATAATATTATAGTCCTTTACAAAATGTGTAAAAATATTACAACGGTTCACTTCCATTTTTTTCCCTCTCATCTTTGTGCTATTGATGTTGGCATTTATTTCTAAGTGTGTTATAAACTTCACATGTGCTATTGTTGTTGGCATTTATCTCTAAGTGTGTTATAAACTTCACAATACATTTGCTTTTACTCCACAATACAGTTACTACTTTTACTTTATTCAGTCAGTTCTTATTTACAATTAATAAAAATAAATATTTTTTGCCTTCATTATTTTTGCCATCTCTGGCACTCTTGATTTCTTTTGTAGGTTCAAATTTCCATTTGGTATCACATTTCTTCTTCCTGAAGAACTTTATTTAATATTTCTTGCATTGCACTCACATGTGATAAAGTACATCAGTTTTGTTTACACGAAAAAGTATTCCATGCTCATATTTGAAAGAAATTCTCACTGTGTATAGATTTCTAGATGAGAGTTTTTGTTTTTCTTTTCAGCATTTTAAAGGTGTCCTCCTTTGCCTTACGCTGTGCCTCATTTCTGATGATAAATGGGTTGTAATTTTATCTTTGTATGTGTGTATAATATTTCTTTTTCTATGCACATCTTCAAGATTTTATTTTAGTATCTGAGTTTTGGCAATTTGAATATGATTTTTTTCTCTATCCTGCTTATGATTATCTGAATTTCTTGAATCTGGGATTTCTTTCATTGATTTTGCAAAACTTTTAGCCATGATATCTGAAAATATTTCATTTGCCTTGTTACTCTGTCTTCTTCTCAGACTCAAATTAAACATCTGTTAGATTATTTTATGTTGTGGTACAGCTTGTTCTATTTTCATCCATTCACTCTTCTCTTTCTATTCCAGTTGGGATAATTTCTGTTTCCATAACCTCATGTTCACTGACTCTTCCCTGTGTGACAGTCAGTCTTAACCCCATCAAAGAAATAATCTACTTTTATGTTGTGTTTTTTGTTTCTAGCATTTCTATTTTACTTTTTTAAGAAACAGTTTTATTGCTCTACTAAAATTTCTCATGTTCTCATGCACATTGCTCATGTTTTCCGCTATATTCTAATTATAGTTATGGTAAAATTCCTGTTTGATAGATAGATCCAGTCTAGATCATTCCTGGTTCTGATTCTTTTGAATGCTTTCACTTAACAATGAGTAAGTATTTTCTTGCTGCTTTTGAAACATAATTTTTATTAAATGCTGGAAATTGTTGGCAAAAGAGCAGTAGAGACTAGGCTATAGAGTATTTATACTTAAAAATGGGGTGCTGGTCCTTCTGTCAGACTATGTGTGTAAGTGGTTGAGGTGTTTCGGGTATTGTTACTATAATTACTTTCAGTGCTCCACAGATTTCAAATTCTTCCGACCATGAACTGTTGATGCTTTGTTGAACCTAAATAGGAGATTTTAATCAGTGTTCCTGCGCTACCCAAGTTTTACCAAGCGTAGCATTGCCTTTGTAATACAAGGTATCTCCGTACTTTGGCTTCTTTCCCAGAAATAGGTGCTGTTGATTTTTTTCTTGGTGCAAGGCTTGTGGCGGGGCAAAGATATTCTTGTTTTCCCTGATCCAGCCTCCATCCTAGTCAGGCCCTATAAATCTGAGACTTGGGAACTGGTGTTCCTACCTCATCTCACCAGTCATGGCAGCCAGACTCTACTTTTTATTTGTGACTGGTCATGGGTGGGAGTTTCTGCCCTTATCCTAGTGGACTCCTAGCAGCAGGGCAGGATCCTAGCTTGAATGGATTTCTACCTCTTCCCCAAGAGCAAACTGCTTTTACTTCTACTTTTCCCTCAGTAGGAACTCACTTTTGTCTGGACAAGTGACATGAAGGCTTTCTGACCTTTCCCCAGAGGTAAACAATGTTGATTTTGTTTGCAAGGCTTATGGTAGGAGTTGAGAGATTTCCCATCCTCCTTCAGGGAAGAAAACATTTTGCTTCTATCTTGGTTCTTTAAAGATAATTTTATTTCTTTCTCTGAATACTTTAAAAAGAAAAATTATGGTCAGGTGCGGCAGCTCAACCCTGTAATCCCAGCACTTTGGGAGGCTGTGGCGGGCGGATTGCCTGAGGTCAGGAGTTCAAGACCAGTCTGGCCAACATGGTGAAATCCTGTTTCTACTAAAAATACAAAAAAGTTAGCTGGGTGTGGTGGCATGCGCCTGTAATCCCAGCTACTTGGGAGGCTGAGGCAGGAGAATTACTTGAACCAGGGAGATGGAGGTTGCAGTTAGCTGAGACTGCGCCACTGTACTCTAGCCTGGGCGGCAGAGTGAGACTCCGTCCCACCACTCCCGCAAAAAAATCAAAAAATAAATTATAAATAAATAAAAGAAAAAGAAAAGTTGTGTTACCTTTGGTTTGCAGCAGTTTTACTCTGATATATCTAGGTATGTTTCTATTGTGTTTTTCCCATTTGAGATTTGTAACACTTTATGCATCTGTGTTTTGATGATGGTATTAAATTTTTGAAAATGTTTTGCCATTATGTCTTACAAATTTCTTTTTCCCGTTCTCTTTCTTCTTTCAGTTAGAGTCTGCAATTACAAATAGGTTAGACCTTTCCATTATGATCCAAATGTTAAACCTTTTTAGCATATCCCATAAATCACTAATGCTGTTTTAAATTTTTCTTCTTTTTTTTATTTCTCCCCTGAATCAGGCTATTTTCTACTGACTTATCTTCTACTTCACAAATCCCCTGCAGTTCTATCTAGTCTGCTATTGAGACTGTTAATTTTATTTAAAAAATTAAATTTAAAAACACTATTTGATTCCTTTTAGTAGACTCCAGATTTTTGATAATATTCTCCAA
Source organism: Hylobates moloch (assembly GCF_009828535.3). Taxonomy (NCBI): domain Eukaryota; kingdom Metazoa; phylum Chordata; class Mammalia; order Primates; family Hylobatidae; genus Hylobates; species Hylobates moloch. The sequence goes on along the minus strand of NW_026652276.1, from coordinate 224,943,395 downwards.
CATGGTTTCTCTTTTCTTAAACATGTTAATATGTTAATCAGTTATTTTATAGTTATGTCTGATAGTGTCAGTGTCTATATTTCTTTGGAATTGTTTTTACCATGAATCATAAAACTGAAAAATGCCTTAAAACCAATGTCACTGAGTAACAGTCGTCAAGAGACTAAGAAAATGGGCAGAACTTATGGTAGACTCAAAGAACTGAGAAAGAAACAGCTACCTTTCTGGGCTCATTAAGAAACAGATTCTGTCTAAACATCTATATGGTCAGCTGGGATTTCTAAAGTATTCTTCTCTAGGAGTAAGGAGAAATTACAAAAATAAAAATGCTTCATAAAGCAGCTCCTAGATAATTGCCTGATAGAAGTCAAATAAATCCTTTCTTGAGGAGGATAACATTATGTAGAGCCTCAAATTACCCCTTCAGTTTTCCAAACACAGTGTCCAACACTCAATCAAAAATTACCTGTCATGAAAGATGAGACTCAAACACTGAAAAGGAGATTTTATTTTATTTTATTTTATTTTGCTTAGGAAGCTCTTTAAATTTTTTTTTATTATTATACTTTAGGTTTTAGGGTACAGGTGCACAATGTGCAGGTTTGTTATATATGTATCCATGTGCCGTGTTGGTTTGCTGCACCCATTAACTCATCATTTAGCATTAGGTATATCTCCTAATGCTGTCCCTCCCCCCTCCCCCAACCCACAACAGTCCCCGGAGTGTGATGTTCCCCTTCCTGTGTCCATGAGTTCTCATTGTTCAATTCCCACCTATGAGTGAGAACATGCGGTGTTTGGTTTTTTGTCCTTGCGATAGTTTACTGAGAATGTTTTCCAGTTTCATCCATGTCCCTACAAAGGACATGAACTCATCATTTTTTATGGCTGCATAGTATTCCATGGTGTATATGTGCCACATTTTCTCAATCCAGTCTATGGTTTTTGGACATTTGGGTTGGTTCCAAGTCTTTGCTATTGTGAATAGTGCCGCAATAAACATACGTGTGCATGTGTCTTTATAGCAGCATGATTTATAGACCTTTGGGTATATACCCAGTAATGGGATGGCTGGGTCAAATGGTATTTCTAGTTCTAGATCCCTGAGAAATCGCCACACTGACTTCCACAATGGTTGAACTAGTTTACAGTCCCACCAACAGTGTAAAAGTGTTCCTATTTCTCCACATCCTCTCCAGCACTTGTTGTTTCCTGACTTTTTAATGATGGCCATTCTAATTGGTGTGAGATAGTATCTCATTGTGGTTTTGATTTGCATTTCTCTGATGGCCAGTGATGATGAGCATTTTTTCATGTGTTTTTTGGCTGCATAAATGTCTTCTTTTGAGAATCGTCTGTTCATGTCCCTATTTTTTTTGTATTTTTAGTAGAGATGGGGTTTCACCATAGTCTCGATCTCCTGACCTCGTGATCCACCCGCCTTGGCCTCCCAAAGTGCTGGGATTACAAGCATGAGCCACCGCGGCCAGCCGCTCTTTAATTTTTCATGGCAGGTAATCTTTGCATAATTCTACATGGCTTCTAAAATCAATATTTTGAATGTGGAGACAATAGGATTTGCTTATTATGGATTGAATATGTAATGAGGAAAATGGAGGAAACAAGGGTATAAAAATTATGATGCCATAGATTAAGATCAGAAAGAGGAATATTTTGGTGGGGGGAGTAAAAGTAGAGACTTGCTTGGATATGTGAAAATCTAAATACAGTTATCAAGTAGGCAGTTGGATACTGGAGCAGTGCTGGGTGTGTATAATTTGAGAGTCCTTAGTGTTTACTGATATTATAAAATTAGATGAGATCAACTTTGGTATTAGTGTACTTGGATTTGAGATTGTATTTGAATCCTGAATCATCTAATATATGGACATCTAGAAGAGAATGTGGCTTCTGCACAGGAGTCTGAGAACTTTCTAATGAGGTAACAGGAATGCAAGGAGAATGTGGGATCCACTGTATCATATGCTGCTACAGAGGCCGAGTGAGATGAGGCCTGAAATTGACCATTGGTTTTAGCAACATGAAAAATTCTAGTAATTTATACACTAGTGATTTTGGACGAACGGTGGGATCAAAATCTTAGCTTAGACTGAGTGTTGCAGGAATCAGGAGGACCAGAGAGACCACGGGGTGAATACCAGAGGATCTTTATTGAGCGCATGCAGACTCAGCAGATTTAACATCCAAAAACTGGGCCAAGAACAAAGACAGCACTTGACTTATACACACACCTTTGAAAGGGAGTGGGCTAGCTTGAAACAAGCTTACAGTGGCACGAAAGCAAGCATACAGAGGCAGAACAAAGGCAGTTAATCAAATTTTGACAGGTGCGTAACCCAGAATTACACATGACCCTTGTTACACAGCCCAGATGGCTGTTATCTAGGCTTTGCTCTAGCATCTTGCATGGGCTTATCTCATAACCTTCGCTATGACGCCCAGGTGGCTGTTGCTCAGGCCTGCTCAGACAGCTCATGACCTTCACTGTACCGCTTAGATAAAACAGAAAATTTGAAGTTACTAGTTACAGAGAACAGAAATCTATAAACTCATACTGTAAGAGAAAGGAAAATTTGTTTTTCTCCTCCCTGTGTTGAGGGAGTGCTGGGACAGTCTCCAGAGCACATTCCTTTGTGTCCTAGTTTCTCAGATAGTGTTTACTGAGGCTTTTCCTGGGTCTGGGCTGTGCCTGTTGCTGCCTCTGGGATAAGTCAGCCGAATACAGGAAAGCTTGTTTCTTTTTCTTTTTAATTTTATTTTTTCTTTCTTTAATTTCCACCTCATGGGGAGTGATTGAAGGGGAGGACATGGGAATGAAAGGTGCAGTTAGTTCCTTCAGGGAATCTCTATGTAAAGGAGCATAGTGAAATGGGACCGTGTCTGTAAGGTGATGCATAATGTGGTCTATTTTTCTAAATCTAAAAATGATTTATTCTTAAGTGGTAGGCATGATGTGATCTTAAGGAGGTTCTTTTTTTCCTTCAGATTGCAAAGGCATATCAAATTTATGCTTATGGAAATGATCCAGGAGAAAATGCAAAATTTATGATTTAATTCAGGCAAAGATACATTCAGGTTTTGTGGGGTATGAAACAGATAATTTATGAGGTACCCTTTGGAAAAAGAACATAAAATAACAAAGTTTGTATGAAAATAAACATTTATTTAGGGTGTAAAATGATGGATAACTAAGTTTTGCAAGGTTGAAAATACCTTAAACATCAAAAGTTTATAAAAATAAAAATATTTTTATCTATTAAATGTCTGACACAACTCTATAAATCTCTGCTCCCTACTGTTTTGGCTACATATTATTTGATCACATTTTCATGACAATAACTTTGTAATATCACTTTCGGGTTGATTTTGGAATCACAGGAGGTGAGTAATTTGCTCAGATGTGTAAGCCAAATGGAGATAAAAACCAAGACGAAGAAAGACCACCTGTAAAGTATGAACTTCCTGCTGAGTTCAAATAAACAGGGTTGTGATGCAGGAAGAAATTGTTTAGGATGGCCTCCTAGAGGGAAGTGCTTAATCAGACCTAATTAAAACTTACTTGTTGATGCTGGGCTCCATCCAAGTCCTCATCCCCTGTGGGTGGCAGCTTCATTTTTAAGTTATCACTTTGGCTTTTATTTCTTTCCTTTCAACAGAGAGAAATGTACAGCTTTTTTTTTCCATAAAAGAAGTTTATTTGGAAAAGTCAGCCTCTTACACAAGGTTTTGTGTCTAATATGTTCATTCTGTCAAATGCATTGAATATAAGAAATATTCAGTTTTTGTTTTGGTCCACCCCCTCTTTTATCCTGATGTAGAATCTACTTCTCTACTTTTCAGGTAAATGAAATGGGTCACACAATTTTTAGCTTTGTGTGAAGAGTAAGTATGTGTCCAATAATTCTAAGTATACCATAATTTTTTTAAGGCCTTCTCAGAAAAAAGAAAAAAAATACTCGTTAAAACTAGGCACACTTAGCAATTTCTCTCATAACCTTATCCTTATCTGCTTGCTTGGTGCCACATTTTTCTGGCCCTCTTTAATTTGCAAAGATTGAAACTAAAAATGAAAGTAAGCAAAACAAAACCAAAGAAACCCCACCAAACACACAGAGAGTATATCTCACACACAGCTCTAAGCCAGAATCAGATATAAATGAGACCTCTGTGAATCAAAGGAGAAAACTTTCAGAAAAAAAAATCCAATAGTCTCATGATTTAACCAAGGCTTTGGGAAAACCTAAGCTGAATTCAACTGATGTTTGAAATATGTTTACATTTAATTGGATGTGCTGTATTTACTAAGAAGGTACAAATACATTGTTTTGAAATTTTTAATACTAACCTTTACAGTGAGAAAAATAATACCAAGGGATTTGAGCAGGGGCAATAATTTATAACCATTCAAAACCTGTCTTTGAATAGGGGTGAAAAGTAGTACTTTAATGAAAACAACCGTCAAGTACTTACTTGGCTTCTACTAAGTGTCCCAAGAAATGGTACCCAAGAAGTGTCAACAAGTACAATCTGGCTAGAACAGCCAAGATGCTTCCAAAGTTTTATGCTTCAAATTTCCTAAATATATAGATAGCAGAACCATATGCCAGAAAAACTACTGATGTTGGAAAAATATATTCATCAGCATTTTATAAAATCTCCAGCTTTCAAGGCCAGGCGCGGTGGCTCACGCCTGTTATCCCAGCACTTTGGGAGGCCGAGGCGGGCGGATCAAGAGGTCCAGAGATCGAGACCACGGTGAAACCCCGTCTCTACTAAAAATACAAAAAATTAGCTGGGCGCGGTGGCAGGTGCCTGTAGTCCCAGCTACTCGAGAGGCTGAGGCAGGAGAATGGCGTGAACCTGGGAGGCGGAGCTTGCAGTGAGCCGAGATCGCACCACTGCACTCCAGCCTGGGCGACAGAGCGAGACTCCATCGCAAAAGAAAACAAAAACAAAAAAACAAAAACTCCAGCTTTCAACCAACATTTCTATTCATAAATCTTCCAGTGACCATATCTGACAATACATTACAAATGTCAAAGAAGCAAGATTACTTTTAAATTTTAAATTCGTCTCGTTAGTTATGATTTTTCTTTTTAACACAACACTCAAAATACATGAATTCAGCAGAATTATTTTAAAAGTTAAGTTCTCTGAAGATTTCTAAAGACTAAAATGTAAGGCACGTGTTAAAATCTTCATGACACTGTTAAAAGCTAAGATTAAAACAAAACCTACTTCCTTCCCTCATCCTTTACCATCAACCACCCCCTCCCCAAAGCATATGGCATTTTAAATTTAAGCTATTGGTAAGGAGTGAAACAAAAATTCCATCAATGAACACCTGGTATGGTTTCCACATAAATGTCTATTATCTGAATTGAGCACCACTGGTATCTACCAGGCCAGTAGAATATTTTCAGATATCTTGGGTCATGAACTGCTCCATTTACCCTTTAGCTGAATGGGTACAGGCTGGACTGCCCTCTTCTTTGGGGCCACCTTCTGTGCCTTTCTAGTTAGGGGATTCCTCTTCTTTAGTAACTTCTTTGGGCTTCTCAGTAACATCTATGCTGTTCTCTTTTTACTTTCCTTTTCCTGCTTCTCTTCTGCTTTCTGTTCTTTTACCAAAAGTTGATAATTGATACCTATCACCTAGCAATGAAAAGCTAGACACCTGCAATAATTAAGATTATGCCATACGCCCATATGTCTATTTGTAATTTCAATAAGTCATTGAGATTACCTAAAAATGGTGGCCCCAGGGGAACACAGCAGCAGCCCACACAGCAGCATCCCACAATGGTAACCAAACCCACAGTGCTGGAGGACCTCTGGGTCCAATGAGGTCCGTCAGTATTTCAAACAATATGGAACTGAGCCACCAAGATAAATCCAAAGAATCCCACAGAGACACAGAACTCAATATAGCTGGTGGATAAAGGTGCCAGCAAATGGCATATTCCGTTCACAATAATGGAAGCAGCAAAGAAATACTGAACTTGAGAACTTGAGGCCTTATATGCTTTGTGTTGGCTGCAAGTCCCATAGAAGGCCTTGCTGTGTGTCAACAAAAGCCAGAAGGGAAAGAAGGCAGACTTCTCCCGGAGTGATACTGACTCTCGCCATAATTAGTGAGAAAGGCCAAAGGTGTAAAGAGTCCAGAAAAATGGGAGCACATTTCCAGAGAGGTACAGCAAAAAAATCTCTCTGAGTAAACAGGGATAAGTACAAGAATGTATTGATTGTTTAGAAGATTAATCATTTCCCTTCTTTGGGGTGTCCTCCAATAAGATCTGTATTTGTATCACCTGCACCTTTTTTGCATCTGATTTTTCAGCTTCCTGAAGGAATTCTTTAGACGTCTTTCCCTGCCTTCGTTGGCTTGGACCTTATTTGTCACATAGGGTCTCCAGCTACACAGCAGTTTACTAGGAAGCCCCCAAGAATTAGGAAGCTTCCTCTCCATCCATAGATACCAAAGAAAGCCTTATTGAGGAGGCCAGCATAGAGAGGCTGCCTGCCATGGCCAGTCTGTTAGCCAATGGTCAGTTCCTACAGAAATGCTTCCCAATCATGGTCAGAGCGAGGTTCAAGTTAAAGGAAAAGCCCAAGACCTCCAGTGATTCCTATACACAAGTAAAGTTTCTGTAAAATGTTACAGAAAGAAGCCACAATCAAACCACAGCCTGACAAGCAACACTAACAATCATGACTGAACAACTGCCAAATTATTCACCAGGATACTGCTGATGAGACCTCCACCATACATGACAGGCAGCATGATGGAGCACATCTGTGACACTTCGCTAGTGGTGGCATGGAATATACCTTCCATCTCTTTGAAGAAGACAGCAATATATTTGAGAAATGCTAAGCGAAGTTGATGGAAATGAAAGCTTCCACTATGACTGCCCACCCCCAGCCTCCGTCTGAAGGGGTGTATCCAACTGAACTTCCAACTGCTGGTGGCATTTTAAGTGTAGAAAAATTCCAGCTTGCAGCACCAAGCATAGGAGTGAGGCAGTGGCAGGGGCTGGAGTTCTGCAGAGCCCAGAGTGAGGCTCCCATCCTTCTCTTGCTGCCTCATTGGCTGGTTCAAGCACCCACATGGCCAGTTAGTCAAGTCGCAGCTTGCCACTTTTTCTGGTTGAGCTGGAGTGACTGCCTTATCAATTTGCAGCCTTTTTAAAAACTCCATTATCTACTCAAAAGGCTTTAGTTTGTTGCCTATCCTATCACAACTTAACTTTCATGCCTCCCAGCATTTTATTTTAAGCCATCCTAAGTTGTTTCTACAATTTTTTTTTTTTTTTGAGAGGGATTATTGCTCTGTCTCCCAGGCTGGAGTGCAATGGCGTAATCTCGTCTCACTGAAATCTCTGCCTCCAGGGTTCAAGTGATTCTCCTGCCTCAGCCTCCCAAGTAGCTGGAATTACAGGCACCTGCCACTGCGCCCAGCTAATTTTTGTATTTTTTAGTGGAGATGGGGTTTCACCATGTTTGCCAGGCTCATCTCAAACTCCTGATCTCAGTTGATCCACCTGCCTCGGCCACCCAAAGTGCTGGGATTATAGGTGTGAGCCACCGCACCTGGCCTACATTTTTGTTAGAGTTTTTACAGTCATCATGAAGGGTATATGGATAATGATTTTACTGAACTTTTGCATATGGAATTGTATATATCTGTCGCCTTTAAAAATGAATGATGGCTTAACTAGGTATGCAATTTTTATTTAACAATATGTTCACTAAGGATTCTATGGAAAGATGTTATTGTCCCTGTCATCTAATATTTCAAAGACCAATTCTAGCTGTCATAGGCTGAATTCCAACCTGGCCCCCGAGAGTCTCACTTCTTGGTGTACATGTCCTGTACAATACTCTCCCCTTCAATATGAGCAGGACTTGTGACATATGATGGGATTTCACCCCTGTGATAATGTTACACTGTGTGGAAAAACAGAATTTGAAGATATAATTAATCAGCTGAATTGAATTTACACAAAAGGGAGATTATCCTGAGTGAGCCTGACCCAATCAGGTGAGAACTTCAAAAGTGTCCAGACTTTCTTAGCCATCAGAGAGATTTGACACAATAGAGATTCTCCTGTCATTCTTGACGAAGCAAGCTACCATGTAGTGAGAGCAGTGGGCCATGTGTTAAGGACTTGAGGGTGGCCTCCAGGAGCTTAGAGGAGTCACCAGCCAGCAGCAAACAAGATAATGGGTACCTCAGTCACACACATGCAAGAAAATGAATTCTTCCAATGACTGGTGAGTTTGAGAGAGGACTCTGAGTCCCAGATGAGATCACAACCCCAGCTGATACCTTGATTTGAGCCTTGTGAGACCCTGAGCACAGAACCCAGCTATGCTTCTTACCAGCAGGAATGTTAAGATAATAAATTTGTGTTCTTTTAAGTTTATAAATTTATTACAATTTGTTACACAGCACTAGAAAATTAATGCACTTGCTTAACATTTTTCTAAGTGACTTTTCTGTTTTGTTTGTTTGCTGAATCTTTATGATCCTTTCATTACACTTGAAATTCAGTCATTTTTACCAATATATCCATAAATATTTTTAATTTTCAGGTACATGGCAAGGCTCTTTCATCTAAATAACAAATTCTTCCTTTATTTAAATGACATTTTTATTAATCATAGTTGAAAGTAAAAAATATTTTTATTCAGTCTTTTCATCAGAAATACCAATTATCCATATGTTGTTTCTTTTTTGTCTGTATCAGTTATCTTCTTTTGGACTCCAAACAACAGATTAACTTTTCTATATTATTAATTTTTGCTGTTTACTGCTTTAATGTCCTTTTAAAATCTGAAATAGTTTTTGTGTGTGTGTGTGTCCCTACTTTACCTGTAATCCTTATCTCCTTTTGTATCTCATTCTGCTGTCCTACCACCTCATCTTTCATTGAGCTGATGTGTTTAATTTTCTTGCAAGTACTATGGTCACAAATTATGAGATCCATCAATATTTATTCTCCCCTTCCTTCTTAATATCAGAAGCTCTGATTGTGTTTTAGGCACATGATTACTAACAATAACACTTATCACCTTTGAGTATGTATGTGGCCAAGTAACTAAGTTTAACTTAGCCAGCAGAATTTGTACAACATTTTTTTTTTGTGTGTGAGTTTTTTAAAAGGTCTCTAAAGGAAGTGGGTATGCTCCTTCCTCTCTTCTTTCTTTTTATGTATTTATTTATTTTTTGAGACAGGGTCTCACTCTGTCACCCAGGCTGGAGTACAGTGGCATGATCTCAGCTGACTGCAACCTCTGCCTCCCGGTTCAAGCAATTCTCCCACCTCAACCTCCCAAGTAGCTGGGACTACAGGCATGCACCACCATGCCCGGCTAATTTTTGTATTTTTAGTAGACAGGATTTCACCATGTTGGCCAGGTTGGTCTCAAACTCCTGGCCTCAACTGATTTCCCCCGCCTTGGCCTTCCAAAGTGCTGGGATTACAGGCATGAGCCACCCCACCTGGCCTCTTCTTTATTTTTGATGGACAGCATGTGAATGTGTTGGCTGAAATTCAAGCCATTTCTTGAACTATGAGGTAGAAGTTATATGCCTAGAATAGTGCATTAGAAACAGAAGAAGCCTCAATTCCTATAACTTTAAGTTAGGCAGGCTTACCTTGCCTAAATCTAAATTAATGTCTATTTTATTTAAACCATGATTTCTCAATATTTTCTGCCTCTCACAGTCTGACTCTACTGAAATAAATGCATTAATAAGTGTTTATTAATAAGTGTTGCATATCCTTATTGTTTGTTTCATGAGGAAATTATTCCCATTAAAAGTGGCTTCCATTCGGGAAGCTAGGTACAATTTTCTTATCTAACAAAAAAAGAAAACTAAGGCATATATTATTTAAATAACTTGCCAGAGAGCACAGGTAGTGAGAGACAGAACAAGGATCAGGAGTCAGGTCTGCTTGATGAAGCCGGGGACCATTCCCTGATGCACTGACAAACTGATAAAACCAACAGTGGGCAGGTGAAGCCCCCAAGTCACTGGATATTTGAGAGAAGATGTCTATAAAGAAGTCATATTATTGATCCCTAACATGTATATTTTCAGATATTGGCCTATATAAAACAAATTAAGCATTTGGAGGAACACTTCGTACAAATGCAAGGATTTGACCATAATAATCTTCTTTTAGTGTAAGTGTGGGAGTCCTGTCTACAATTATCTTATCTCCTTTTTGGTTTTGATGATAGATAACAAGAGTTTCTTAGAGTCTTGACCCTTTATCTGCATCTTTCTGAAACTTTCTGGAGAGCAGCCATAACTTCCTTATTCCTCAAGCTGTAGATCAAGGGGTTCAACATGGGTGACACCACTCCATAGAAGACAGCAATCATCTTCTCTTCCTCTGCCAAGGTGGCCACCTGTGGCCCCAGGTAGGTGAAGATGGTAGCCCCAAAGCACATGCAAACCACAGTGAGGCGAGAGGCACGGGTCCCAAAGGCTTTGTGGTGTCCCTGGGTAGAATGAATGCACAAAATGGCAGCAACTATGCGAGCATAGGAGAATAGAACCAGGAAACAGGGAAGCAAGATCACCAGAAACCCTGAGATGGCCACCATGACCTTATTGAAGGAGATGTCCACACAGGCTAGCTGTAGCACTGCTGAGGTCTCACAGACAAAGTGATTGATAACATTGTGACACAGGGGAAGCTGGAAGGTGATAATTGTTTCCATCAGTGAATTTGAGAAGCCAGCCACCAGGCAGCCAGCTGCCAGCCCCAGGCACAGCCCTCCATGCATGATGACCGTGTAGTGCAGTGGGTGGCCCACAGCCACATAGCGGTCATAGGCCATGGCCCCCAGCAGGAAGAACTCAGACCCACACAATGCCAGAGAAACATAGAACTGGAGCACACAACTGTGGAATGGGATGGACTTTCGGGCTGAGAGCAAGTGGGACAGCATTTGTGGGACAATACTGTTTGTATAACAAAAGTCCACAAATGACAGAACACTAAGGAAGAAGTATATGGGGGTATGAAGCCTGCTGTCCAGTCTGATCACAAGAAGAATGAGGGTGTTTCCTACAACAGTCACCAAATACATGGCCAGGATCAGGGCGAAGAGGGAGACCTGAATGCCCCAATCACTGGAAATCCCCAGCAGAATGAACTCACTCACCCATGTCTGGTTTTTATTTTCCTGACCCATGAGCTTCCAAGGACCACACTAAAGATGTAGAAATAACCAGTCATGGAAATGAAGGATTAGAAGATGATTCGTAGGGCATATGGAGAGCCCACCCATCTGAACATAAAAGTCCCCCTAGAATGTCTCAGCCAAATCACCATCCAACCTCTGCTTGAACAATACATCTAGACATGAGGACCACAGTGGGACCCAGCTGTGCACGGAAATCAAGGAAAAAAGAAGTTACATTCTTAAAATTCAGTTTATTGGAATATAATTTCTTCTCCAAAACATCTGCTCTTAAATAGGGGAAGGAAATTAATGCAGTATTTATACTTAAAGTCTTATTCATAAAGGATTCAATTCATTAAGGATGCAGAACAATGAAATATTTACATACTTAACAGACATTCAAAAAATATGAAGCAAAAACTGACAAAAATGCAAGAAGACAGACAAATTTACAATTATAGTCAGAGATTTCAATACCTCTCTCAATAATTGGTACACCAGGTAGAAAGGGAAAAATCAGTAAGGAAATACAAAACTTGAACAACACTATCAAGCTTGACCTAATTGACATTTATAGAATGCCATCATGCCTCACTTAACAATGTGGAGACATTCTGAAATATGTGTCCTTAGGTGATTTTACCATTGTGTGAACATCGTAGAGTGTACTTACACAAACCTAGATGGTATAGGCTACTACACACCAAGGCTGTATGGTATAGCCTGTTGCTCTTAGGCTACAAACCTGTAGAGCATGCTACAGTACTGCATAATGTAAGTGATTATAACACAGTGGTAAGTGTTTGTGTATCTAAACATATGAAAATAGGAAGATTCAGTAAAAATACAGTATAAAAGATTTTTTAAACGGTACACCTATATAGGGCACTTATCATGAATGGAACTTACAGTATGGGAAGTGGCTCTGGGTCAGTCCGTGAGTGAGTGGTGAGTGACTGTACTCACTACTGTACACTACTATAGACTTCATAAACACCATACATTAATCTTACGCTGAAGTTTTTACAAAATATTTCTTTCCTTGACAACAAACTAATCTTAGTTTACTGTAAACTTTTTACTTTATAAACTTTTTATTTTTTTAACTTTTTTATTCCCTGGTAATAACAGCTTGAAACACAAACATGTACGGCTGTACAAAAATATTTTTTCTGTTATTAAAATTTTTACTATTTTTTTTTTACTTTTTAAAATTTTTAATTAAAAACTGACACAAGCACTTAAATTATCCCAGGCCTACACAGGGTCAGGTTCATCAAATACTGTCTTCCGCGTGCACATCTTGCCCCACTAGAATGTCTTCAGAGGTAATAACATGCACGGAGCAGTCATTTTCTATGATAACAATGCCTATTTCTGGAATAACTCCTGAAGAACCTGCCTGAGGATATTTTACAAGTAATTTTTTTATAAGTAAGAGTATACTCTAAAACAATGATAAGAAGTATAGTATAGCAAATACATAAATGAGTAACAGTTGTTTATTATGAAGTATTATGTACTTTTCTGTCAGGTTCCAACCTGAGCTGGGGTCCAAGGGGAGCTGGTGGACGGGTGGCAGGTAGCTGAAAGAACACTTGATGGATTGTAGGGAGTTGGGACATGGCTTTATTCTCTCCCCCTCCTACAGAGTCAGCAGTGCAGTTATATTTCTCACAGACAACAGTGGCTCAAAGCCAGATATGAGCTCACACAAACAGGTTCCATTAAATAGCTACATAAATATGATTACATAGTGCACAGGATTGTGGACCTGCGCTCCAAACCTGCTGTGTCATGCTATACTGGATGTCTGCCTCAGCCTACTCCTAACTGAAGCACAGCCATTGTCCTTACATGTACTGTACATAAGTGAATGATATATTTTTATACAACAGGCAACACAAATTTGTTTACACCAGCATCACCATAAACCTGTGAGTAATGTTTTGCCCTAGGATGTTACAACTACTTCAGTGTCACCAGGCAATAGTAGTTTTTTGGCAATTTTATAATTTTAGGAGACCTCTGTTATTTATGTTGTCTGTCATTGACTGAAACATTGCCAATGCATTTTTTTTCACATGTAAGTGGAACATTTACCACAATAGAGCATATGATGAGCTATAAAATAAGTCTTCATATATTAAAATTATTCAAGTCAACAAAAAATATTAATGTCTAGTCAAAGTGCCTCAAACCTCTAATGGAGGGCTTAGTTGAGGGAGGGCCATATGACCCAGACCGAGCCAATTTGGAGCCATCCTGAGACTTTTCAGTTGGAACTAGCAGACAATTCAAGATTTTGTCTCTCTTGTCATGACATACATCTCTTATCATGACAACACCTCCAATGTTACTTTTCCCCTGTCATGAAGGAAATTTATGAACAATAGAGTAGAATAAGTCCCACAGAGAGAGAAAAGCAAAGAAAAATATATAGAAAGACAGACATACCTGATAAAATATTTTTGGCTCTCGATTCACTTACTTATGATACCACTTTATTGCTATATTCCACAGTGACATATTTAATGTATTTAGGTGTTAATTTTGCTTATGCCAGTTTGTTTTGAGTTTTATCACTTGCAACTGAAAATCTACTAAGTACAATGGTATTATTACAGCTCTGTGGGTTTTTCAGACTTCAGCTAAACATTGATCCACACACAAAAAACTTAAATAATGTCAAAGCACACTTATGTATTTTGAAAGGGGCATCTCTGTTAAGGTTTATGATGCCTTTGGAATCAGACAGGCCGGGCTGAACTGAATCTGGGCTCTAAGTATAGAATACCAGCTGCCTGAGTTTAATAAGTTACATCTATTTTAAACTCTATTTATTTGCACAATATGTATCATCATATCTATATTTTGAGGAAAAGAATGGGTACAAAGTTATAGGATTTAGGAGGCCTCTAAAGTTTGAAATGTGTAACTCCAAATACTAGCTAAACTCACTCTATTCTTTCAGATTTTTCTGAATCTTATGGAAATCCCCTAAAGCCCTTCCTAAAAGTTGCTAGACACATCTTGGCTCTTAAAAAGCGAATAAACATCTATTTTTCTAATAGAATCCTACAAAACATTGTCATTAAATAAGAAGCATATAGAATATGCTGCCATGTGCCTACAGTGCTGAGAGGGGCTTGATAAAAAAAAAAGCCCCCCGGACTGCCACCAGGCACATGGCCAGAAACATAACAGAGAGAAGAATCTCTAGAGACTAAAGTTCCATAGCAGTATGAACTCCCTCAACAGCAACTGCATCCATACCCTTGCAGCTACAAAGGCCAAAAGTAGGCGTAAGGATCACAGTTTCCAGACAGTTGAGGTTAGAAGAGGGCTATCAGAACTTCTAGTTCAAACACCCATCTTAAAATTTTTAAATAATATCTCAGTAAGTCATCATCCAATTATACTTGATATAGAATACAATGCATCTCAATAGAGAAACAAAATCAAGGAGAAATGAAGCCATATTGCTAGAAATCATCTCTTCATACCTTCCCATAGCTTCTTTTAAATCAATGAGTAAATAGAAAAGGTTGAAACTTAGCAAATGTTTGAGTGAAATCTTTCAATTAGCTACAAAAGCTGGTTATCTCGATTGATATCCTGATAGATCGGTTTCTGAAATCCTTATTGTAACTTTCTTGTTCATTAGGCAACATTATTAGTTTAGTGTATTTCATTAGATTTCAGTTCTCTCTCTCTTCCTTTTCTCTCCTCCCACTCTTTCTCTCTCTCTGAGATTTTCAAAACCTCTACTGAAGTGCAAACTTATAACTGTGAACACTTTACATATTACATCTTAAACTTTCTGTTTTCAATCTTTAAAGACTATGAAAGTTGTATTTTGCTTGTTTTTATTAAACTATAGCAAACACTTTTTTTTCAAGGCAAGGATGTAACATAGAAAGTTGTTGAAATCAGTAATCCTCTGAATGAACATAAATGTGTTTCACTTTCAACCTTGGAAACATGTTTTTCACAAACTTGCTGTTCCACAGGTGGTCAACTGAAATTCTTTCATCTCCTGCACAGCTGGATTTGTAGGAAGAATAAGCAGAGTGGATAAAATATCACACAGAGATTAATTTGCATTCTTCATTCTTTTAAACTAAAGAAAATTTAAAAAATAGATAATAAAAATCCACAAATGAACTAAATTCATTAATTATGAGGCAGATTAACCAACCAACGCCTATTAATACCATCTGTTTTTTACCCAAAGCATCTCCTTCCTATCTTTGCTCTTTTCTCTGTCTCTGCCCTTGGGAATTTATGCTGGTCATTTAACTTGTCAGAGCCTTCTAGCCTTCCTCTTCCCCTCTAGGGAGTGGTGTGCTAGGCCCCCATAGCCTCTTTTCATACTTCTCCAATTCTGCTTACATGCTAAATCTGCAGTTTATTCAAGAGCTCTGGAAGAGAAGTTGTTGTTGGAGCCTTTCGGAAATCCTACAATGGACTTGTATTCAGGGTAGAGGCAGATATTTCCAACAGACCCACAGTTGACTGAGACTCCATTCGCCTTATCTACTTACCTGGGAGTATGCTGCAGAGGTGAAACACCAGCATCACTCTTATTTGGTCTCACTATGTGTGTACACTGGAGAGTTGGCCATGTTTTCAATTTTCACATGTCTAATGAAATACAGGAATTTGGTAGATTGGGTCTAGCACTGCATAGCCATTAATGTAAGTATAGGTGTGTCTGTCCCCTTTTCCTGATTTATTTTCCTCTTCTTCTACATTCTGAGGAACAGTCAGGATGACATTTTTAAAAGGTATATAATATTACATTATTTATTTGTTTAAAATCTGTCCAAGTCTTCCCATTGCACCTAAAAGCTTCAAATCCTTCAACTGGCCAACAAAGCCTAACAAGAGCTGGCTCCACTTAGCTCCTTTGCCTCCAACTCACTGCACTTCCTTTAACTTTTCAACTTGCTGAATCCCATTTTAAATATTAACTTAAAATACTTTTCAGCTAATAGTGTTTTTAAACAGACTTTCTTCTTCCTTGCAAACTCTAACAGACTCAATCCTTAATGGCTAAACTCACATGTCACTTAATCAGAGAGGTCTTCCCTGACTACTTAATGATACTATATTCACAAAACTATCCCTGAAAAATGGGAATCTGAAAACAAATCTGGAAAGCATGAAGTACTTTACATATTTAAAAAAAAAAAAAACAGAGAATTTGACACTAGAAGACATCCCCTATAAATAATATTAAAACCAAAGTTTATTGTTGAAATAAAATGGCACGGCCAGGCATGGTGGCTCATGCCTGTAATCCCAGCACTTTGGGAAGCTGAGGTGGGTGGATCACTTGAGATCAGGAGTTTGAGACCAGCCTGGCCAACATGGTGAAACCCCATCTCTACTAAGAATATAAAAATTAGCCAGGCATGGTGGTGGGCACCTGTAATCCCAGCTACTTTGTAGGCTGAGGCAGGAGAATTGCTTGAACCCAGGAGGCAGAGGTTGCAGTGAGCCAAGATCACGCCATTGCATTCCAGCCTGGGCGACAGAGTGAGACCCCATCTCAAACAAAAACAAAAACGAACAAACAAAAAATGACACTAGATAGCAGCTTAAATCTATATGAAAGTGTAAAGATTACCAGTAAAGAGATACATAAGTAAATATAAAATACAGTATAATGTTATCTCTTCTATCCAATTTAAAAGACAGTTGCATAAAGAAATAATTATAGAACTGTGCTAATGTGATTATAATGCATAAAGATGTAATTTATATGACAATAATAGTACAAAGAAGGGATGAGGGAATAGAGAGATTTTGGGACAAAGTTTTTGTATACTATTAAAATGAAATTGGTTTTGAGCCAAACAAGATTTTTTTTTTAAGTTTAATTTCCAGGGCAACCAGTAAAAAACAAAAACAAACAAACAAACAAAAAAACCTAACAAATATATAGTAAAGAAAAAATCAAATAAATTAAAGGGAATGCTAGAATATCTCTATTTAATGCAGAAGAAGGCAGTAGTAGAGGAATAGAAAAACAGAAAATATATAAGACACATAAAAAACAAATAGAAAAATAGCAGACATAAATCTTTTCAGTAATTACATTAAAAGTAAATGAACTAAACACTCCAAACAAAAGACAGAATTATTTAAAAACATAATCAAAATAATGCTATCTACAAAAGATCCAAATCAACAACTTAACCTTCAATGTTAAGAAACTAGAAGAAAGAGCAAATTAAATTCAAATCAAACAGAAAAAGGGGAATGATGAAGATTACAGCAGAAATAAGTGATATTGAAGAAAGAAAAACTAGAAAAATCAACAAAATTAAGAGTTGGTTTTTTGAAAACATCAAATTTTTAAAAAAATTTTAGCTGAACTAACAAGAAAAAAATAAATTCAAATTACTGAAAGCAGGATTGAGGTAATATCATGATTGACCTCAAGTAAATAAAAAGTATTATATGATAATAATGTAAACAATTATATTCAACAAATTTAATAACCTAAATAAAATTGAAAAACTCCTAGAAAGACACAAACTATTAAAACTGACTTATGAAGAAACAGAAAATATAAATAGATCTATAACAAGTAAAGAAATTGAATAATCAAATAACCTTGAACAAAGAAAAATGTAGAACTAGATGCCCTCATAAATAATTTCTACTGAATGTTTAAAGAAGAATTTCCACAAAATTATTCCAAACTCTTTCAAAAAATTGAAGAGGAGGAAAAACTATCCAATTTATCTTATGAAGTTAGTCTTGATCTGATACCAAAACCACACAAAGACATCACAAGAAAAAAACCCAAGATCAAGATTCTTTACAATTATAGACTCAAAAATCTTTGACAAAATATTAGCATATCCTTGTGAGGAAAGTCATTGGCTTTATCCTCTTTAGAGTTAAACTGTTGGGGTGGGTGTAAAAGATGGGGTCTATAAAATCCTCCCTTCTTAGAAATTCATTTCCCAGTTCTGTAGAAATGGTTGTATTAGATATTCTCTATCATTTAATAATATACTTGTAAAATAAAATATATAAGTGCTGTATAAAATCAGCCAAATATGTTAAACTAACATATCTGCCTTTTTTGTATTTGTCATTAGCCTGAGTAGAAAGGCCTTTAAAATTGATCTTTTAGAAAGCATTTTTGTTTGATAGTGTATTTATTCAATAAAGTAATTAGTGCTACTGGACCCTGGTGCTAAGCCTCAGAAAGCAATCATCCTAGGTAGGGCTTAATCCCCAGTAACATTGTCGTATTGTACATGTCTTTATTTACTTTTCTTTTTCCCCGCTGCCACTACTTTAGTTCAGATTCATTTGTTATATAATTAGCATTACTGGAATGACTCCCTGGCTGACCTCCTTGCCTCTACTCTTTTCTTCTCTTATTAATCTGCTAGTGATCTTTCAAAAATAATATTATATCAAGCAATTTACCTCCTTAAAATCCCGTAATATATCCTTTTTGCTATCAGGAAAAAATTCGAACACAATTTCACCTTCAAAGCCCTACATGATTTAACCCTTGCCTACAATTTTTCTTAAAACTTTTTTTTTATTTCGGCCAGGCGCAGTGGCTCATGCCTGTAATCCCAGCACTTTGGGAGGCTGAGGCGGGGGGATCACAAGGTCAGGAGATCGAGACCATCCTGGTTAACACGGTAAAACCCCGTCTCTACTCAAAATACAAAAAGATTAGCCGGGCGTGGTGGCGGGCGCCTGTAGTCCCAGCTACTCGAGAGGCTGAGGCAGGAGAATGGCATGAACCTGGGAGGCGGAGCTTGCAGTGAGCCGAGATCGCACCACTGCACTCCAGCCTGGGCGACAGAGCGAAACTCCATCTCGAAAATAAATAAATAAATAAATAAATAAATAAATAAATAAATAAAGTCAATAGCTTTTGGGCTTTTGAGGTACAAGTTTTTTTTGTTACATGGATGAATTATGTAATAGTGAATTCTGCACTGTACATTCTAGTAATGTACATTGTACCTAATCTGCAGCTTTTTATCCCTAGCCCACTTTCCACCCTCCCCTTTCTGAGTCTCTAAAGTCCATGATGTCATTCTGTTTGCCTGTGTGTACTCATAGCTTAGCTCCCACTTACAAGTGAGAACATGCAGTTTTTGATTTTCAACTCCTGTGTTACTTCACTTAGAAAAATGGCTTCCAGCTCTATCCAATTTGCTGCAAAAGACATTATTTCATTCCTTTGAATGGCTGAGTAATATTCCATAGTGTTTATATACCACATTTTCTTCATCCACTCATTAGTCAATGGGTATTAAGTTGGTTCCACATCTTTGCAATTGTGAACTGTGCTGCTATAAACATCCGTGTGCAAGTGTCTTTTTCATATAATGACTTCTTTCCCTTTGGAAAAATCTTAGCAGTGGGATTGCTGGGTCAACCTCATGTCTGTCCCTCTCCTCTGCCCAAAATTGCAGCTTCCAGACATTCTTGTAGTTCCATGCTTTCTCCTAGCTTTTTGCATAGGTTATTATCTGGTCAGGTTGTTTGTCATCTGGATAACATGTTCTCAGCTTTCAGATCTTAGTCCAAGGCTTCCGTCATGCACCAAGTCCTCTGAAATCATGCCAGTTGACTCCTACAAGCTCTTGGGCTTACTCCCACTGTAACATCTAACTCACTGCATTATAATTGCTTCATTGTCTGTCTTTCCTACTATGTGGTCATATCCTTGATTGCAAGAACTGTATCTTACTGAGTGTAGTGTCACAATCATTCATCGTCACAAGTTAAAAGAAACTCCATTAATATTTATTGAATTAGTACCAACAAAAATTCTGTCCAGTATCATTGACTCCTTTTAGGATATCTGCCTATCTCACAAAATTTAGAAATAGTTCAATTTTATGGTAAAATTGACATGTCAAATGGATTTTGGAATGTATGAGCCTTCAACTTTGTTTTTACTCTGAGATTGTGTGATAATGTGTTCACAAATGGAAAAACTGCAAATCAAATGAGCTAACGAAGACAAAGGCAAGGAGCGTCCCCCTTTTGAGGCTCTTTAAGCAAGTAAAGAGACCCATTATCATTATATATTTTTCTCTTTCTTCTTCTTTCCTGTCCTCTGTTCAAGTATTTCTTCCCACTTTTTTTTTTTTTTACCATATTTATGTTTTTCACCAAAGGTGAGTTACACTCTCAGAAATCCCAGCTCACTAGATTTACAAAGGTTGAATAGGGCCTTATTGCATGTGTGTGAGTTGGGGTAGGAGAAGGCTCTTAAAATGGACATAAGGGTGACTTCCACACAGCAGACTGACTGATTCTGATTTTCAAAAATTCATATTAAAGCCATATTGTTATTCATTGGCTTGTCCAAGGAATCTGTTTTTCTGAAATTAACTACATCTTTGGTATTTTATACATCTGATTGTTTCTTTGTTTATTTTCTTTCCAAAATTTCAGATAAAGGGTTTCTTGAATTTTCAGAGATTAGACTGCTTTAGGCTTTTAAATGAGATCATATGCATATGCAATAATTTTCTTGCAAAATTGTGTATTCACTATTTAGCAGTTAATGAGTCTCAGCTTTTCCTTAGCCAATATTGCCATTGTGTACAAACAACCCTTGGTTATATTGTGATCAGAGTGAAACAAGATCTTTAATTGATGTTTCTCCATGAGTCACAAATGTGGCTATTTACATCATGTGTTATTGTGAGCAAACTTGCAATTGTGAAAATGCATTTGACCCAAAATATGACCTTTCTGAAATATGGAAAAATAACCAGTTATTCAGTGTAAGATCTAGGAATAGGTCCATGATTACAAACAGTGTAACAAACCCAGTAATACAATAATACAATAATAACTGTACAATAATATGGTACAGTTTCTTCCAATTACTATCAAGACAAAAAAATGGAGACTAAATAAGTGTGGCAGGTCTAAGGGGGCAGTGCCATACTCCACTAATCATGCTGCTATGACATAAAAATACCCCGCATCTCACTCCCTGACTCAACCACTCACCCTCCTACATAACATCCACAGTATATGCTATGTCATCTCCTTCCTGGTTGCCAGGGCAACGTAGTTTATGCCTGTCAGATCTAAGCTGGGTGGAGAACACCGAAGCAAAGCTGTTTTCTCTAAGTCATCTTGACGAGTCAAGTTGCCAGTTTTGATGTTAACCCAGAGAATTTCCATAATAGTTTCTTCCAGGCCCCCTTCATCTCTTTATTTCTTAGACTGTAAATCATAGGGTTCAGCATTGGTGTCAAAATGGCATAAAAGAGAGAGATCAACTTCTCCTGAAGGACAGAGGGACTGGAGTGGGGCTGGATGTAAGTGAAAATGGCCATGCCATAGCACAGGGCAACCACTGTGAGGTGAGAGGCACATGTTTGGAAGGCTTTCCTCCTTCCTTCTCTGGACTGGATCTTTAGGATGGTGGAGATGATCTGGATGTAGGATAAAAGAACCAGGCAGAAGGGTGTCATCAGAAGAACCATGCTAGACACCATGATGGTGACCTCGTTGGAGGAGGTGTTCACACAAGCCAGCCTGATCACAGCTAGAATTTCACAGGACATATGATCAACAAACTTGTTTGTGCACATGGGCAGCTGAAAGGTGATGGTGGTATGCACGAGAGAGTTAATGGATCCACCGACCCAGGATGTGACAGCCAACCTAGCACACAGCCCTCCATGCATGATGGCCGAGTATCGCAGGGGGTCACACACAGCCACATGGCGGTCATAGGCCATCACTGCCAGGAGAACAAACTCAATTCCACCCAAGGCCAGGGAGAAAAACAACTGGGCTGCACAGCTCTGGAATGGGATGGCTTTATGTTCTGCAAGAAAATGTGCCAGCAGCTGAGGGACTATGCTTGTGGCATAGGAGACATCAACAAGGGAGAGGTTGGTGAGAAAGAAATACATGGGAGTGTGGAGTCGACTGTCCAGTCTGATCAGAAGGACAATGAGACAGTTCCCCAGCACGGTCACCACGTACATGACCAAGAACAGGACAAAGAGGGAGACCTGAGTGTCCCAGTCACTGGACAGGCCGAGGAGAATAAATTCACTCACCCAAGTCTGGTTATGTGTTCCCATTAAAATATTCAAGGATTATTAATCTGTGAAGGGAGTCAGAAAAAAACAGAAGCTGTTGAGTAACCACAATAATAACTTTTTTTTTCTGTTGTATTATACTTTAAGTTCTAGGGTACATGTGCAGAACGTGCAAGTTTGTTACATAGGTATACACATGCCATGGTGGTTTGCTGCACCCATCAACCCGTCATCTACATTAGCTATTTCTCCTAATGCTATCCCTCCCCTAGCCCCTCACCCCTCAGTAGGTCCTGGTGTGTGATGTTCCCCTCCCTGTGTCCATGTGTTCCCATTGTTCAGTTCCCACTTATGAGTGAGAACATGTGGTGTTTGGTTTTATGTTCCTGTGTTAGTTTGCTGAGAATGATGGTTTCCAGCTTCATCCATGTCCCTGCAAAGAACATGAAGTCATTTATTTTATGGCTGAATAGTATTCCATGGTGTGTATGTGCCACATTTTCTTTATCCAGTCAATCATTGATAGGCATTTGGGTTGGTTCCAAGTCTTTGCTATTGTGAATAGTGTGCCAATAAACATACGTGTGCATGTGTCTTTATAGTAGAATGATTTATAATCTTTTGGGTATATACCCAGTAATGGGATTGCTGGGTCAAATGGTATTTCTGGCTCCAGATCCTTGAGGAGTTAACTCAAGATGGATTAAAGACTTAAACGTAAGACCTAAAACCATAAACACCCTAGAAGAAAACCTAGGCAATACCATTCAGGACATAGGCATGGCCAAAGACTTCATGACTAAAACATCCAAAGCAATGGCAACAAAAGCCAAAATTGACAAACGGGATCTAATTAAACTAAAGAGCTTCTGCACAGCAAAAGAATCTGTCATCAGAGTAAACAGGCAATCTACAGAATGGGAGAAAACTTTTGCAATCTATCCATCTGACAAAGGGCTAATATCCAGAATCTACAATGAACTTAAACACATTTACAAGAAAAAAAAACCCATCAAGAATAACTTTTTAAGAATACATATGTATATGACCCACCAGTGCTAGCCTCCATCTTTAGATTATTCATGAGGCTAAGCTAACAACCTGGATTCTAACTGCATTATATCTACTCTGCTTCAGAGAGTCAGGCCAGTCCCTAAATAAGGACATGATTTGTCTCAGGGAGGTCAGCTAAAGCCTGGAGATAATGTAGTGTAGTTTTAGGAATTCCACATTTTTACCACCTTACCTTGATTCCAGTGCAAGAAAAGCATGGTAATTGGCAATTGTCTCAAAAATGATAAACAGTGAAGACAGACAATTGGAAATATCTCAAATATGTGGACTAGACTCAACTTGATGAAATATATATATCATTTACAAAAGAAAACATTGGGAAGAGACAAGGGTCTTGTGGAAAGAGCCTGGAATCAGAGAACTTAGGTTTTATCTAGCAAGTAGGTGATTTTTGTTTAGTGACAAGTTTCATACCTAAGACAGATTACTATTAAATGACTCATAGTTATGTTTAAGGTCAAACTTAGATAGGTTATAGGGAAGTACTTGGTGTACACTAATTGGTAGTACTACTGTAGTACTATGGGTGTTAGCAGTAAGATGACTTCTGCCTTGGGGTAGAGAAAGTAGCAAATGTGTTTGCTCTCACATCCCCTCCACAAAATAAAATATAAATTGGTAGCAACCTCTAATAGATCTAAGGGCTTGGATGCTTTGGGGATTCGCTGGTCTTTTTGATAGGCTTTGGTTTCTTCAGTCAGTGGTGGGATAAGGGAGGACATGGTGATGGCATTTTGTTATTTGTATTTTTCTCTTTTCAACTTGCTACTGTTAAGAATCTATCCTTTAAATATGGGTTTAAAAGAAAGCAAACAAAAATATCAATGCTTAGACATTTTAGACTCAAGGGATGAAGCCAAAGCAGGTGTTTAAAGACCCTTCTTCCCTGTCTTCAACAGGGGAGATGTGTTTTGGAATGGAGATTCCCTGATATTTTCTTTTTCAAATGCTTTTTCAGTAAAACTAATGTGCTATACCATCAATTGTGAACCTTAAACAGAAAGAGGTTACATTTGAAAAAGTTTTAGAATTGACTCCTTCTTATTTCATGCCCACCTATTCACTAACTTTTCTTTTACTGCAGTGCACACAGTAAGGGAAACTAGGAGAGAAAGGAGGCAGGGGGCATTGAGGGCAGAAGCAGGGCAAACTAGAGTGTCTTAGCTACAAGAGAAAGACTGTCAATACTGCAAGTCTCTTACTCGATAAAGGATTAAACAAAACATGTAGTTCCAGAAATGCTCGTCTCCTTCATGGTGCAGAGTCACATTTATTTTTTCTAAACTCTCACCTAATGTTCTCCTCAAAACCTTCTTCCTCCCCCAACACTTCCTCCTTTACTGCTCTGTCCTGATGCTTCCACCAGCACCCCTCAGGGTGCTTTTCTTCAATCCTGACCGGCCTGAGAATACATCTGATTGCCTCAAAGAAGACATTCTAATTTAAATTCTACAATCTCAAGTATATATTTTACTTAAAAACTGCCAACTCTTGTTGAGTAGGTAGAAGATATGCACAAGAAGTAGACATTTTTTCCACTAATTAGGCAAATATCTATGCAGTGCCATCTTTGCTAGATGCTGATTTCAGGGTGAATATCACCCTTCCCTGTTCTCCAAGGGTTTGCTCATCAGTGGGGAAAAAGACACAGACACAGTGATCGTCACCAGATCATTTGCTCCTCTGCCGAACGGGAGACCCTGCAAGCCCGTGACTCACTGTGCTCCTCTCAGCCTCCCCACACATCTCTCCACTACAGTCCTTGTCACATTACAAATGAGTGACAGCGTCTCATCTCAGAGAAAATGTGAACTTCAGAGTCTAACAGCTCCTGTTGTGGACCCACATCTGTTTGTTGTGCTTCCTGAGACTTGGAGCAAGATACTTAGCCTCTCTGAGCCTCCTATTCTTCACGTGTGAAATGTGCCTAATATTGGCCAGCTGAAGGGTTTTGGGTGAAATTAAAGGAGCTGAAGGACAAAAGTTCCTACAGGAGTGCCAGAACAGGCAGGTGTCCATTATTTACTGATGATCCTTAGTCTTGATTTCACGCTCTTCTTTCAGAATCTTCTTTATCCATTTACTTCCCCTCTCTACCATCCTCAGGTTTCTCTTGCTCCTGAGCATCTCCTTCTCCCTCATTATAAAAGAAAATATACAGGCATCTCAATTTAGGAAGCTTTAGTGTATAGATAGCATTCTAAATCCCCCTTCATTTCATGCCCTAATGACTGGAATCCATTTTCTGGATTTATTTCCTGATATTCATCCCTTAGCCAGTGGAAATTTCTACCCTCACTAATCTATAGAATTTGATTCTTTTTTTTTTTTTTTTTTTTGAGACTGAGCTTCACTCTTGTTGCCCAGGCTGGACTGCAACACTGCAATCTCAGCTCACCACAACCTCTGCCTCCAGGGTTCAAGCAACTCTCCTGTCTCAGCCTCCTGAGTAGCTGGGATTACAGGTGCCCACCATTACGCCCAGCTAATTTTTGGTATTTTTAGTAGAGACAGGGTTTCATCATATTGGCCAAGCTGGTCTCGAACCCCTGACCTCAGGTGATCCGCCTACCTCGGCCTCCCAAAGTGCTGGGATTACAGGCATGAGCCACTGTGCCCAGCTGAATTTGAAAACTTAAAGGTTACTGATAACCTGTCATCAGCAATTCCAGAGAATTTCATTCTATTTGCATTCTTTACTTAGCTTTTAACAATGTTACCTATTTGTTCCTTCAAAGTCACAACTCTGACATGCACTCCTGTCCTGATCTTCCTCCAATCAATTTGCCTTGTGAGCATTCTTAACCTTCTTAGTTCTCCTGCTCTGTGCTATGAGCATTTGCTAAGGTTCTCTGATCAGAAGTTGCACTCTACTTCTCAAGTTTTTCTTGGAAGGCTTGTTATTTCTTGTAGGGAGACCCCCTGAAACTATTGCTATGGAATAAAAGATGAAATGCTCCTGATTATTGTATATACAAAGTTGCATGCAGGATTGTGTAAAGACAATGCCAGGTTGGACTGCCAAAATGAGCCAACAGCGCGTGATGTGCTTCCCCCTGCAGAAAGCCTATGAATGGACATGCAGTCAGGGAGGTTTCACATCACCAAGATTCCTATCCCAGAAAAGCAGATGTTCATAGCTCTGGGAATGGAATGTGACCCTTGTAGAGAGCCTATAAATGGACGTATGAGGGGCGCCTGTTCATATGGATAAGATAGGCCTATAAACGCCCTCATCTTGCCACGGCTCTTCTAGGCCTCTTTAGGGTTAAGGTGTACTCCCTTCTGAGAATTTCTGGTCTAACCGGTTGTCTAGCTTCACGTCCTGTTTCTATGGATTGTTCGTAACCAGCTTTTGCTGCAGCTGTTACTGCTGATTAATATCTTGCTAATCATAGGTTATGGAAAGACTATGTTTCTGTTTTAAGGCTCTGTTAGAAATTACTGATGCACCTACTATATTGTAAATTCTTATCTCTGTATACTGTACTTCTGCATACAGATGTTATGTTAAAGAATTACTTCATCCCCATGTGACCATCTCACCTCATAATCAAATGACCCTAAATCCCTCACTAACCTACCCCTGCCCTCACTAAACTTAATAATAAATGCTGGTATATCCAGTGCATTGTTGGCACCATGGGACCAGAAGGCGGTGACCCCCCTGGACCCAGCTTTCACTGTCTTGTGTGTGTCTATTATTTCTCCACCTGCCGATCCTCCTGGGAACAAAGAGAGAGCCCCGTTGCATTGCGGGCTGCTGGCCAGATCCCGCAATAATTTCTAGCTATAATAATTATTATCAACTCTATATGGCTCACTCTCAATTTCACATTTACTTTCTAGATTTCCCTCCAAGACTCCAAATGCATTCTGTAAAAGCTGAACGAATGTTTCCTAAATGTCTCACGAATGCCTCCTCTATCCACAAATGAAATTCCACCCTGTCCTCTTTATTCCTATTAACAGAATTAGATTTGTCCCACTCTTCCAATGAACCATCTTTTATTTTTCCCTCCTCTTCACCATGAATAAATCCTCTTCCTTTATATCTTCTATTGCTTATTTTTCATCTTCTTAATCTTCATGTACATTTACCTTTGCCCTCATGATTCCCATCTTATAGAGTATAAGACCTTTCTTGCAAATTTCTGTGATGTAATCTCCACTCACACCAAGCATTCTACCTTCTACTCCCAAATTAATCATGCAAAGCACAAATTTATTACTTCATTTTCATGTACAAACATTTCTATGATATCTGCGTTTAAAAAATTAATTTGGCTGTGTAAAAAAAAAGTTAATTCCTTGGCTGAAATGTTTGCATCCCATCCATAATCCAGTGCTGTCCTACATCTAGCTTTCATTTTATTAATTGTGGCATCTAGTGAGGTATTGTATTAAAATAGGCTGCTAATACTTGAATAATTTTTATTGATGTATTAACTGAATACTCTTAACATATTAAGGTGACTATTTCTTTCCAAGGCTATTGCCTTGGTTTTAAAAAGTAATATTTAAGTATATCTTTTGTCTATACTTATGGAGTTCCTCTAGGTATTCATGATAGATAAAGAAAAAAGAAATATCATGTGCATTTGAAACCAAATTAAGGAGGAAAATGTGTTGTTCAGATCATTTTACCACATTTGTAGTTAACACCATTTTCATATTGCTTTGATCTCAGCTTCCAGCTAAATGGAACTGGATCTATGTGCTCCCTTCAACGCGAAGGGTACACTAGGTGCCAGATAAGTGCTCTGTGTCTAACCACACATGTCACAAAGCAGATATTGGCCTTTTCAGCCCTAAATAATTTGTAGTTCTATAGCTCTCCCTAATCCTGTGTTTTTCATTGAAGTCAAATAACCTAGGGACAATTTTGAGAATATTTGCTCCATTTGTCTATACAACTAAGACAACAAAAGCCTCTTTCTACAGGTTTAGGCATGCAGCTACTGTTCAAAAGCAGTGTTAAAACAATGAGCACAGCTAGCAGTCCCATTTAGCTTTTCCTCATGTACAAGGGTGACCTGTGCTGTCTTCTCAGTATTTGTCCAACTCCAATTACTTTACCTATTTGCCAGTACCTAATGCTCCTTTAATAAACAATGAAATCCTATTTTATCTTCTTTGGGTCATGCCATCCTCATATTAAACAAACCTAAAGCTACACCTCTCTATGTATATGTTTTGAGCTTTCTTTGTCTATTGAGAAATAAATAATCCATGCTGCCTGCTCAGAACATGATATTGAAGAGTAACATACCCTGTGATTCATCTTCTTAGACATGAGCACCATGAAGGAAGGACTTCCTCTTGCCTGTGTTTTAGGAATGGTGGGGAAGTAAGAGTAATTAGTGTGCCCATAATAATTAGAACACAATATATGATATAATATCATATGTGTAATTGAAATATTCCACGAAAATTATGTCCTTAAAGCAATGTCTGTCACTAACGTCTGAAAGTTATTACATTTATGTAAAGCACTGCCCGTTTTGTGACATGTTTAGGGATGAAATCATACTAAATTAAAGGTTTATAATATGAAGTACCTGAATTTAGTGTGAACTAATATCTCGAGCTGCACTGATCCTTTACGATATGTCATATATGAGTAGAAACTAGAGCCGAAGCTATGAATGATACTGAAATTGCAAGAAAAGTCAAGGTTCAGGCAAATTAGTTCAGTTACAGTGGAAAGTAGGTCAGAGATTTCTGAAAGGAAACAGAACCACCATTGGAGCCAGCCATCCTATTACTGGATATATACGCAAAGGAATTTGAATTGTTCCTTTCAGATCAAAGTCACAAGCACATGTATGTTCATCACTATTCACAACAACAAAGATGTGAAGTCAACCTACATGCCCATCAATGTTGAACCGGAAAAAGAAAATGTGGTACGTATACACTATGGAAAACTATGCAGCCATAAAATAAAGAATGAAATAATGTTCTCTGTAACAACATGGATGCAGCTGGAGGCTATTAACCTCAGCAAATTAATACAGGAACAGAAAACCAAATACCACATGTTCTTCACTTATAAGTGGGAGGGCCTACTTGAGGGTGGAAAGTGGGAGGAGGATGAGGGTGGAGAGTGGGATGGCAGCGAGGGTCAAAAAACTACCTGGCGGATACTATGCTCACTATATGGGTGATGATATCAGTTGTACACCAAACCTTAGTGACACAAAATTTACACATGTAACAAATCTGCACATGTACCCTCAGACCTAAAATAAAAGATGAAAAAGAAAAGAGTAGTGTACTTTAACTGACAGCAAAGATCAAATTACTTACTTAAAATATTACCTTTGTGGGGCCCCAGTTTAAAGTACCTCCATGAGCCCTCTCCCTTTATCCAGCAATTATTAGCTACAGCAAGTATCAGAACTGGAATGTTTTTATGTCTATGAAAAAGAAATGAAGGCAAATGTAGGTGTTCCAATTCCTTACATAACTGTTTACATGACACGCTATGTCTAATTTTAAAAATTTTTAATCAATCTCTTTTAAAAAAATAAAGCAAACCTATTTACTGACTTCATGAAACTGCTTTATTTTCATTATTATAAAAGTTGAGTCTAAATTATAACAAAGGTTATTTTTCAACCTATTCTATCTTAATAAATTCACCCACTACTCGTTTTCATATTATTTTAATCGACTACTACCTTATAGCATCTTTACTTGAAAATATGCGTCATTCAAACAAGATTGTGAGTGAAAAATTCACAGAACCATGCTAGCAGATGTTCAAACCTGGACTAGCCTTTATCTGGATGGGGTAGATAAAGTTGGGCTTTAGACGTTCCTGCCTTCCTTTCTCTGAATTTATATTCTAACCCCTCATCTATGAGCCAAAAAGCTCCACGCCGGTCTCTGTAGCTCTCTACATGCAGGACTGCCTTCCAGCAGATGTGGCCCCTGTTCTAAAATTGCCTTTTCCTCTCCACTTAAAAGGAACACAGGGCAAGGCAAGATCTTAAGTGAAGTTAAACGTGTTACTCATAGTAAATTCTTAGGCAGTGATGTATGTTAATATTTGTTGTAAACATCTGGTATTTTGAAATTATGGAATCATTCTGCCAACTAGTCTGTTAGAATTTTCTTTAACCCTGAAGAGTTGATCTCTGAGATGGAGATGCCATCCATGCCCAGCTCTGCACAGCTCTGCAGAATGCTGAGAAGAAAGGGTATAGTCCCGAGCAACAGTGACTTCTCACCTACAGTTCCCTTTCAGCCTTTTGCCACGTCATCCCCCTATTGCTGCTCTAATAGAAATGATAAGATGGAGGAACTTTGAGCATCTCTTCAAGAAAAAGATGAGAAACTAGACCCACAGTCAAAATCAACCAGACATTGGCAGAACTTTTCACATGTTGGTGCCACACAGATAGGATCATAATTCTTCGTTTTGGAAATGTCTTTATGTGCTGCTGTTTACATTTTTTTTTTCATTTTTAATTGCATTGAAATCCCATTGCTGCTTTATGGACTAACACTCAAAAATGCTCGGTTTACTTTTATAAGGAAGTATCCAGGACTTAGGTACCTTTTCCATTTGTAGCAGGCAGTGCACATTTGATTATCCTACCCCACCTAGTGAGTATATTATACAATCTAAACTACCTAAGATACTGTTTCACTTTGAAGGCTGACTGCTTCAGTACGTTATATTCTTTCTTTACCCCCACAATAGAAGAGCAAAGTACGGATTTGGAATGACTCAGGAGGTATGCACACTCTAAGAGGACTCCTCAGTGTCTCTTTCTCCAGAAATAACCCAGAATCATAATCCTTTCCACTCTCCTTGTCAATTCAAACAGGGTATGAGTCGGATACAATCTTGGATAAGCCTTGAATCCAATCTCAAACATAGTCAGGCATAGTGAGGCTTACCCATGTAATAGAGAATGGTGCTGTACATCATTACGTATATGATGCCCCACTGCTAAGGAATAAAAGACCAAAAGGTTTTCTCCTGGGAAAATTTGTTTGTGCATCATCTTTTGTAAAACTTTTTTGAGTCTTTGTCATATGCGGCCTCCTTTTGGAGTTCTCTACAACCTCAGCTGAGGCAGAGTTCTGAACACAGAAGCAGAGCACATGAAGATAAGGTGTACAACTTAACAGCTATTTCTCTTTCATGCTGGTCTAAACAACCAAGAAGCATACCTTTACACAGTGCAGCTCTCAGTGGAAATGGCATTTTTGTTTAGCGAAAGATTCATCTGACCTATGGTCGAACACTTGGTTTTGATATACACTAAATACATCCATCCTGGAGAGGAGTATTTTCATCATCCTAGCATTTGGGAATGGAGAAACCCAGTGCCACTGGGTAGACAGGGTCCCCAAGATGGTTTTGTATCCTGAGAAGAAAATTTGCTTTTTTCTTTGGGGTCTTATTATCTACTTCCCGTCTTGATTTTGTTGTCTGACTTTTCACATAATCTGAATTCGATTACTGAGACCTAGTTTCTCAAACGTGCAATTCTGAAGGTCACCTTTAGAGATATAATTAATCATGGTCTCATTCCGTTTATGCTACACCTTCTCTAGATCTCTTGTCCCTCATATATAAGAATATTATTTTCCAGTGTAGTTTCCTCACTCTAGCAAGTTTCCATAGTGCAATCGCTAAGCTCATTTGAGAGATGCTGAATGAAAGTCAGGAGACCTCAACTGTGGGCCCAGTTTGCATTCTGAGAGCCTTTTAACTTTGAACAATTCATTTAATCATCTTACATTTCATTTTTTCATTGAAAAGAAAGTCAGGCTGGGCATGGTGGTTCATGCTTGTAATCCCAGCACTGTGAGAGGCTGAGGCTGGAGAATTGCCTGAGGCCAGGTGTTCAAAACCAGTCTGGGCAACACAGTGAGACCTCATCTCTACAAAAAGAAAGTTTTTTAATTAGCTGGCCATAGTGGCACATACCTGTAGTCCTAGCCACTCCAGAGGCTGAAGCTGGAGGATTGCTTGAGCCAGGAGCTCAAAGTTAAGTTAGCTATGATTGTGCTACTGATCTCCAGCCTGGGCAACAGACAGAGACCCTGTCTTTAAAAAAAATAAGAAGAAGAAAGAAAGAAAAGAAAGTCAAAACATTTAGCATACACACTTTTAGGAAAATAATTGAGATGAGAGACTTTAAAACAATTCAGTTTTTCTTTTCTGGAAAGGTAATATACCCCTACTACGTGTTCATGAAATATTTTATTAATCTAGCCTTCTCACCTAAGCATCTTCCCCCAAAATAATACAGAATTCATCCATCGTATCTCTATTTTTTAGTTAATCATCATTCTCTTCTCCAGCCTCAGTTTTTACCCTTTCTTTTTTTCTCTGCTAATACTAAAGCCTGGAATTGAATAAACATACAACAAAAATGTACCTAAGCCTCTGGCTTTCAGAAAGCAAAATTATTTTCCTACATTTGTTACAATACTTAAGATGAGCAGGTTTCAGGCCGGGCGTGGTGGCTCTCACCTGTAATCCCAGCACTTTGGGAGGCTGAGACGGGCAGATAACCTGAGGTCAGGTGATCTGAGCCTGGCCAACATGATGAAACCCTGTCTCTACTAAAAAATACAAAAATTAGCCAGGTGTTATGGTGGGTCCCTGTAATCCCAGCTACTCGGGAGACTGAGGCAGGGAGAATTGTTTGAACCCAGGAGGCGGAGGTTGCAGTGAGCCGAGATAGCACCACTGCACTCCAGCCTAGGTGAAAGAGCGAGACTCTGTCTCTAAATAAATAAATAAATAAATAAATAAATAAGAGAAGGTTTCACATTCATGGTTTGTATTTCTGATTGAAACTTCCTAACAAATCATATTGTACTATTTCTGCCCCTCTTTAAGCCTCTGTTTGTACCCACCCTCTGATGACAGCTCTGTTACGAGCTCTCGAATGTTAATCAGTGCCTGCAATGGTCATGTCTACATCAGTCTAGGATTAAGCTGTTTCTAAGCAAGGCTCCCCTCCAACAAAGTGAGCGACCATAAAGATTAAGTGTCCCAGACCTCTTGGGAAATTACCCGGAACTAGCATACATTTGAGGGAAACTATGGAGGAAGGTTACAGGTACTCCCAAATTGGCTCATACACACAGAAGTAATGGAGTGTGGGAGTGGCTGCATCAGCAACGCAGAGCTGAGAGATTCCCCTCAGGAGCTTCATGCATTAGAGTGTTAATTGCTGTCACCACTCCCAATTCTCAAGGGCAAGGCCTCCATGCCACTCTTATTTTTCCTGTGGAAGACTGTTCTTCTCTACCCCTGTTTCCCCCAGAACCCCACTGAAGCCTTAGGTCACTCTAAAAAAAATTCATAGAAGCTTGCTTGGTAGGGTTTTAGGATATTCCCCTATACCCCAAATCTAGCTTTAAAACCATCTCCATATTATTCTGGGCTCACCTTTCAGCTGAATATAACTGGCTTTCTATTCTTATGTCAAGGTGAATGGACTGGGTGTCAGGTAACATGCTTCATATCCAACCACTCCTATAGGAAGCCAGAGCTTGATCTTTACTGCTCTAATTTGTGGAATCTATACTTTCCCTACACCAGTGACATTCATTGAAGTCAACTAACTGAGGAAAAAATGTGAGAATATTTCTTCAATTTGTCTGTACAAACACAACTACCAAAACCTCTTAATACAAGCATGCAGCCAAGTTACAAAACCAGTATTGGACAATGAACACAGCTAATAGTCCGATTTAGCTCTTTGTGGTGTACAAGTGTGACTTTTGTGCTCTTCACAGTACTTGTTCAACACCAACAACATTACCTTTTTGCCAGGCATCTAATGTTCCTTTAGTAAGCAATAAAATTCGATTTTACATTCTTAGAGTTATATCATTTTCATACTCAACAAACATCAAATCAATGTTTTCTATATGTGTTCTGAGCTTTCTTTTGACTGTTGAAAATAACCAATTCATGCTGCCTGCTCAGAACACAGTACTGAAAAATGGCATACCCTGTGGTTCACCTCCATAAACAGGATCACAATGAAAAAAGGAATTCCTATTTCCTGTGTTTTATGAATTGGGGTGAATGTAGGATAATCACTGTGACCATAAGAAATAGAAAACAATGTGTGATATAGTAAGGCAGGTGCTATTGAAATATTCTGTGAATGATTATCTTTCTTAAAGCCCTGTCTCTAATGCCTGAAATGTATTACATTTATGGTGAACATTGTCCTTTTTTGTGAAATGTTTAAAAATGCAATAATGCTAAATGAAACTTTTATAATACAAAGTACCTAAACATTATCAACTGGTATAACAGCTTACACTGATCCTTTACATCACATAATAGTAAAAACTAGAGTTTTAGATGTAAATAACCTGAAAATTACAGCAAAAAAATCAGAGAAGAGGTATGAATAGCAAAACTCAAAATTTTCTAGTTAAAATATTACCTTTATTGGAATGGCTAAGTTAAGCTAATTAATATATGCATCACATCACATACATATTATTTTTGTAACGAGATTTCTTAAAATCTATGCCATAAATATATACAATTTTTATTTGTCAAACAAATAAATAAAAGAAAACAAAATTACTTTTGTTCGACCCAGGTAAAAGATTCTCCATGTGCCTTCTCTGTTTATCCAGTAATTATTAGTTACAGCAAATATCAGGACTGAAATGTTCTTCTATCAATGACAAAGAAAGACCAAAAAAATAAGTGTTTAGATTCCTCAAACAGTTCATTTTACATAACAAAAAAACCCTAATTTAACAGTTAAATTTCAATCAGTCATGATCTTTCTTAGTAAAGCAAATCAATTCATTGATTCCATGGAATCTATTTTCTTTATTATAAAAATTAAATCTAAATTGCAACAAATTAAATGTTCTTTTTCAACCTATCCTATCTCAGTAAATTCACCCATTACTCTTTTTCTTATTGTTTCAATCGACTACCATCTTATAATATCTTTGACTGAAAATATATGTCACCTGAAGAAGATGAAGAGTGAAAAATTCACAGAACCATGCTAGCAGATGTTCAAACCTGGACTAGCCTTTATCTGGATGAGGTAGACAAAATTGGGCTATAGACGTTCCTGCCTTCCTTTCTCTGAATTTATATTCTAACCCCTTATCTATGAGCCAAAAAGCTCCATGCCAGTCTCTGTAGCTCTCTACATTCAGGCCTGCCTTCCAGCAGATGTGGCCCCTGTTCTAAAATTACCTTTTCCTCTCCCCTTCTTAAAAGGAACACAGGGAAAGGCAAGATCTTAAGTGAAGTTAAACATGTTACTCATAGTAAATTCTTAGGCAGTGATGTATGTTAATATTTGTTGTAAACATCTGGTATTTTGAAATTATGCAATCATTCCGCCAACTAGTCTGTTAGAGTTTTCTTTAATCCTGAAGAGTTGATCTCCAAGATGGGGGTGCCATCCATGCCCAGCTCCCTACAGCTCTGCAGCATGCTGAGAAGAAAGGGTACAGCCCCAAGCAACAATGACGTCTCACCTAAAGTTCCCTTTCAGCCTTTTGCCACATCCTCCCGCTATTGCTGCTCTAATGAAATGAGAAGTCATCGGAGGAACCATGAGCCACTGTTCATCAAGTAAAAGATGAGACGCCAGACCCATAGTTAAAGATCAATCAGGCATTGACAGAACTTACCACTGTGTTGGTGCCACGCAGACAGGATCATAATTTGTGGGGCTCTGGAAATGTCTTCACGTGCTGCTGTTCACATTTTTGTTTTATTATTTTCAATTGCATTTAAATTCCATTGCTACTCTGTGGACCAAGACTGAAATATATTCAATTTATTCTTGCAAGGAATCAAATGTCCAGGGCTTGACACCTAGGTATATTTTCCATTTGCAACACTGAGTTCCATGTTTTGCTATCCTACCCCAGTCAGTGTATTATACATTTTAAAGTATCTAACACAGTTTTCTACCTCTATTGACTGGCTGCCTTAAAACATTAACTTCTCCCTTTTCCTCCATGTTAGGAAGAGGGAAGCGTTGACTTGGAAAGACTCAGGAGGTATGCACACTAGAAAAGCATTCCTCAATGTCTTACATTCCAAAAATGTATTTCTGAATATAATCCTTTCCACTATTTACATAAATTCAAAGAGTGCATGGTTAAATAAAACCTTGTAAGAGCCTTGTAAATTCATTCTGAGACATAATGAGGCTTGGGGCATATTACCAATATCATCTCTTATTCGTTACAGTGATAATTCCCTAATGCTAAGGACTAAAAAGTCAAAAACTTTCTCTCCAGAATATGTGTGCACCATGATTCTAATACTCCACCAAGTTTGAATCTTATTTGCCCTTCTTATTGGAGTCCTCTACAATCCTAGCTGAGGCAAATAGAACTCTGAATACCCTGTAGAGTATTCAATAGTGCACATGAAGATTAAGTCCCACAATCTACAAATGTTTTGCTTTCATGCTGCTCTAAATAAACCAGACACCTTCCTTTACAGACTTGGTCTGTCATTAGAAATGTTCATTTCATTTAGAGGAAGGTGCATCTGACCTGTGGTTGAACACTTGGTTGTACACACTGAATGCATCCATCATGGGCAGAAGTATTTCCATCATCCTAACATTTGGACACCCAGAACTCAAGTGCCACTGGGGGGGTGAGATCTCAAAGATGGTTTTAGATATGCTGAGAAGACAATTAGTTTTTCTTCTTTGAGAGCTTGTTATCTATTTCCTGTCTTGATTTGGTTTTTTCCCATAATCTGAGTCCAATTATTGAGACCCAGTGTCTCAAACATGGTGCAATCCTAAAATTCACCTTTGCCGATAAGTTTTATCATGGTTTCATTCTGTAAATGCTCATCTTCTTTATGTCTCCTCTCTGCTATATCTAAGTCTAGGGTATTCTTTTGCAGCATAATTCCCTCAGTCTGGATAGTCGCAACAGTGCAATCCCTACAACACACTCTAGATTAATGAAACCTGAGTCAGGATACCTCAACTTAGTCCCAGTTCATATTCTGAGAGCTGTAGAGTTCAATCAATTTATTTCATCATCTTACATTTAAAATTTCCATCATAGAAAGGAAAATTAAAATCAAAATACTCTTAGGGAAATAATAGAGAGAAAAGACATTAAAACAATTGACAATTTATCTGGAAATGTAATATGCATATTTGGAAAGGTAATATATTCTTGCCACATGTTCATGAATATCAATCAACATCTAAGTAAAAGTTTTACAGCTATGAGTTTCTCCTCTAAATGTCTTTCCCAAAAATAATGTAGAATTCATCCATGGTATCTCTATTTAAAAATTAATAATTATCTTCTTCCCCAACCTCTGTTTTCACTCTCTCTTCTTCTCTACTAGTAATAAAGATTGAAATTGAGAAACCCATAAAATGAAAATGTAGTTAGTTCTCCAGCTTCTGGAAAACAAAATTATTTTATTACATTTGTTTCAATACTTAGGGTGAGACGATTTCATTATTCGTGGTTCATATTTCTGATCCAAACTTCCTAAAAATGCATGTAAGAACGACTTTTACCTCACTATAAACTTCCGTTGACACTCACCCTCTGTTGAAATTTCTATTAAGAGCTCTCAAATATTCATCAGAGCCTGA
Organism: Hylobates moloch; assembly: GCF_009828535.3. NCBI lineage: Eukaryota > Metazoa > Chordata > Mammalia > Primates > Hylobatidae > Hylobates > Hylobates moloch. Next base: position 224,905,390 of record NW_026652276.1, on the reverse strand, counting down.
GAAAGTGGACTTACCTATTTCAGTAAATGTTTAAGTTGTTTTGTAAAGAACGCTCTTCTCCAACAAAATGATGGATGATGGAGTTTAAGGACCCCAGACTCCTCAGACTCAGGGGCTCAGAAATCACCTGAGACTAGTTTAGAGTGTGAGAAAAACTACTGGGAGGAAGTTCATAGATGCCCTCAAATTGGCTGATCTGCAGACCTACTGAAGTGTGTTAGTGGCTGACTTTGCACAGAAGGGCGGAGAGAGTCCCCTCAAGTGCTTCATGCATTAGAGTGCTAATTGTCACCACTCCCAATTCTCCAGAGCAGAGCCTCCATGCGGCCCTTCCTGTCCCTATGGAAAGCTGTGCTCCTCCATCCCTCTCCCCTCAAAAACTCTACTGAAGCCTTATGTCACTCTAAAAAGTCACAGAAGCCAGCTTTGTAAGGTTTAAGATGTTCTCCTGTAGCTGGAACCTGAGTTTTAGCCCTCAAAGCCCCTATTCCAGTTAGCAGTTGTGGGTCTCCATCTATACTTGGTGAACCAAGCCAATTTTTATATTTGGCACTAGGATGCCCTTACCTCTGTCTATAGACAAGAGAATTGTGCTTCAACCCCCAGAGTTTTGTGCAGAGAGTTTCTCTGACCATTGCAGGTGTGGATAGAAAACTAAGTATATTTTCATGGTGTTAAGTTCCAATACTAATAGCATCGCATTATTTTAAGATTTTAATTAAGAGCTAAGACTATGAATAAGACCTACATAAAGAAAGTCTTATGATCTACAGGGAGAAAAAAAAAGCAAAAAGTTTATCCAAAATCCTTGATATAGTTTGAATGTATGTCCTCGCCAATTCTCATGTTGAATTGTCATCCCTAGTTTTGGAGGTGAGGCCTTGTGGGAGGTGTTTGGATCATGCAGGTGGATCCCTCATCAAGGGCTTGAGCCATCCCCCTTAGTGTTAAGTGAGGTCTCTCTCTGAGTTCACACAAGATCCGGTCATTTAAAAGTGTGGGGGTGGGATGGGCATGGTGGCTCATGCCTGTAATCCCAGCACTTTGGGAGGCCGAGGAGGGTGGATCACGAGGTCAGGAGATGGAGACCATCCTGGCTAACATGGTGAAACCCCGTCTCTACTAAAAATATGAAAAATTAGCCAGGCTTGGTGGCACGCACCTGTAGTCCCAGCTACTCGGGAGGCTGAGGCAGGAGAATGGCGTGAACCCAGGAGGTGGAGGTTGCAGTGAGCTGAGGTCACACCACTGTGCTCTAGCCTGGGCAACAGAGCGAGACTCCGTCTCAAAAAATAAATAAATAAATAAATATAAATAAAATAAAATAAAAGTGTGGGGGCCGGGTGTGGTGGCTCGCACCTGTAATCCTAGCACTTTGGGAGGCCAGGCCAGGGCAGGCAGATTGCCTGAGCTCAGGAGTTCGAGACCAGACTGGGCAACATGGTGAAACTCTGTCTCTGCTAAAATACAAAAGGAATTAGCGGGGCATGGTGGCATGTACCTGTAATCCCAGCTACTCGGGAGGCTGAGGCAGGAGAATTGCTTGAACCCGGGAGGAGGAGGTTGCAGTGAGCTGAGATCGCACCACTGCACTCCAGCCTGGGCCACAGAGCGAGACTCCGTCTCTCCAAAAAAAAAAAAAAAAGTGTGGGGCACCTGCCCACCTGCAATCTCTCTCTCTTGCTCCTCCTTTTTCCATGTGATGTGCCTTCTCCCACTTTGCCTTCTGCCATGAGTAAAGGCTCCCTGAGGCTTCCCCAGAAGCTGAATAGATGCTGGTGCCATGCTTGTACAGCCTGCAGAACCATGAGCCAATTAAACCTATTTTCTCTATAAATTACCCTGTCTCAGGTGTTTCTTTGTAGCAATGCAAGAACAGCCTAATACAATCCTTAACATGGAATGGTTAACTTTCTATACCTCTTTAAATTTTTAATACCTAGGAAGAGGTTTGATGCAATTTTGAAAGAACAGAGTCATGTTACCATTCTGACATATTATTTATGCCTCAAGCACCCACCCCCTTTTTTTTTTACCGGGTTTGTTTAAATGAGTTTTTTTTTTTTTTTTTTTTGACAGAGTCTCACTCTGTCGCCCAGGCTGGAGTACAGTGGTGTGATCACAGCTCACCATAGCCTCAATCTCCCAGGCTCAGGTGATTCTTCCACCTCAGCCTCCCAAGTAGCTGGAACTACAGGCGTGCACCACCAAATCCAGCCAATTTTTGTATTTTTCATACAGACGGTGTTTTGCCATGTTTCCCAGGCTTGTTTTGAACTCCTAAGCTCAGCAATCCACCTGCCTAGGTCTCCCAAAGTGCTGGGATTACAGGCGTGAGCCACTGTGCCTGGCCTTCAAGCACCTTTTAAGTGAATCATTAATCCATTAATCATTCAGCTATCCAGTCAAATGCCTGGGAATTCCTCAGCACCACCATCTACCTGTCCACTCATTGTACAACTATCATCATCTCAAAACTCACTCATGCATTTGCTTAACTACTCCCCCACGTGTTAACGAATTATATCATCCACGTGCCAACTCATCTATTTCCCTGATATCCTTTACTTAGTCACTAAATTTTCCATACTTACCCACTGTAACATCACTACTTCATTCCATCAGGTTATCATAGCTTCTGATATTATAGCACTGGATGACTTTGACAAAGATTCTGTGATATTCCAGGCAATAAAGAGAAAAAGTAGATACTCTTCTCATCCTTCTCCCCAGTTTCTAAATACCCACATAGAATTGAAATGGTTGATTGTACATTTTCTTTGAGTCATATTGGAAAAATTCTATGGCTGTAAGAATTTAGCTGAAAATTAGCACACATTTACCCACTTATACTTTATCTGTTAAAACAGACCTTAAAAATAACTGAGTTTCTTCTAGTCTAGAGTCTATATAGATTATAGAAAGCTAGAAAGAACATTGCTTCCATTCTAAATAGGAAGAAGCCAGATAATCTACAAAATCATAACTATTTCTGAACTCATTAGAGAGCGAAAGTTGCAGGGAAACCTACAAGCATGAAAATTCAGGAAAGATAGATACCTCCAAACAGACACAGGAAATGAGCTCTGCCTTATCTAGGCCAAAGCATGGGAGAACAGTGAGGCCAACATACAAACCAGGAAGAACCACTTTGCTAAAATGCTAAAGGCTAAGTGAGGAGTACTATGAGTATAGAGAGGGAGGAACCACAAATGGAAAAGGAGTTCATACTTATACTCAAGATTTTCTCCTCAGACTTTAAACAGTCTTTACAAGAATGTTTGGAGGAGGGTGGAAAACTAGAAAAAGCTTCCTTCATCGTGCAGGTCTAGGGAAAGACAGCAACATCTACTATAGGAGGCAGAAAACACCCTCCCTCCTACCAAGTCTGCCTCCCTTGGTGAACAAAACACTGAGCCACTGGAGCAAGAGCATCAGACTCTGTTCTTTCCTAGAGAAAGATGAAGACTCATTGCTGAGGGAAGAAAACTGAAAAAAATTGCTAGCCCTGGAGTTTCTGTGGGGCAGAAAACCTCCAGGTTCAGAGCATGAGCTGTCTCCTAAGGCTGAAGGTGAGACAAGATCACTGTGAAAGCCTGAACTCTATCGCACAAGGACAAAAGTTGTTTTAAGATTGAGATAGAATGAGAAAAATGGAGAATAAACCCTCCCCTTCTATCACCGGGCTAGTAAAAATCAAAGAACAAATAACAGAAGTGTATTAAGGGGAGAGAGGCAGCGCGTGGAAGGACATACTCTCCGATATGTAGTCTCATAGGCAGAGCTTAAAACTGAGGGTGGAACAGCAATGTTGGAAAACCTCTCGATAATTGAATATCCTAGCCTAGGTAAAATTTGTTACAAAAATTTAGATTTGTTGGTGCAGTCACTGAGGATAACCATGCAACAAAACTCAAACCCTGCTTAACTCATGACTGCATTGATGCCCACACCCCACACAAACAGCACTACAGAATAAACAGAAAAGACATGCCCATTGCAAAACATTATACTATTTATCTCAGAGTCTACTATCCTACACACACAATGTTGCAGTTTCAACCAAAATAAAGATCTGAGAAATGGAAAAACAAAACAAAACACTGTTACTGGAAAAAGCAATGGACAGAAACAGAATCAGAGATAGACTTTTATAAAGGAACTATACATAGAGGTTTAAAATAACTCTCATTAATAAATTGAAGGATCTAGTGGAAAAGACGAACACTCTGCATAAAGGCAGGAAGAATTTCAGCAAATAATTAAACACTATTTCAAAAAAATCAAATGAAAATGCTATACACGAAGAACACAGTGACAGAATGAAGAATGCTTATGAGACTCAACAGAGCTGAGAAACAACAAATGAGTCTAAAGATTCATTAATAAAAATTGGCAAAACAGAAGCACAAAGAGAAAAAAACAACAAAAATAGAGAAGAGAGCAAGTGAGGACTTTGTGACAACATCAAACAATCTAACATGCAAGCGACTGAAAAGTACTAGAAAATTTTTTTTTAAGATTTAAAGAGATAATGGCTAAGAAAAATGAGCAAAGAAATTGAAGCACAACTTCAAGAAGCTCAAAAATTAAAACTAAAAACAAATAAACCAACACCTAGATACATAACAGACAAACTGCCAAAAAGCAAAAAATAAAGTGGATACTCTGAATGCAGGCTGAGAAAAAAAGACACATCATATCTAGAAGAACAAAGATTCAAATCAAAGCTGACTTCTTGTTAGAAACTATGCTGGCCAGAGGACAATAGAGTTACAGTTTTCAAACCCTGAGGCAGGAAGAAGGAATCTATCACCTAATTGTTCTGTATGTAGAAAAAGAAACATTTTTGAAAACAAAGGAGAAATAAATTCATCGACAGACAAACAAAAACTGAATAAATACATTTCCAGCAGACCTAAATGAGAAGAAGTTTTAATGGCAGGTCTCTATGCAAAAGAAATATTACAGCAGACAGAAAATTGGATATGTAAACACACACACACACACACAGAACCCTGGAAATGATAAAATTGAAGGTTAGCGTAAAATTTATTTTGAAAATGTTTAGCACACTACAAGATAATTGTCTGATGCAAAAATAATAGCAATGTACTTTGTCTTCATTGCTTAATGTAAATGTAAAATATATGACAATAATAGCATACAAATGTAAGGGAGCAAGTAGTAGTATACTATTTCAAGGTTATATGCTACCCGTGAAAGGATATCATATCATTTAAGTTATATTCAAATTAATTAAAGTGTATATTGTAAGCTATAGAGTAACCACTAAAAAACGTAAGTGGTATAAAGATAAGCTGATAGCAATGATAAAATGGAATAATAAACAATGTGCACTTGATAATGAAAATCTAGTGAGACAGGAAGAAAAAGTGAAATGGGGAAAATGAAACATGATCCTAAATCACATACGGATCGAAGAAGAAATTTTGAAAGAAATTAAAAATACATTTAACTAAATGAAAATGAAAACACAACTTGTTAAAATTTGTGAAACGCGGTGAAAGTAGTGCTCAAGAGGAATTTACAGCACGGAATGCACACATCAGAAAAGAAGAAAGGTTCAAAATCAATGATCTAGGCTTCCACCCTGGAAAATTAGAAAAAGAGCAAATTAAATTCAAACTCAGCAGAGGAAAACAAATAATTAGAATTTGAGCAGAAATCAATGAAATTGAAAATAACAAATCAAAATAAAACTGGAATAAAATCAAAAGCCAGTCTTTGAAAATATCAATAATTTTTCTAAGTGTTTAGCCAGGCTAATTAAGGAAAAAAAAGAGAGGACAAAAACTGCTAATATCAGAGATGAAAAAGAAGACAGGGACATTAAAAGGATAGTCAAGGAATACTATCATAAGGAACTCTATGCCCACGTATTTGATAACCTAGATCAATGAATTTCTTATAAGACAGAATCTGCTAAAACTCACAGAAGAAGAAATAAAGTATGAATAGGCCTATATCTATTAATAAATTGAATCAATAGCTCAGTGATCTTTTAAAACAGAAAGCACCATGCCTAGTTGGGTTTGCTGGTGAATACTACCAAACATTTAAGGAAGAAAATATACCAATTCTCTACAATTTGCTTTCAGAAGATACAAGCACAGGGACTTCTCTTAACTCATTCTATAAGGCTAGCATTACCCAAATACAAAGACAAAAAGAGACAAAGGCATTATAAGAAAACTAGAGACCAATATCTCTTATGAAGATAGATGCAAAAATCCTCAACAAAATATTAACACATTGAATCCAGCTATGCATAAAAAGAATTATACAATATGATGAAGTAGGATTTGTCCCAGTATGCAAGGCTGGCTTAACATTCAAAAATCAGCTAATCCAATCTATCACATCTGTAGGCTTAAAACAAAATTACATGATCATATAAATAGATGCAGAATAAAAACTGGCAAAATTCAACACCTATTCATGCTTTTAAAAAACTCTCAGTAAACTAGGAATAGAAGGGAACCATACCTTTTATGCGGAGGTAAAAGATCCACAAGAGCCAACACAATATTGAAGAAGAATAAAGTTGAAAGACTGACATTGCCTGATATGGATTTACTACAGAAATTTCCTAGATTTGAAAAGAATATCTACCAAAACCTACAAGTAACATCATATTCAATGGTGAGAAACTTGAAGCTTTCTCATGAAGATTAGGTACGAGACAAGGAAGTCCTCTCTCACCACTGCTTTTTAACATCATACCAAAAATCCTGGCCAACACATGCAATAAGACGATAAAAGGAAATAAAGTGCATACAGATTGAGAATGAAGAAATAAAATTGTCTTCACTCACAAATGACATAATTACCTATGCAGAAAATCTGAAAGAATAAAGAACCACTCCTAGAACTAAGTGACTAAAAGCTAATACACAAAGTCAATTACTTTTCTATATATCAGCAATGTTCAAGTGGAATGGCAATTAAAAACACAATTTTATTTACATTCACATCTAAAAAAGAAATATGTACAAATCTAACAAATATGTACACGATATATTTGAAGAAAACAAAACTCCGATGAAAGAAACCAAAGAAGAATTAAATAAATGGAGAGAAATTCCATGCTTATGGATAGGAAGACTCAATATTGTCAAGATATTAGTTCTTCTCAACTTGATCCATAGATTTAATACAATTGCAAACAAATTCCCAGCAAGCTAATTTGTGAATATTGACAAACTAATTCCAAAGTTTTTTTTGTTTTGTTTTTGTTTTTGAGACGGAGTCTCACTCTGTCGCCCAGGCTGGAGTGCAGTGGCGCAATCTCGGCTCACTGCAAGCTCCACCTCCCAGGTTCATGCCATTCTCTTGCCTCAGCCTCTCTGAGTAGCTGGGACTACAGGCACCCGCCACCACGCCCAGCTAATTTTTTGTATTTTTAGTAGAGACGGGGTTTCACCGTGGTCTCGATCTCCTGACCTTACGTACACCTATGATTTCTCACTATGAAGATTTGACTGATACTCATTCTGCCACTTATAAAATTCTTCCCTCCTAAATCTCCTTATATAAAATTATCTAACCAGTTCTTCTAGACACATCTATGCTTTCTTGATCACTAGAGCAGAAGGGATCCATTCCCTTCTTGAAAGTTTTTTGGCTGTATCTTTATTCATTTCATAACTCAGAAGAAAAGGACCCAGAGGCAGACACTATGGTGACCCACCCAGCCTGCCAGCCCAGCCATAGAGGACCCAGACCAGTCCATCTCTCAGGAAGGTCTGTGGAACCCAACCTACTTCCCTCCACAGGGAGGGATAAAGCCTGGGTAGTGTCTGTTCCATCTTGACACCATACACTTCACACTTCTTAACTCCCTGTCTACAGGAGTCATCTTGTGAGGACTCAGCAGGAGCACATGGTCTTAAGCCTCAACAGACCAGACCACGGAATCTGATCCAGATTGGAGATCCAGTTTCCTTCTAACTTGGTTTGCTCTTGATCCAAGAAACAAGTAGTGCAAAGAACAGGTTGAAATATAGGCAGGGGACATGTTGTATTTCATAAAAGCTCATCATAAGTCAATGATCCTTGAAGCCCACACAGAGTGTGTCATTCATGTCAGTATCTTCAACATTATACTGTATACAGCAGTAACTTTTCTAATTAGTGAACTAGATCATCAAGGCCTAATGTCTGGGTAACCAGCCTTGAAATTTTTACGATAATGATAATGATGCAATTTCCTCTTTTATCTGCACCTGTGCTTCAAAACTCGGTGATCTCCATATTTTTCCATTTGAGATTTACCATGAGCTGATGTGTCTATGCTCACCCAGCCTGCTGAGCTTTGCCCTGCAGGCCTAAGACCACTGTCACACCCTTAGTTCAGATTCCTCTAGTGTCTAAATGGTATTAATGGAGCAGCCCACCAGATTGACTCCTTGCTTCCAATTTTTTATTCCTCTATCTCATTTGCCAGTGATATTTCAGAAATGTAAAATGTATCAAGCCATTCTTCTGTTTAAAAATCATTATTCACTTCTGGCGGGGCGCGGTGGCTCACGCCTGTAATCCCAGCACTTTGGAAGGCCTAGGCGGGTGGATCACAAGGTCAGGAGATCGAGACCATCCTGGCTAACACAGTGAAACCCCGTTCTCTACTAAAAATACAAAAAATTAGCTGGGCGTGGTGGCAGGCAACTGTAGTCCCAGCTACTTGGGAGGCTGAGGCAGGAGAATGGTGTGAACCCGGGAGGCGGAGCTTGCAGTGAGGCGAGATCGCGCCACTGCACTCTAGCCTGGGGGACAGAGAAAGACTCCGTCTCAAAAAAAAAAAAAATAAAAAAATAAAAAAAAAATAAAACATTACTGACTTCCCATTGCTATTAGGATATAGTTGAAAGATAATGTGGCATTCAGTGCCCGCCATGAACCAATGCATACCTACCCACCCACTTCATCCTCACTACTTCCTCACTCTTCTCTGCCCTACAAGTGCAGCTTCCAGATATTTCTGGATACTCAAGTCTCGCCCTCTGCACTTTGGCTCAGGTTTCTCCTTTGCTCCAATTCCTTTTCATCTGGATAACTTGCTCTCACTTTCCTGGTCTGAATCTAGACATTTTATGTTGTTTTGTTTTAACAGGAAGACTTCTGTGACACCCCGATGGGCTTACTGTATCTGTGATATTTACAACATTACTTTATAATTGCTTCATTGTCCATCATCCCTGCTATGCAACCCAGAATTGTATCATATTCACTACAGAGTCTCCAGAACCATTCATTGTCACTGACACATACTAGACACTCCATTGACAATGCTTAAGTTAACACCTATAGAAATTTTAGTTTGCTGCCATTGACATCTTTGGGGATGCTTGCCTACCTTGCAAAATTTAAGACAGAATAGTAATTAAGGTAAAACTGGTATTTCAAAAGGGATTTGGATTATATGAACCTTCATAAATACCTGAGGATCTGTGACAACATTGTTACCATACTGAAAGAAGAGACAGGACTTAGGTTACTTCAAGGAAGTGAGATGATCAGCTACTATCATAATTTTTCTCCTCTTTCCCCTTCTTTACCTTATATGTTTCTTCTTCTTTTGTATTATTCAGAAATTTTAGCAGCAGTGAGGCCCACTCTTGAGCTCAGATGACTAGGTTTAGAAAGTTGACTAGTGCACCATTGTATGTGTGAGAAGAAATAAGAAAAGTCGTTAATATGGAAACTTGAAGGTAACATTTGCACGGGTGAGGCATCTATCCTGACTCCTCAAAATTCATGTTAAAATTGTCTTCTCTTTCATTGGTATTGGCTGAAGAGTGTCATTTCTTAGATTAACTATGTCTTTGATGTTTTATAAATTATCTCGTAATTTATTGCTTATTTTGTTTCTAAACATTCAAAAATGGAGTTTGTGAATTTTCCTGAGATTGGACAATTTTAGTATGTTAAATGATACCTCTCATACAGTAAAATTTCTCTCAAACTGAGTACAGTGAAGTAGTACCTGAAACTTAAATTTTCCTTGGCTAATAATAGTCTTCATTACAAACAACCATTTTTTAACCCTATCAGGGCAAAACAAGAGCTTTCGTTGATATTTCTTCACTGAATTACCTCCAGCACTCAGAGAAAGACATTTTGTTCACATTTAGAAGGTCCTGCACAAAATCATTTTAATAAGCCTTGACAAACAACATCCTTCTCGGAATGTTGACTCATAATTACTGTATGTGGCTACATAAACAACCAATTATTTTCAGTGAGTCTTCAAATGTGAAAATGCATTTTGTTTTCAATGCAAACACTACAACCTTTTACAAAATGTCAATAAATAAGAACCACTGGTCCAAGGTAAGATGTATGAATAGGTCTACGGTTATAAATAATGTGACAAACCAAAACAGTAAGTAGTACTTTTTTTCAGTTTTTATCAGAACATAAGAGTGAAGATTGAGAAGTTGTGGAAGGTTCTGTTACAGCAGTAGCTAACTCCACTAATCATACTGCTGGGATATATAAAATTATCCCTACATCCCACACCCCATCCAACTCAACCACTCAGCCTCCTACATAACATCCCCAGTACATGTTACATCATCTCCTTCCTGGTTGCCAGAGCAATATAGTTTATCCCTGCCATATCTGAGTTGGGTGGAGAAAAATGAGGCAAAGCTTTTTCTCAAAGTGATGTTCATGAGTCAAGTTGCCAGCTTTGATGTTAACCCAGAGAATTTCTCTAATAGTTTATACCAGGACCCCATCACCTCTTTATTCCTTAGGCTATAAATCATAGGGTTCAGCAGAGGCATAACAATGGCATAGAAGACAGAGATCAGCTTCTCTTGAAGGACTGAGGGACCAGAGTGGGGCTGGATGTAAGTGAAAATGGCCATGCCATAGCATAGGGCAACCACCGTGAGGTGAGAGGCACACGTGTGGAAGGCTTTCTTTCTTCCTTCTCTGGAGTGGATCTTTAGGATGGTGGAGATGATCCAGATGTAGGACAAAAGAACCAGGCAGAAAGGTGTCATCAGAAGAACAATGCTAGACACCATGATGGCAGCCTCATTGGAGGAAGTGTCCACACAAGCCAGCCTGACCACAGCTAGGAGTTCACAGGATATGTGATCAATAAACTTGTTAGTGCACATGGGCAGCTGAAAGGTAATAGTAGTCTGCACAAGAGAGTTGATGGGGCCACTGACCCAGGATGTGACAGCCAACCTAGCACACAGCCCTCCATGCATGATGGCTGAGTATCGCAGGGGGTCACACACAGCCACATAGCGGTCATAGGCCATCACTGCCAGGAGAACGAACTCAATCCCACAAAAGGCCAGGGAGAAAAATAACTGGGCTGCACAGCTCTGGAATAAGATGGCTTTATGTTCTGCAAGAAAATGTGCCAGCAGCTGAGGGACTATGCTTGTGGCATAGGAGACATCAACAAGGGAGAGGTTGGTGAGAAAGAAATACATGGGAGTGTGGAGTCGGCTGTCCAGTCTGATCAGAAGGACAATGAGACAATTCCCCAGCACTGTCATGAGGTATGTGACCAAGAACAGGGAAAACAGGGATACCTGAGTGCACCAGTCACTGGATAAGCCAAGGAGAATAAATTCTCTCACCCACGTCTGGTTATCTATTTCCATTTAAAAATGTGAGGAATATTAATCTGCAGAAAGAGTCAGAAAAAAACAGAAGCTGTTGAATCAAAGAACCATAAGAATAACTTCTTAGGAATGCATACTGTATACGACATTCCAGCCTTGGCCAAATATTTTAGATAATTCACAAGGCCAAGATGACAGGCTTGTTTACAATATACAATATACTTACTTTGCGTTAGAGAGACAGTAGTGCTTTCATAAAGACATGATGTGGACTCAAATAAGCCAGTTAAAGCCTGTAGATGATGCAGTGCAATTTTTGGAAGCTTTACCTCTTTACTAACTTACCTCAGTATCCAGGGCAGGGAGTTTGTTTTCTGATGATGTCAGCAAAAAGGAAGAATAGAAAGTCCCAGGCTCTACTCTTCTCCACAGAACATTCAACTAGCAACTATCCCCAGAACAGAATATCTTTTTTAAAACTCCACTACTTGGATGCTAACGTGAGACAACCACAAGGTACATGGAATGAAAATTGAATTAGAAGGCTAAAAGCACAGTTTCACTTCAACCCTACCACCTTGCCCCCTGCCAAAGTCCACACAACACCAGACAAAGAGGGTTTTCCTGGGCCCATGGTTTTTACAGGAGGAAAAGAAAACTAGAGGCAGTCATTCAGCATCTCTAGTTTTCCAAGATGCTTCTCAGAAATCCCACTCTGGGCTTACCTCATGGAGAACACTGGGGGTAACAGCATAGCTAGTCTACCTAGTGTCAAGAAGAAACAAAGAAAGGAGGCAGAGGTCTTAGTGACAAGCACACAGATCATGGTGTTACCTCTGTGTTCTTGCTAGCTGTGGTGCCCAATCTGAGATACTAGTCAATTTACAAAGTTCATTTACAAAGCTAAGCTGGTCATCTTCAGAAGCATGGTGGGAAGTTCAACCTAGCTTGAGGCCTTAGATAGCTAGTCCCCATATCCAGTCTCAGAGCCCACACCAGTGACCTCTGCCAAGACAAGGAGATACACACCTCCACCCATTTCAGAAAGACACATGAGGTAGACCTGCTTAACCCAGGAAGTCAATCCATGGCTCTACTCAGCTAAAAGGCCCTGTCAAGGACATCTACATGCCTTTCAGAGAAGCATGAGGGCTAGATCTGTTTGACCTGGGAAGTCAAACTCAATTCAGCCAAAAGCCCATCTTAAAGGGAAGCAACCCTACAGGGAAGCTCCACCTTAACAGGAAAGCAACCATCAATTGTGTTTTTCTGAGTGTAGTCTCTGGCCCCAATCATTCTAAGCAGCAACTTCTCCTAACTTTGGAGTTCAGCCTACAGCCCTGCCCAACTGCAAATCCCAGAAAGCACAATTTTCCAGCCGGGGAATAACTTCTGTGACTAGTCTGACCAGAAGCCATTGCAGTACCCAGTCAGTAGCTCTGTGTGATAACAGAGCCCAGCCAGTGGTCTTCCCAGACAGCAGGGCCCAGTCAATAGCCCCAGCCAATATCAGAGCAAAGACAGCATCCCAGGCAGGTAGAAAATCCACAGTTAACTTTGCTTGCCCAGGGCCATTACCAGCTGGCCCTTGAAGAATTACAGGCTTTACTAAATAGTATAGGTCTAGCCCTGCCAAAGAACACCTGTAAAGGCCAGAAGGAGGGGGTATCTCTTCAAATGAAAAGATAACAATGCAAAGACACAAGGATTACAAAGCACTGGGGAGTTATGACACCTCCAAAAGAAACTAATAGAGTGCTAATAATGGACCCTAAAGAAATGGAGATCTATGGAGTGACAAAGAATTCAGAATAATCCTCTTAAGTTAAAAAAAAATTACCAATAGAAATTAAATAAAATTTGGAAAAAAATACACAAACAAGACGAGAAGTTTTACAAATAAATAGAAACAATAAAAAAGAACCAAATAGAAATCCTAAAGATGAAGAATAAAAAGACTGGACTGAAAAGTTGAATTAAAAGTTTCAATGACAGACTCAAGCAGAAGAAATATCAGTGAGCTGAAAGAACATTTGAAATTATCCAGTCAGAGGGGCAAACAGACAAAAGAATGAAAAAGAATGAAGAAAGCCTATAGGAATTATGGGAGACCAATCCTTTATATAATAGGAGTTGCAGAAGGAGAAGAAGGAGAAAAAGGGGCAAAAACCATATTTAAAGAAATAATGGCTGAAAAATTCCCTAATCTGGAGACAGAAACCAACATCCAGGCACAAGAAGTTCAGAGATCTCCAATCAAATTCAACCCAAAAAGGAGTTCAGCAAAACACATAATAATCAAACTATCAAAACTCAAAGACAAAAAAAAAAAAATTCTAAGAAGATCAAGAGATAAGAAACGCATCACATACAAAGGAGTTTCAATACAACTCTTAGCAATTTCTCAGCAGAAATCCTGCAGGCCAGGAAAGATTGGGATGATATAGTCAAAGTGCTGAAAGTAAAAAACTTGCCAATCAAAAATACTTTACCCAGAAATATCTGCATTTCAGAAATGAAAAAGAAATAAAAACTTTCCTAGACAAACAAAGGCTAAGGGAGCTCATCACCACTAGGCCTGCCTTATAGGAATTATTAAAGAAAGTTATTCAATCTGAAGCAAAATGTTACTAATTAATAACATATAACTTACAAAAATAGAAAATTCAGTAATATAAGTAAAACAAAGCCACACTCAGAATACTCTAGGACTGTAATGATGGTGTATAAAGCAATTATATCCCTAGTATAAGTATTAAAAGACAAAATTACTAATAACAACTACAGCTAAAATAAATTATCAAAAGATACACATTAAAAGTAATGGTAAATTCTGGGCCGGGCACAGTGGCTGACACCTGTAATCCCAACACTTTGGGAGGCCGAGGCAGGCAGATCGTTTGAGGGTCAGGAGTTTGAGACCAGCCTGGCCAACATGGGGAAACCCCGTCTCTACTAAAAATACAAAAATTAGCTGGGCATGGTGGCAGGCACCTGTAAACCCAGCTACTTGGAAGGCTGGCACAGGGGGAGAATTGCTTGAACCCAAGAGGCAGAGGTTGCAGTGAGCTGAGATCAGACCATTGTACTCCAGCCTGGATGACAAGAGTGAAACATGGTATCCAAAAAAAAAAAAAGTAATGGTAAATTTCAATATCAAAAACATAAAATGTGGCTGGGGGACCAAAAGTGTAAAGTTATTGGATGCAATCAGAGTTAAGTTGTTATCATCTTGAAATAGGCTGTTTTAACTGTAAGATATTTTAGGTAAGCCTCTTGGTAACCACAAAGCAAAAATATTTAGTCAAAGCACAAAACTAAAATAGAATTGATTCAAAACATACCACTACAGAAAATCATCAAACCACAAAGGAAGACAGCAAGAGAGAGAGGAAGAAAAAAAAAAAGTAGAACCAGAGAACAACAAAGACCAGAAAACAATTAACAAATGGTAGTAGTAAGTCATACCTATCAATAATTACTTCAAATGAAAATGGACTAAATTCTCCAATAAAAAAGACATAGCGTAGCTCAATGGATTTAAAAAAAAAAAAAAAAAAAAAGAAGACTCAACTATGCACTGCCTACAAGAGACTCTGCTCACTTTTAAGGATACACATGGACTGAAAGGGAAGAGATGAGAAAAGATAATCCAGACAAATAGAAAACAAAATACAGCAAGGGTAGCTATACATATATCAGATAAATAGATTTTAAGTCAAAACTATAAAAAAAAGAAGGCCAGGTACGGTGGCTCATGCCTGTAATCCCAGCACTTTGGGAGGCCGAGGCGAGTGGATCACCTGAGATCAGGAGTTCAAGACGAGCCTGGGCAACATAGTGAAACCTCATCTTTACAAAAAATACAAACATTAGCTGGGCACAGTGGCATGTGCCTGTAATCCCAGCTACTCAGGAGGCTGAGACAGGAAAATCACCTGAGACTGGGAGGCGGAGATTGCAGTGAGCTCCGATTGCACCATTGCACTCCAGCCTTGGTGACAGAGCGAGACTCCAACTCAAAAAAAAAAAAAAAAAAAAAGACAAAGAAAAACATTATATAATGATAAAAGGATCAATTCATCAAGAGGATATAAATATTATAAATATATATGCACCCAATATTGGAGCACCTAAATAAATAAAACAAATATTAAAGGATCTGAAGTGAGAGATAGATGGCAACACAATAACAGTAGGGGACTTCAATACACTATGTTCAACAATGGATGAATCATTTAGACAGAAAATTAATGAGGAAACATTAGACACGAAAAACACTTTAGACCAAATAGACCTAACAAACATATATAGAGCATTCCATTCAACAGCAATAGAATACAGCTTCTTTTCAAATGCACACTGAACATCCTTCCGTATAGTATCCAGGTGAGGAAGGATGGTAGGTAAAATGATAAACAATGAATATAAACACGGTTCAAATCTCAAGGACTACCCTGCATATATCTACTACATCAAACATGATGAAATGTATAAATAAATTACCAAAAAAGATACAGAAGAGACAGATGTATAGTAACAATGGAAAGATAGAGTATTAGAGAATCTGGATGTGAATCTTGTTTCTTATGACTTACCAGGTGTGTGATTTGGGTTATAAACTCAATTTTTTGTATTCAAAATGGGATAATATTACATAACTCACTAGGATATATAAGCTCAAATATAGATAACTCATGGAGAAACCTCTTCATAAACTGAGCCTCAGAGCCAAACAAAAATCCACAACCCTTTCTGCTTCTTGAGACCTGGAACAAGCTACTTACCCTTTATGCACTTCATATTTCTTTATCTGTAAAATGTGGATAAATATTGGTTAATTGAAAGGTATGTTGGTGAAAGGTATGTTAGGTAGCAGTACTCTAGCAGTACAGGTATTAGTGGTAATATGACCTCTACCCTGGGGGAGACAAAGTAACAAATGAGTTTTCCCCTTACATCCCCTCAAGTTCAGACTTTTTGAAAAAGGAAGCAAAACTGTTAATATATTTAAAGTCTTGGAGGTAACTTATACAACTTGAAGTTCCTGGGAACTTTGGGTCTTCCTGAGGATTTAGGCTCTTTCAATCTTTGGCAAAAGAGGAAGGGGAGTGGTAAACATATCTTGTTATTTTTATTTTTCTATTGTTCTGTTTATTCCTACTCACTCTTTTTATTTTTCTAAGAAAGCCTTTGCATATGGTCTTAGAAAAAAGATGGTAGGAAAATGGCTGCTTAAGCTTTCTAGCATAAAAGAAAAAACACATCTGGTAACCTTTGTTGACTATATAGCAGATCTGCCTCCAAAGCAGATATTTCATTTTCAATTAATTTGGAAAACAACTATGAAGTGACATTTTTACTAGATGCTGAGATTTCAAGGTGAATATCACATTTCCCTGTCCTCAACGAGCTGACCTGGCAAGTGGAGTAAAAGACACAGAACAAATTGTTATCACAGAATTTGTTCCTCTGCTGCACTATGACAGCTGCCTGGAGAACATGCAAGCCCATGACTCATGTGCTCTTCTCACCCACTCTGTACATCTCTGTACTACAGCCTTTGTCTCACTATGACTGAGTGACAGCATCACATCCTAGAAAAAGCATGAGCCTCAGAGCCAAGCAATCCACATCCCTTTCTGCTTCTTGAGACCTGGAACAAGCTACTTAGCCTTTACGCACTTCATATTTCTTTATCTGTAAAATATGGATAAATATTGGTTAATTGAAAGATATGTTGGTGAAATCTAATGCACTGAAGATCTAAAGTTGCTACACTAATGACTGAATCACTTTTGTGCTCATCATTTAGTGATGATAATTGGTTGACCTTTCATCTCATGCCCTTGATAACTTTCATAGCATATTCTTTCATTTATTCCCTCTCTAGCATCCTCTGCTTTATTTTGCTCTTGATCAGCTCCCACTTGCTCATTATAAAAACTATACAGACTCTTTTGGGGAGAAGACCTTTTGCTACATAATTATCATTTTAATTCTCTCTTTTCTTTCACATCCAGCATTCCCAAAGGATTGGTATCCACTTGTTGGGTTTATTTCCTCACAACATTCATTCTTTAGGCCCTGAAAATCTAATTTCCACCTTCACTAATCTATAGAAATTGCACTCTTAAAGGTCACTTGTAACTTTCTAAAAATCATATCCAGAGACTTTCATTCTACCTTCATTGTTTGTCTTTTAACCCATTTAACTATTTGTTTCTTAAAACTCTCAACTCTGTGAAAGTCTTCTGTCCTGATTTTATTCCAAACTTATTTTTTTCTGTATTCCTGGATAATTATTTCAAATTTTTCTTATTCTATCACTGTAAGTATTTTCTAAGTTCCTGTGCTCAGAACTTGCTCTCTCCTTTCTATAGCTTTTCCTTGAAGGATTTATCTTAACTGTAGTAATTCTTATCAACTCTATATGGCCCAATCTCAATTCTATATTTATCTCCTATACTTCTCTCCAAAGGTTCAGTTGCCTCCTTCAACAGCTTAATGAATGTATTCTAAATATTTCACCATAGACTCAACTCACGTCCCTACAACCACCTGACTCCCTTATTTCTATCAATGGAACTAAAATTCTTCCACTGTCCCAATGTATCATGTTTAATTTTTCTCTTTCTTGCTCCTCCATGGAATATATCAGCTTCTTGTATTCTTGTGTTACATACCTCCCATCTCTCCTTAGTTTTCATTCACACTGCTAATGCCTTAACACATGCCCACATACCTCATCACTTCCCATCTGATGAAATACAACAACCTCTTTATGAATCTCACTGATTTGGCCTGGGCCCACTCCAAACCACCTTACACTGTAAACCAAACTGATTATCCTAAAATACATTCATACCTAAATTATAATCACGTACAAACATATCTTATGACGTCTGACTACAGGGCTAAGTATATTCTGGACATAGGAGTGTCCAAATTCTTGATAATAGGTCCTACCCTATCTTTTATTTTATTAGTTGTAGCATTTATTATCATGTATGTGTTTAGAGCAAAGTTTTTACTAAAATATCCCTCTCATGCTAAATACCATTCACAAGTATGTCGGCTAATTATTTTTAATCCATCAGACTATATTACCATTGCCTTGATTTTAAAATAATTTAAACCTAAAATAACTGATATCCAAATATTCCTGGTTTTTAGCCATAGAGCCCTTCTTAGATTCATGGTAGATAAAGAAAAATAGAAATAGTGTCTGCATTTATAAAGATAAATGGAGGAGGAAATGTGTTAGATGATTTTGACACACCTGCAGTTAACACCATCTCCTCGTTATCTTGGACTCAGCTTTCAGCTAAATAGAGCTGGATTCCTAATCTGTCTTCAGAATGAAGAATGAAATAATTGCTAGATAGTGTTCCGCATATCCGAACACTTGGTGTCAGAAGTCTAAAGCTTGGTCTACTCCAGTGTTTCAGGGGATCTGAAACTATCCCAAAACCTGTTTCTCATTGATAATCAACGTCAGTGAAAGACAACATCAAAAAAGATAGATTTTTGAGAACATTTGATCCATTTTTCTCTGTACAAAGAATTCTGGTTTGGTTACTTGACTTTTCACACATCTGAGTCCAATTATCCAGACCCAGTTTCTCAAATATGTGCATATCTGACATTCACCTTTGGTAACGTAGTTTATTATGGTCTTATTGTGTAAATTTTCACCTTTATATTTCTCATCCCCCTAGCCTTAAGGGGGATAAGAAACAGAGACTTGAATCATATTTTCTATTCCTTTTTTTTTTTTTTTTTTTTTTGGAGACAGAGTCTTGCTCTGTTGCCCGGGCTGGAGTGCAGTGGCACGATCTCGGCTCACTACAACCTCCACCTCCCAGGTTCAAGTGATTCTCCTGCCTCAGCCTCCAGAGTAGTTGGGACTATAGTATAGGGCAAAGGACGCAGCTTTTGTTCAAAAGCCAGTTTTGAATGTGAGCACAGGTAAGAGTCAGCTCTGTTGAGATCTTCCTCCTCTACAAGCCTGTTTTTGTGCTCTTTTCTCAGTACTCATCCCAACTCCCGCTCTTTTATCTTTTTGAAGGCACCCCATTTTTCTTTAATAATCAATAAAATCCAATTTTACATCTGCTGGGTCATATTATCCTCATGCTGGACACACCTCAATCCATACCTCTCTATATATGTTTTGAGATTTAGTTGTCTATTCAAAAATAAAGAATGTGTGCTGTCTGTTCAGAACATAGTATTGAAAAATGACACACCTCTGAGGTTCATCTTCTTAGACATGAGCACCAAGAAAAAAAGACTTCCTCATGCCTGTTTTATGAATTGTGGTGGATATAGAGTAACCTCTTTGGTCATAACAAATAGAACACAATAAGGGATATAATAAGAAAGTTGCCATTAAAATATTCTGCTACAAATTATCTCCTTGTTGCCATCACTAATGCTTGAAATTCCAATATTAGTAATTTATTATTTTATATTGAAATTGTCTTCCTTGTGAATTTTTAGATGGAATTATTCTAACTGGAATTTTTAAAATATGAATTACCTGGCCTTATTGTGACCCTTTAAAATAAGTCATGCAAGAGCAGAAAACTGAGACCCTTACAAATGGGTAGAGAGGAGGAATGACATTTACATTGTAGGGAAAATTAGACATGAGGTATAGATAGCAAAGACCAACTCCTCATTGTTAAAATATTACTTTTGTTTGCCCTAGTTAAAAGTACCATCATCTACTGTCTGTTATTAACCTTTATTAATAGTTACAGTAAGCAGAGACATGATGTCTTCTTTCTATGACAGAGGATAAAAGCAAAAAACAAATTTTTAGATTCCTAATATATAAACCTTTTATACAACAATACAGATAATTAAATTAAAAGGTTCAATTTTAATTAGTTGTGGTTTTTTGTATAAATCAAGACAATCTAATTATTTAGCATTGAACATATTTGACCTTCCATATTCGGGTTCTAAATAATCTTGGCTGGGACAAGTGAAAGCCTAAATACAGAAACAGAGCAAAAAAGGGCAAATGTTTCTTTCTACTAGTAAAAACAACTCAAAGTCATACCTTTACGAAGTTGAGCTGTCAATAGAAATGGCACCTTCATTTAGAGAAAGATTTCTCTGACTCGTGTTCGAAGGGTCGACAGATGTAAACACAGTGTGCGTCCACCATGAGCAGGAATATTTGCATTAATCTAATGTTTGGAAACAGAGAACCCCAGGACCCTTTGGATGATGAATATCTCAAAGATAGGTTTGACATCCTGAAAGAACAATTTTTTTTCCTCTTTGGGATCTTGTTATCTTCTTCCAGTCTGGTTTGGTTATCTGACTTTTCACATATCGGAGTCCAGCTATTTAGATCCAGCTTCTAAAATACGTGCAACCCTGATGTTCACTTTTGATAGCATATTTTACTATGGTCTTATTGTGTAAATGTTCACCTTCTTTATATCTCTTGCCACCTGTAACTAAGAATAGGGCATTCTTTTGCAGTATAAAGTATAACTCTTTCCGTTAGCAAGTCTTCATAGTGCAATCCATACAGCCAATTCTAGGGAAATCAACCCTAGAATAAGATTTAGGAGACCTAAATTCTAGCTCTAGTTCACTCTCTGAATGCCAAAGTTCTTTGAATAAACTATTAATCAATTTACATTTCCATTTTCCTGTTATTAAAAGGAAAATCATAATTTTGTGTAGATAAAACCCTTAGGGAAATAAATTGAAATAGGAAGCTTTAAAGCAATTGGCAATTTATCTTACTTAGAAATGTACTATACTAATATTCCTACCACCTACTAATCAATACCAATACCTAAATTTTATACTTCTGGGATTCTCTAAGTATTATTCTCTCTCTAAGTCAGTACTAAATATTGAAATTGATGAGAAGTCTGTTGAAAATAAAATGTACCCAAGTCTCAAGCTTCTGCAAAGCAGTTATTTTACATTTGCTATAATACTTAGGATGAGAGGATTTTTACCAGCCGTGTCCCATACTCCTAATCCAAAGTCTCTAAGAAGTCAAATTATTTCTGTTTCATTCCCTTCTAAACCTACAATCCCACATTCTGTGGAAGCCTCTCTAACATTAATCAGTGCCTGACAAAATAGACATGTCTACTTCAGTCTAGGTTTAAGTTGGCTTCTAAAGATTGCCTTCCTCCAACAAAGTGATAGACCATGTAGGTTAGATATCCCAAATTCCCTGGGCTCCTGAACTCATAAATCACTGAGGATTAATTGTGATTATGAGAAACACTGCTGGGAGGAAGTTGACAAGAGCTCCGAAAACAGCTAGAACACAGGCCTAACGAAGCTTGGCAACAGCTACATTGACAATGTAGAGTGGATGGATTCCCCTTAGGAGTCTTAGAATGTTAATTGTTGTCACCGCTCCCATTTCTCAAGGGCAGGGCCTCTCTTCTGCCCTTCTTCTCCCTATGGAAAGCTGTTTTCCTCCATTCCTCTCTCCTCTAACACCTTCACTGAAGTCTTAGGTCATTCCAAAAAGTCAGAGAAGCTAGTACATTTCTTATGGTACAATGTAAAGTCCAATTATAGTAGCATCACATAGACATATTGAAAACTGCAAATCTGCATAATGTTGGTAAAAGGAGTATTACTGGCTATTGCAAAAATAAAATAAAAAAGAATCAAGATGATCCAAACTCCTTAATTTTGTGAAAGTATGAGATTTCTACACCTCTTCAAATTTTATTGTCAACTAAACTTTGTATTTTCAGATCATTGTGGATTCATGCATTATTTTACGAAATAATACAGAAGTATCCCTTGTGCCCTTTATCTAATTTTCATCAATGGTAACATCTTGCAAAGCTATACTAAAATATCATAACCAAGATATTGGCATTGATATATTAAAGATATAGAACATTTCCATCACCACAAGAAAACCTAATGCTGATATTCTTTCATAGCCACACCAAAACCAATTCTGCCCACCCCATCCTCTCCATAACCTCTGGTAATCACCATCTGTTCTCCATATCTATAATTTTGGCATTTTAAGAATGATCTATAAATGAAATCATGCAGTATATCCCTTTTGGGGTTGGCTTTTTTCACTCAGCATAATCTCATGAAGATTCATTTAGGTTTTCATGTATGTCAATACTACATTTCTTTTTATTGCTAAGAAATATTCTGTTGTCTGTACCTTTTGTTTAACCATACTTATGTTGAAGGACATCTGGGTTATTTCTGGTTTCAGGCTATAATTAATAAAGCTGCCACAAATGTTCATGTACAGCTTTTTGTGTGAACATTATGCTCATTTCATTGGGATAAATGCTCAGGGATACAACTGCTGGTAGTTTCTTGATTAGGTCTTGGGGTTTTTTGTTTGTTGTTTCAGGAAACCGCCAAGTCATTTTCCAGAGTGGCTGCATTGTTTTATATTTCTGCCAGAAATGGATGAATGATCCAGTTTTTCTTCATCCTCATCAACATTTGGTATTGTCAGCCACTTTTATGCTAGTCATTCTGACGGTTTTTCTTTTCATTTTCCTAACAGTTAATAATGTTGAAAATCATATGTGATTATTTGCTTTCTGTATATCTTACTCAGTAAAATATCTCTTTGTGTATTTTGTCCAAGTTCTATCTGGATTGTTTGCTTTCCTACTGTTGAATATTGGGAGTTTTTATGTACTCTAGAAAGTAATACTTTGTTGGACATGGAGTTTGCAAATATATTCTCCCAGCCTATAATTTAATTTTTTGTCTTCTTAATAGAGTCTTTCTCATAGAAGAAGTTGTTAATCCTGGTGAAGTCCAATTTATCATTTTTCATTTTATGGATCTTGCATTTTGTCTCAAGTCCAAGAATTCTGTCTATTCTACATCTCAAAGTGTTTCTCCTATTTTTTTTTTGAAAAAAATGTATAGTTTTGCATTTTACATTTAAGTATATGACCCATTTGGGTTAACTTTTTTATAAGTTGTAAGGTCAATGGAGTTGCTTTTATTTATTTATCTAGTTATTTTCGGCCTATGGATGGCCAATTTCTCCAGCAACATTTGTCAAAAAGGCTATCTTTCCTCCACTGAATTGCTTTTGCACCTTTGTCAAAAGTCAGTAGATTGTTTTTGTGTGGATTTATTCCTCCTTTTCTATGGTGTTCCAGTTATCTATATGTCTATTCCTTTGCCATTCCAATGTTGGCTTGATCACTGTAAATCTATAATAAATATTAAAATTGCACAGACTAATTCCTCCCACTTTATTTTTCTTTTGCACAGTTGTTATTAGCTCTTCTACATTCTTTGCTATTTTATATAAGGTGTAAAATACTCTTGTCTATATTTACGAAAAGAAATCTTGCTGAAACTTTGTTTTTTCTTTTTTTATTTTGTTTTGTTATTTTTTTGTTCTTACTGAAACTTTGATATGTTAAACATATATATTGATTTGTGGAGAACTGAAAGTTTTACTATTTTGAGTTTTCTAATTTGTGAACATAAGTTTGTCTTTCTAGTTACTTAAATCCTTACTAAAACTTTATTTCATTGAGAATATGTAGTTTTCTACATATTTCTGTAATTCCTGTACTTAATTTGTTAGATTTCTACCTAATTATTTTGTTTTTGAGCTCTTATAAAGGGTACTATACTTTGAATTCGAGTGTCAAATTATTCACTACTAGCATGTAGAAATACAAGACTGTTGTATATCTTATCTGTATACATATCTTATCTATATACATATCTGTATATATGTATCCTCTAACTTTGCTTAACTCACTTATTAATTCTAGAAACTTTTTAGAGATTTCTTAGGATTTTCTGTGTACACAATTATGTTTCTATCTGCAAATACAGACAGTTTTATTTCACATTTTCAAATCTATATGTTTTTATTTTCTTTCTTACATTATTACAGGGATAGAATGTTTAGCACTATGTTGAATTGAGAGAAGATATCATCATCTTGTTCCTGATCTTAGGAAAGAGCACTCATTTACTACTGAGTAGAGCGTTAGCTGTAGACTTTTTGTTGACACTTTCATCAAGCTAAGAAGTTCCCTCCTATTCCCATTATTCTGAGGGATTTTTTAATCAGAAATATGTATTGAACTTTGTCAAATGCTTTTTCTGCAAGAATTGATATAATCATGTAATTTTCTTTTCTAGACTGTTAATATGGTGAATTACATTGATTTATTTTCAAACATTGAATAAGTCTTACATTCCTGAAATAAATCTTGCCTTGATCATGTTGTATAACTTTTTATGCATTTATTAATTCTATTTGCAAGTATTTTGTTCAGAATTTTTGCATCTATATTCTAGAAAGATATTGGTTTGTAGAGTAATACTAGCTTCATAAATAAAATTGGAAGTGTTCTTCTACCATTTCTGGTAAACATTGGGTAGAATTAATGTTACTTCTTCTTTAAACGTTGGTAGAAATTTCCACTAAGACCATATGAGCCTGTGGAGTTCTTCGGGAATGTTGTTATTGTTTTTTAATTACCACATCATCTGAAATCAGATGAGATCAGGCATATTTGGGGAAGTAAAGATACTATAAAGCAACTACATAATCAAGTCTACAAAACAACTAGCTAACAATATGATGACAGGATCAAAATCTCATGTAGCAATGTTAACTTTGAAAGTAAGCCATCTAAACATTCTACTTAAAGGCATAGAGTAGTAAACTGGATAAAAAGACAAGACCCAACTATCTGTTGTCTTTAAGAGACCCATCTCACGTGTAACAACACAGACAAGCTCAAAGTAAAAGGATGAGGAAAGAACTATCATGCAATCAGAAAACAGAAAAGAACAGGGATCATTAGCCTTATGTCAGATAAAACAGATTTTAAATAAACTATAGTCAAAATGGACAAAGAATGATATTATATAATGATAATGGATTCAATACAACAAGAAGACAACTATTATATAGAAATATATACATATATATTCTAAATCTATCTACACATATGCATATATATATGCACCCAACATTGGAAGCACCCACCTTCATAAATGATTTTCTCTAGACTGATGAAAAGAGTTATGAACACAAAGAAGGAAACAACAGACACTGGGGTCTACTTGAGGGTAGGAGGAGGGAGAGGAACAGAAAAGATAACTATTGAGTACTAGGCTTACTAGCTGAGTGATGAAATAATATTTACAACAAACCCTTGTGACATGTTTACCTGTCTAACAAACCTTCACATGTACCCTCAAACCTAAACTAAAAATTACAAAAAGAAGACTTAGACAGCCACACAATAATAGACTTCAACATCCGATTGACAGCATTAGACAGATCATCAAGGCAGAAAACTAACAAAGAAATTCTGGACTTAAACTCAACACTTGACCAAACGGACCTAATAGACATCTACCAAATATTCCACCCAACAACCACATTCTTCTCATCTGCACATCGAATACACTCTAATATCAACAACATGCTTGGCTGTAAAGCAAGTATCTATAAATTAAACAAAAATGGAAATCATACTAACCACGCTCTCAGATCACAGGGCAATAAAAACAGAAATTACCACCTAGAAGATATCTCAAAACCACACATTCCTTGGAAATTAAACAACTTGCTTCTGAGTGACTTTTGGATAAACAACAAAATTGAAGATAAAACAAAACAATTCTTTGAAATAAATGAAAGTAGAGACAGAAGATAGTAAAATCAGAGCAGAATTGAATGAAATCGAGACACCAAAATCCGTACAAAGATTGATAAAACCGAAAGTCTGTCCTTTGAGAGAATGATATTGATAAACCACTAGCTAGATTAACAAAGGAAAAAAACAGAGAAGATCCAAATAAACACAACCTGAAATAACAAAGATGACATTATAACTAATCCCACAGAAATACAAAAGATTATCAGAGACTGTAATGAACACCTCTAAGCACACAAATTAGAAAATCTAGAGAAAATAGATGCATCCCTGGAAACACACAATCTCTCAGGATTGAACCAGAAAGAAATTGAAAACCTGAACAGACCAATAATGAGTTCGGAAATCAGTAATAAAAAATCTACCAACAGCAACAAAAGAAGGCCTGGACCAGATGGATTCATCATCATAATCTACCACATGTACAAAGAAGAACTGATACCAATCTTATTGAAACTATCTCAAACTATTGAGGAAGAACAACTTCTCCGTAACTCATTCTATGAAGCCAGCATTATCCCGATACCAAACTCTGGTGAGACACAATGAAAAGAAAAAACTGCAGGCCTATATCCCTGATGAACATAGATATAAACATCCTCAACAAAATACTAGCAAACTGAATCCAGCAGCCTATCGAAAAGTTAATTCACCATGATCAAGTAGGTTTTACTCCTGGTATGCAAGATTGGTTCAACATATTCAAATCAATAAATGTAATTCACTATATAAACAGAATAAAAACAAAAATCATATGATCATTTCAATAGATACAGAAAAAGCTTTCAATAAAATTAAACATCCTTTCATGATAAAAACTTGCAACAAACATGATTTTAAAAATGCATCAAAAGAACATACCTGAAAATAATAAGAGCCATCTATGGCAAACCAGCACCCAACGTTATACTAAATGGGCAAAAGTTGGAAGCATTGTCCTTGATAACTGGAACAAGAAAGGATGCCCACCATCACCACTCCTATTGAATATACTATTGGAATTCCTAGCCAGAGCAATTAGGCAAAAGAAACAAATAGAAAGCATCTAAATAGGAAAAAAGAAGTCAAACTATCTTTCTTCACTGACGATATGATTCTATACCTAGGAAACCCTAAAGACTCCACCAAAAGGCTCTTGGAACTGAAAAACGACTTCAGCAGAGTTTCAGGATACATAATAAATGTAAAAAAATCAATTGCATTTCTATACAACAATAATGTTCTAGCTGAAAGCCAAATCAAGAATGCAATCCAATTTACAACAGCCACAAAAAGAATAAAATACCTAGGAATAGAACTAATTTAGGAGGTGAAAGACCTCTACAAGGAGGACTACAAAACATTGTTGAAAAAAATCAGAGACAACACAAATAAAGAGACATCCCATGCTCATGGATTGGAAGAAAAAGTATCATTAATATGACCATACTGCCCAAAACAATTTACAGATTCAATGCTATTACTATCAAATTGCCAGCATCATTTTCACAGAATTAAAAAAAAAACTATTCTAAATTTATATGGAACCAAAAAAGGGCCCAAGGAGCCAAAACAATCCTAAGCAAAAAGAACAAACCAGAGGTATCACATTACCTGACTCCAAACTATACTACAGGGCTATAGTAACCAAAAAAGCATGGTACTGGTACAAAAACAAACACGTAGACCAATGGAACAGAATAGAGAACCCAGAAATAGAGCCATATACATATCTGATCTTCAACAGAGTCAACAAAAATAAGCAATTTGGAAAATACCCCTTTCTTCAATAAATGGTGCTAGGGTAACTGGCTATCCATATGCAGAAGAATGAAACTGGACCCCTACCTATCCCTGTAAGCAAAAATTAACTCAAAATGGATTAAAGACTTAATGTAAGACCTCAAACCATAAAAATCCTAGAAGAAAACTTAGGAAATGCCCTTCTCAATATTGACGTTGGCAAAGAATTTATGGTTAAGTCATCAAAAGCAATTGCAACAAAAACAAAAATTGACAAGTGGGACCTAATTAAACTAAAGAGCTTCTGCACAGCAAAAGAAACTATTAACAGAGTAAACAGACCACACACAGAATGGGAGAAAATATTGATAAACTATGCATCCAACAGAGGTCTAATATACTGAACAACCTATAAGGAACTTAAATAAATCAACAAGCAAAAAGTAAATAACCCCATTAAAAAGTGGACAAAGAATGTAACAGATACTTCTCAAAAGAAGACATATAAGCAACTCACAGACATATAAAAAATACTCATCATCACTAATCATCAGAGAAATGCAAATCAAAACCACCATGAGATATCATCATACCAGTCTGAATGGCTTTTGTTAAAAAGTCCAAAGATCACAGATGTCGTTGAGGCTGTTGAGAAAAGGGGTCACTTACACACTGTTGGCAAGCAAATTAGTCCCGCCATTGTGGAGGGCAGTTTGGAGATTTCTCAAACAACTAAGGGTTGCACTACCATTCTACCTAGCAATCCCATTACTGGGTATATACCCAGAGGAAAATAAGTTGTTCTACCAAAAAGATACCTGCACTAATATGTTCATCACAGCACTATCCACAGTAGCAAAGACATGAAGTCTATCCAGGTGCCCATCAGCAGTGGACTGAACAAAGAAAATGTGGTGTATAGAATACTATGCAGCCATAAAAAAGAACAAAAACATGTACTCTGCAGCAATATGGATGTAGCTGGAGGCCACTATCCTAATTGACTTAATACAGAAATAGAAAACTAAATGCCACATGTTCTCACTTATAAGTGGGAGATAAACATTGGGTACACACAGACACAGACACAAAGATAGGAACAATAGACGCTGAAGGTTCCAAAACATGACAGGAAAGGCGGGGGTGGGGCAAGTGTTAAAAACTACCTACCAGGTATTATTTTTACTACTTAGTTGACAGAATCATTAGAAGCCCAAACCTTAGCATCAATATACCCATGAAACAAACCTGCACATGTACCCCCAATTTCAACATTTTTTAAATCCAGTAACAAAATAATAACAAACTAATTTAAAAACCAATTTTCAAAATCTTGGCTCTATCCCCTACTAACAATTTCGCATTAAGGAAGTTTCTTAACCTATTTGTGCCTCAGGAATAAAAGTGCCTTCCCCAAAGGGCAGCACTCAGTGCTAAATGAGTTAACATGTCGGAAGTGCTTCCAACCACTCCTAGTAAGAACTTAAAACTCAAAATTTTCCCTATATTGTTCAGAATTTCCAACCACTCCTAGTAAGAACTGAAAACTGAAAATTTTCCCTATATTGTTCAGAATTTTTTTAAAGTAATTAGTCTAATGCTTCAGGGTTCACAAATTTCATAAGGTAATCCATTACCCAAGTATAATAACTTATTGAAGAATGAATATGACTCCAACTACAAAACAATATTTTGTGAGGTTGCTTTGTTGTATATGCTCTCACTGAGTGGTTCGCGATTGGGGCAAATGCCCACCTGTGGACATTTGGCAGTGTCTGGAGAAATTTTCGGTTGTCTAATGAATAGAGGCCAGGGATGCTGCTAAACACTCTACATTGCACAGGACAGTCCCCCACAACAAAGTACTGTATGACTCAAAATGTCAATAGTGCCAGAGTTGAGAAACTGCTCTAATCTGTGACCAACATATGGTTCTGTTGCTTCCAGAGCCAGAAGAGTAGTCAGATTCAGGTTCCAAAGAGTATATTTTTCACTGTTAACACCTGTCGTATCAAAAATTACTCAAATGCATCATTTTAAAATTAGGAATGTACTAAAATCCTCTATTCGCCTTTATACAATGGAGAAAATAGAAAGACAAATCAAGATATTTTTGATTAACAAAAAAATGACTATTTATACATGTTCTAAAATTACACATATTAAGTAATGTTATCCATAGCGACCAATAATCATAAAGGCCTATGGAGATTTAAAGAGAAGTCAGTCTTTGAAAGCCAAATGTCCATTGCTTCTCAGCCTTTTGGCTAAGATCAAGTGAAAGAAAATGTCCCCAAAGGGCTTGTTTTACAGGTAACCTTCAAAGATGTCTTCATGCCTGTTGGAAAATCCGATTTTTATTCTCAAATATTTTCTGGTGCTCGACTTTAAAAAACAAATTTCTTCTTAATGGCTTTTTTGGTTAGAATTTCATCTTATTTTGTCCCTGTATCAATAGCTCCTTCCTTCCTCCTATATGTCCAAATGTCTTTCATAAGCAACTACTAAGTAGGAGGGCCTGTAGTCTCAAGGTGGCGCACGGGAATTTAATTTATTAACACTGGCTGGTAAAATGCCATCCTAAAAACTTAAGGCTAGGCCGGGCGCCCTGGCTCACGCCTGTAATCCTAGCACTTTGAAAGGCCAAGGCGGATGGATCACGAGGTCAAGAGTTCAAGACCAGCCTGGCCAAGATGGTGAAATCCCATCTCTACTAAAAATACCAAAAAAATTAGCCAGGTATGGTGGCAGGTGCCTGTAATCCCAGCTACTCGGGAGGCTAAGGCTGGAGAATCACTTGAACCTGGGAGGTGGAGGTTGCAGTGTGCCGAGATTGCGCCACTGCGCTCCAGCCTAGGGGACAGAGCAAGACTCTGTCTCAGAAATTAAAAAAAAAAAAAACAAAACTTAAGGCTATTAAATAAAAAAGAGAAAAATAGAAGTCTAATAGATTGACTGTGAGGTACATGATATTCAGTTTCCACATACTTAATGCCCACTCTAACATTCCTTCTTCAGAATGAAGATTCGGATAACCCCTTGGGTGAATAATCCAAACAAGCTAAGGAGCTGGGTGAGGGCAAAGGGATTATGGAATGGGTGGAGCAGAAAAGTCACAAACACTGTGACCACGTGGCCAGTCACAGAAATGAGGATATAGCATCTTCACAAATTTTTCTCCTCGATGTGTCACATGTATATTGGTATGTTTTATTAATTCTTCGTTCATCTCCTGTCCCTTACTATTTTATTTGGGTTTGTTCATAGCAGTATATTTTTCAGATTGGTCCACAGGTTATAGAATATCAAGGCAGGATTTTGACATTCCAGAGGAGGCCTGGTATTCATTGAAAACATCCAGTCTTGGAGATGGGTGAAACTGACATCATCTGAGAAGACAGCTAGTGTGTTCTAACTGTGCACAGTGTCAGATGAGAACGTTTTAAATGGGAGGCATTGTTAACATGAGAAGAAAGAAGTGTATGTATGTTGGAGGAGCCAAAGATGTGAAATGTAAACATCTGTCATGATGTTGTTTTTCTGTCCAGCATCTTCTTCCTTTGATGCTTGGGGTATCCTCTCTTAGGAGAGGCTAAAATATTCTCAGCATCTTCTGCAGTAGGGGCACGGGTTTGTGACCCGGTCTCTATTACTCAGGTGTTTTTGTGCCAGTCAAGGACTAGTGATACAAAAAGGGAGGAACTGCCCAGAATTAAATGTAGTGAGACTGACACTGGAGGCAGTAGCAAGTCCAGTTTCCGGAATAACTAGTTTTAACAATTCTAGGATTATCTGGTGTACCATGGGTATCAGCAGCACACACTACCCTGTCTGGGCGCCCCCCCCCCCCGAAAAACTGCATCGATGCCTTCATAGAATCACTTCTGTAGAATGATTTTTTAAATGTTTTTCTTGACGGTAGTCAATTCCAAGCATTATTCTCAGAGATTACGTGAGCTATTAATACTCCTTAATAAATGTGTTTTCTGCTTAAACTAGCCAAAGTTTGCATCTGTCGCTTGAAATTATAAATACCGGAGGATGATAATAATGATGATGATGATATATGGAAACTTGGTAAAGGCCACCGCCACCACACCTGGCTAATTTTTGAATTTCTAGTGGAGACGGGGTTTTATCATGATCTTTTAAAAATACCACACTTTCTTTTTTTTTTTTTTTTTTTTTTTTTTGAGACGGAGTCTCCCTCTGTCACCCAGGCTGGAGTGCAGTGTTGCGATCTCCGCTCGCTGCAAGCTCCGCCTCCCGGGCTCACGCCATTCTCCTGCCTCAGCCTCTGCAGTAGCTGGGACTACAGGCGCCCGACACCACGCCCGGAGAATATTTTGTATTTTTAGTAGAGACGGGGTTTCACCGTGTTAGCCAGGATGGTCTCCATCTCCTGACCTCGTGATCCACCCGCCTCGGCCTCCCAAAGTGCTGGGATTACAGGCGTGAGTCACCGCGCCCGGCCTACACTTTCTTAATTACTGTAGCCTTATAGTAAGGCTTAGAAGCAAATAGTGCAAATCCTCTGAATTTGTAATTCTTTTTCAATAGAGTTTTGGCTGTTATACACCATTATAAAATACTTGAGACCAGAAAATAACTACCTGCAAGGGTTAAAAGGAACAAAACCCAGTGCTACAATGGGCCAGGAGCAGTGCTTCTTCCCATCAATCAGACCAGAAAAAAACAAACAAACAAAAAAAAAAACAAAAAAAAACCCTTTTTTTTGTTTTGTTTTTTTGTTTTTTTTTTTTAGACGGAGTCTTGCTTTGTCGCCCGGGCTGGAGTGCAGTGGCACCATCTCGGCTTACTGCAAGCTCCGCCTCCCAATTCACACCATTCTCCTGCCTCAGCCTCCCGAGTAGCTGGGACTACAGGCGCCCGCCACTACGCCCGGCTAATTTTTTGTATTTTTAGTGGAGACAGGGTTTCACCACGTTAGCCAGAATGGTCTCGATCTCCTGACCTCATGATCTGCCCGCCTCGGCCTCCCAAAGTGCTGGGATTACAGGCGTAAGCCACCGTGCCCGGCCAAACCCTGATAATTTATAAGCCTTTGCATAGAGTACTTAAGAGCGTCTTCCCTCAGCAGTGGTGAATAATTAACCCTAGAGTAAATGCTGCTCTGGTCCTACCTAACAAATTCGAAAAGCAAGACCCAAAAGGATCAAACTAATTCCAGGTAATTTAACTGAATCCCAGAACAAAGTTCATGAATATTTAGAGGAATACAAAAATATCCAGCACTCAAAATGACAAAAACTCACGGTCTATCAACCATGTATACAAAGGAGCAGGAAAATATGACCAATTTTAAGAAGGAAACTTTATCAGTCAAGAAAGACCCACTTGGTAGGCTGAAGTGAGAGGGTTGCTTGAGCCCAGGAGTTTGAGGATGTAGTGTGGTATGCTCTCACCTGTGAAGTAGCCACAGCACTCCAGCCTGAGCAACATAGTGAGATTCCACCTCTAAAAAAAAATTAAGATTAAAAGAAGACCCAAATCTAGCACAGGCATTTGAACTAGCAGTCAAAAACATCAAAGCAATTATTATAACTGCAATCATATGTTTAAAAGATTAAAGTCATGGAAAATATTTTTAAAGAACCAAAACTAACTTCTAGACATGAAAAATACAGTTCCTAAGAGAAAAACACAACTGGATGGAATTAATAGCAGGATTATGCATTGTAAAAAAAAATTAGTGAAGTTGGTGACAGCATTAGGGACTATTCAAAATGAAATACAAAGAGAAAAAAGAGCAAAAATCTAACTGAGCGTATATAAAATATGAGAAACTTAATCTACCTAATTTACATGTAATTGGAAAAATATTTGGAGGAAGAATTCCCCCTCAATTACCAAATTTGATGAAAACTATAAATCCAAAGGTCAAAGAACCCTGGTGATCCCCAAACACACACACACGCACACACACACACACACACACACACATAAAACTATACTAAGACATATAATAATTAAATTGCTTAAAATCAGTAATAAAGAGAAAACCTTAAAAATCGTCAGAGGGAAAAAATATACATACAAAACTACAAAAAGAATGATGAAAGCTGACTTCTTATCATAAACAATGCAAGCCAAAGATAGAGGAGCCACATCTTTTAAGTCAGAGATGAGTAGAAGAGAGTGATTGTAAATGAGCGTAGGGAAAGTCTTGGAGATCATCTCCAAATGTTCATTATCTTGATTGTAGTAATGTTTCCACTGGCATATACAGATATCAAAACTTATCAAGTTTTACACTGTTAATATGTGCTGTTTATTGTAGGTCAGTTACGCCTCAATAAAGCTATTAAAAAAATAAATGCATGAAAACAAGGTCAACTTCACTAATAATGAAATGAGTATGAATCAAATCAACAATGATATTTCTTTGTCTCCTTCATGTGCTTGAATATATTATTTCGATCTTAGTAATTAATGATCTTGATAGTCTAGTGAGAAATGACACTCAATGAATTTTTAATAGAAACAACACTTTGGAAAACAACTTGGAAGTAAGCCTCAGAAACTTTGAGCCATTAGTTCCAATTCTAGTCATATAGCAAGAAAATCTCAAACATAAAAAATATTTAATCCGGAATGATTTTTCAATGTAATATTATATGTAAGAGTCCAAAAACTGAACTCAAGGATACTACTGTGAAAATAAACACAATGGCTTTGCACACAGAAGTTTATTTCTTCCTTACACAAAAATGCAAGCCAAGGGGCATTCTTTCATCCACTGATCAGAGATCCATACTTGCTCTATCATGAAATTCTGCTATATCAATATATGGCTTTTACAGGCACTGTGGCAGGGGAAGAGAATATGACAAACTCATACCTTAATTGCTTCTGACCAGAAGCGAACCACGTAATTTTACTCTCAGCCCATTGGCCAGCACTAATTCCATGTGCCCTATCCTGAATAAATGAAAGGCTGGTAACTGTGGAACATACAAAACAGCACTACAGGCGCTACTATAATCCACAAGACAGGAACTGCTTTGTAAAACATTGCCTAGCATAGCTCATGTCTTGGATATCCACCAAAAAATATTACATAGAAATTTAAATAACGTTTTAAAAGAGCTGTTAATAACATGAAAGAAGGCTTATGCCAGGATGTTTTAAAAAACACATTATAAACTTGCGTATGTTACTTATTCATCTTGCAGCCTTGTGATTTCAGATTAAATCATTTAATCTTTATACACCTTATTTTGTTCATAAGCAAAATGCAGAAAATATACCTCCCTCATCAGATTTCTGCGAAGAAAAACAAAACAGCTATGCATTTTGAATTCTTAGCCTAGCGCCTAAATCTATAAGCTTGTCAAGAAATAATACCAATTTTAAAAATGTATTTTTATCTATAGAACTCATCATCTAATACATATTATATTATATATTCAGTTTTTGGAATTGCTAATTTTTTGTCTCTTCTCAATAGAGCAGAGACTTTTACTTGCTTAGTGATGCATTCCTAGTATCCAGAACAGTGCTTGGTACATAGAAAGTGTGCAAAAATTAGAAGTCGTAGGGGTCTATGTGGCTATAGAGAGGTAGCATAAGGGAGCCTTGTGGTAATGGAATAGTTCTGTATCTAGATTGTGATGGGTATACAAATCTAAACACATGATAAAGTCACATATAACTATATATGCATATATACAAATGAATGAATATACGAGTGGTAAAATCTGAATAAGCTCTGTAGATTATTCGGATAATCTATTTCTTGATTGTGATATTGTACTATAATTATGCAAGATGTCACCATGACAGAAAACAAAGTAAAGGCTGCACAGGAATTCCCTGTACATTTTTCTGCAACTTCCTACAAATCTATCATTATTTCAAAATGAAAACGTTTTTTAAGTTGTTGCACAAATAAATTAAACACAACTTGCAGCTATGGTTTAAAAATAGAAATTTGAAAAGCAAGAAGTAAATATTTAATACTGTTAAGAGTGTCTTTCTTTGGACCTTGTAATGATGGGATATTTATTTTTATCTTTCTATCTTTCTGTTAAAATTCTTAATGGAAAAATAATTAACATGAGGCCTTAATTTTTGGTTTGTTCCTTTATTTCTTCTTTAGCTATTCATTTAGTCTCCTGCCACAGGAAGAGGCCTTCAAATAATCTTTGGAATTTAAAGGCATCAACCCTACCTCAACCTCAGCCCCTAATCCAAGACCCTAATTTGCACTAAGGTGAGAGAAGGTCCATGGAGCACAGTGAATCACATGGATTGTCAGGGAAGCTATTTGGAGGTTTTCTGATACTCACAATCTCTCTAAAAGTCTTTCTAATCCACTTGCCTGCCTTCTGTCACTGCAATAGTCTATTCTTCTTGCTTAGAATTTGAAAGCTCATTGAAGAACAGATTTAGTTTGTGTTTTTTAGCTACTTTGCCTAAAGGAAATATTTTCTCCTTGCCCCACCCACCTGAAACAGAGAGAGATGCTCTGTGGGCAAGTATTTGCAAAGCCCAAGCCCACGACTAATTCTTTCCATTCCTAGAAGGCAGTGCAGCTTTTACAGTCATACTTATTTAGTTAATTTAATACAAAAGAACCTCCTTTCTTCTCATTTATGCCAGTTTACCAGATAGCCACGTGGAGATAATTTTCAGAAATCTGTTGGAACTAGTAATCTACCAAGGTGCAGAATGTCTCTGATAATACTTCAATGAGAAGGTTGTATCACAACCAATACCTAAGAAAGAACTTCATTAATAATAATAATACAGCACATTTTAACAAGAGTACACTATTTCTAACTGGTTTTGTAATTCCTTTCCACACAGCTCTATAAGTTTCCTAAGCACAGAAGTCCCACAAGCTGTCTCTATAAATAAACCTCACTGAATCATGGGGAAGCTCCACAGCAAAGCTCCAGCCCCCTCCAACCTCCAGTCAAGCCCAGAAAGAAAGATGGAGACGTCTATGAACAATAATTCTCCTTTTCACATTCTTTTCCTACTTTTTTAATCTCCAGGCTGTTTGTCTGTCTCCTCACCATTTCTCTGAAGGTAAATCTCACATTAAGCACATCTGAACTATAACATTAGTAGCAAAGAGGGTGTCTTTACCCCTAAGAGTGTTTGAAATACAACACATTTAACTTAAAAGGCTGCAAGGACAAGGGGACAGATGGACAGTTCCTTGGAAAGCGGTCCTAAAGGATGTGTGCAGTGGGATCTTTGGAAGTGTGTGAAACACAGGAAGGTATGTCTATGGGTTAGAGGTTCTGTGAGCCCAAAGGGGACAAAAGTGTCCTTGATATTTATGCTTCTGTTTTTCTCATCTCAGAATTTTACAGTCCTGACCTATCCTTTTCTTATTGTGCAGTGTTGAAAGGGATTCCTCTTTCCTCATTTCCATGGCATGAAAGTTAAGGTCCCAAGAAGAAAAAGGATTGCTCAGCATTACACAAGAGTTAATAACAGAGCACAGGCTGCTTTCCCAAAGTTCTCTCTCTCTCACCTTGCTCTTCTTACTGCATGACCCTTGGAGCTGAGCTTATTCACCCACTGGCTCCCTGTGTTGGGAGACAGGAGGCAGGGACACCCCACCCACCTCTCACTCTTGGCACACAGACCCAGGTGCAGGCATGATTCCTGATGGTGGAGGAGGACACAGCCCTCCCTCTTCAGTATAATTTTCCCACTTCACCCCCTCCTGACCTTCCCTTTAACTTCAACTTCTTCTCATTTGAAAATCAAAATTGTACTTTAATTTTCCAACAACCTAATATTTAGACAAATAATTTGAGGTACATATACGTATAGATGTATGTACTTGATTTGTATATACTTGATTTTGTATATATATATGTAAATACACATATTTATATACTTAAGTTTGTTTCTATACAGAATAAAAGGAATTCTTTGGTCAGTCTTCCACACAAGAGATTGCAATGACCTGAAAAAATAAACTTTCTGCACATTAATGTGTATATTAAAAGTAAGATGTTGGAAACCAGTGGTATGATGTTCCTATGTGTATATTAGGAACAAGTGATACTGCATATCAAAAAAAAAGAGAGATGTTCTAAATAATTAAATTAAAAAGGCTAATGTGATACAAAACTGTACAAATACAAATAATGCCAAATTAGTGGCCTTAATGACGCCATTGGCGCTGCAGTTGGAAAGAGCGACTAGGTGGGGCTGTAAGGTAGGATACACTAAATTATTATACGACAGCTTGGAAGATACACCCTTAATCAGGTAATGATCATGAACATCATTAGTAATTGGATACATTGAGATCTTGTGACATCTGACAGAATGAAGAGCTCAGCTTCACAGAAGTGATGATCTTGTTAAAATGAATAACCTGAACCTAATCATAGGGAAACACCAGGAAAGTCCAAAACAAGGAAATATAAAATAATTGGCCTGTAGTCTTCAAAAGCATCAGTCATAAAAGTCAAAGAAAGACTGAGGAACTATTCCAAACTGAAGGTTAAAGAAACATAACAACCAACTGGAACACAACTCTAGACTAGATCCTATTGCTATTAGTGCCATTATCGAGATAACTGGGAAATTCAAATGGGGTCTGGAGATTAGAAAGTAGTGATGTATCAATGATAGCTTTTCTGATTGTGATGATTATATGATGCTTATAGAGGAGAATCTTCTGAATATTCAGGGGTGATTTGTGGCACTATTTTAGCAACTTGTTCTCACATGGTTCAGGTAATAAAATGTTCTCCGCACTTTAAACTCCTGTAGTTTGGACAATTTAAATGGTGTTAATTGCATCCTTATAATGCCCTTTTACATACTCCTTTGTCCACTATTTTTTAATGTGTTTCTTTAAAAAAGTAGTTCATTTTCTCTACATTTTAAAGTATGCTAAACTAGGATGCTTTTTACAATCAATGTCAAAAGAACCCACTGTTTTCCAAACAGAGGAGTACCCCAGGCTTGAACCAGAGTTGTTAAGACACTTTTAATATCCTGCTTTAAAATAGATCGGTTTTTGTTTTTCCTTTGGGAGGATGTTAGGACATTTTTTCCTTTCTCCAAACCACACTATTTGAATTTCCTAAATGGGATTGAGGTGGGGTGAGAGAAAAGGGCTGCAGGTTTAGGGTACAGAGGCTATATATTTCAGTGACCAGAAAAAAAAAGCTTATAAATTTTTCCATTAGATAGTGTAAAAACTATGATGGCTTGGGAATTCTATCAAAGAAAATTGGTGAAATCTTTCCAGGAATGAGTTGGCTAGCATAAATGTTTACTTCTGTTAGAAGGAAATGGCAGAAATTGCCAAATAAAGAAGCCAGAAAAGTAGAGTTCCTATCAATATGTCATTAAATTAATTTAAAGAAACTTTTAAAAACTAAAGAATTTTGTAGCATAAACCAAAGTAGGAATGGGACACAACCTCATTCCATAAACTTCGAACAGTGAATATAATTTAATAGAAAATACAGGCGGGGCACAGTGGTTAACACCTGTAATCCCAGCACTTTGGGAGGCCAAGGCAGGCAGATCACAAGGTCAGGAGATCAAGACCATCCTGGCCAACGTGGTGAAACCCGTCTCTACTAAAAATACAAAAAAAATAGCTGGGCATGGTGGCACGCACCTGTAGTCCCAGATACTCGGGAGGCTGAGGCAGGAGAATTGCTTGAACCCGGGAGGCGGAGGTTGCAGTAAGTCGAGATTGCACCACTGCATTCCAGCCTGGCCACAGAGCAAGACTCCATCTCAAAAAAGAAAAAAAAAAAAAAAAAAGAAAAGAAAAAGAAAATACAATGGCATTTGCTGAGCATTTACTATGTGCTAGGCTTTCTTCACACTACATCTTACACAAGAATGTATATTTGAAGCCAGACTATTTGGTTGCAGATTCTGCCTCCGTAAAAATAAGAGTCTGGTTCATCTTGG
The DNA here is from genome assembly GCF_009828535.3 of Hylobates moloch. Lineage (NCBI taxonomy): Eukaryota > Metazoa > Chordata > Mammalia > Primates > Hylobatidae > Hylobates > Hylobates moloch. The sequence goes on along the minus strand of NW_026652276.1, from coordinate 224,865,417 downwards.
AATGATGCATAAACACTACCCCTCACTCATTCTGCCAAAGGGCCCACTCTGAGAAATTGTACAAAGGAAAGAAGTAAGTTTACAAAACACTAAGAATTCCAGCTGATATCATCCTATCTTCAAATAGTGGCCTGAGGTAATGAGTAGCCCCTGAAAAAGTCAGAATATTATCCTTCAAGTGTAGAAATGTCTTCCTACCTCCACCAGTGTCTTCTCAGAAACCAAAAAATAACCCAGCAACACTCATAGTTTCCACCATTCATGGGTACCGTTCTTTAATGGGATATCCCCCAATCACGTGGAGAAAACCCCCACACAGAACACTTAACAATATTTCAAATGTTCATATTGTGGAGAACCACTTACCTGAGCAATTCCTTGGTTTCCTTATTGAATTCAAGTGAACCTTTTCTTCTGGAGCATTCCCAAAGGCCTGTCAGTTCACCTTGCGGGGCTGTATCCGCTTTCCCTACTCAGGTTGCAACACTGCAGGAATCCCTTTCACCCACCCCAGGCAGTACTACTACTCAGCGAAAGGGCATTGTTGGGAAACATTCAGGACCTGATTACAAGTCCCACTGCCTACAAAGGTCAGGCAGTAATGTGAAGGGGAAAAGTGGGCCTGGTACAGGATGTTGGGAAGGTAAGCGCAGTCTAGCCAACAGAACAGTCTTCTAAAGGGGGACTTTAGATTGTCATGCCTTGAGAATGCATGCCCTCTGATGCTCAGTTTCCAATTTATTCAAGAGAAGCTGGGAGTCTGCTCCTTATGTAAAAACTCCTGATTCCTTAAATGTTGGAAATTAGTGAAAAGATTTAGACAACTATCCAGTCCCCCTAAACACACCCTTGGGGACCAACCCTAGCCTATGGGCTGCTGATCTGGGACCTCTATTATAGGTAAATTTGGAAAAAAATCTTTCTGCTTGCTCATGAGGCAAGTATCAGTCTCAGTTGAAAATTTCATGTATGTGAACAAAAATGATTTTGTTTTTATTCAGTCAACTCAATGCTGACATTGAGTTCCTATCCCACTGATTTAACAGAAAATTCTGTCATAGTCATTGATCGGGTCCTGGGCGTCCCCTCTGGGGTCTGGCCAGCTCCTTAGGGTACCACAGTAACACATGCATAGGTCAGTCAACCCATCACTGCTCTTCTACGGTCCACAGGCCCTACCCCAGGCCTCTACATTTTCTCCTCTTGGCTTTGGTGGTTTTCCAAGGCCCTCCCGCCCTCACCTCACTAAGCACCTTTGGTGATCTGTCCAGTGGCTCAGGCTTTCACTAAAGACTGAGTCCTTCAGGATGCTTTGCCGAAGCAGCTACATAATTTGGGGGCATGGTGCAAAATGAAAATGTGGGGCCTCTTGTTCAAAACGTATTAAGAATTCCAAGATGGAGACAACAGAGCATGAAACCACAGGTGAGGCTCTCCTAAGTGTGGGGGTCCACGGGACCGCAGTGGTCACACATCCATGAAGTGGCCCTGACGCTTTGCTTTCTGCATTGGAAAAGTACCTGAGGCAAGGAATTACACGTCCTAGCTACTGACTGAGACGTGGCAGGGAGGTTGGGAAATGGAGAAGATTACGTTGCCATGTTTTCGAGAACCGGTTCAGGTTTAGGCTTCCTAAACTATAGACAAATTTCATAAAGCTGAGAGCAATTTGCTGGCCATGTTACAAGGGCTGATTTCAGAATTCAGCACCAACCCTCTCCATCCATCCTTTCCAGCTTCCAGTCAAGCCAGAAGGAAGGCAATCACATGGATTGTCTCTGTCTCTCTCTCTCTCTTGCCAATGACCTCACTCTAATAATAAATAAGACTTTCTCCCTGCACTGTGGGTTCCTTCACTCCCACTGCTGTGTCTCTCCTCCCTACAGCACCTTTCTCAAAAGCAAAACCCCTCCACTTCCCTTCTGAGCCTGTTTGACCTGTTTTCCCTTTCTGCCCCAATCTCACAGGTCTCCCTCAATTCCAAAACCTGCTTCCCTTTTAATGCTCATTTCCCTTGGGTCTTTCTGTCCATCTTCTCTCTTATATATTGTTCACCTTCATCCCTGAGATAATTTAGTTCCTTACAGGTAGACAGCATCGTGGGCAGAAACTCTTACCAACAGACCACTTGCCTTGTTGTCTAGTACTGCACTTATTAGCCACCAAAAAGACTGCTGCTCTTCAGAGCTGTAGCACATGCGATGCTGTGTAAGAAAGGTCATCCTAAACTCCTAGGGGCTGTCAGCACTCTGCTTGCAGTCTGGCAGGGCTCCCCTCTCTCCTCCTTTCCTCCCAGGATCACAGCCAGTCCACAAAGAGCAAGCCTGAGAAGGAGAGGAAGGGGTGGGGGAGTGGTGGGTGAGGGGTGGCCAGTAGCGGGAGGAGGCAAGTGAAATGGAAACTCCTGGCCTTGGCTGGCCCAGAACTCGCACTGGCCCAGGTTCAGGAGTCTTGGTGTGATTGCTGGTGAAGGGGTTTTCTCTGCTACACTGGCCCCGTGTCCTTCCAGCCCCTAAAATGCACACACACACACACACACACACGCACACACACACACACAGACACACAGAAACATGAGGCGCCGAGAGGACTAGCCAGTGATCTCAGCCTCAAGGACTTTGTACTGCCAGAGCACTGGCATCTGAATTCCAAGGTCATGCTCCATCTCTACCTGCTGCAAACCCCTTCTGCTGCTTGCATTTCAGTCTTCCTTTTTCTATTAATATAAAGGAGGAGAGTGGATGAGATGTTTTAGCTCTGAAATTCTATGACCAATTGCACAGCAAAAAAAACAACAGCAACTAAAAATTGTGGGTTTTGCTTGTGTGCCTGGAGAGAGAGTGGGGGTGGGCAAGCTTATGTCCTGTTGACTGTCAGCTTCTGAGGGGAGGAGGGATCTGGCAAGAGGGAAGTGCAGCTGTCTTGGTAGAGAGAATGAGAATTGAGAGAATGAGAAAGAGAGGTAACTGCAAGCAATCCTGGTCTTTCAGACACACTCAGTCTATAATCCTCAAACACCCACCTGCCCCCACAGTTTCCCCCCAAATACCCCATTTAACTGCACAAACACATCCAGACTCTGGTTTTTCCTTTCACCATAGTAGTCATAAACTATGCCTCTGTGCTAGTAGATGGGTGTATTCACTTCTAGAAATCTCTTAGAAGTAAACTCCCATCCATGTCTGCCCTCCAATCTCAAGCCAGGCCTGTGTAGTTTTGAGGGAGACTAGATTTGCAGGGAAATGAGGAGAGAATACACAGCTTGGAGATTTGAAGAGCAAAGGAGGCAAGGGCCAAGGAAATCATGGAAGAAGTCTGGAAGGATCTGTCCATTCTCTGGTAATGGTGAACATTCACATAGGGTTTTCCATGTGCCAGACACTGCTTTAAGAGCTTTATCTGTATTAAGTCATTTAATCTTCATAAAAATTCCATGAAGTAGAGACAATTATTATCCCCAATGTTACAGATGAAAACACTAAGATAGAAGTTAACAAGCACTCTGTGATAGGCAGAAAAATGGCTCCCTAAAGATGTTGATATAGTTTGGCTCTGTGCCCCCACCCAAATCTCATCTTGTAGCTCCCATAATTCCCACATGTTATGGGAGGGATCTGGTGGGAGATGATTGAACCGTGGGGGTGGGTCTTTCCCGAACCATTCTCATGATAGTGGAGAGGTCGCAGGAGATCTGATGGTTTTAAAAATGGGAGTTTCCCCAAACAAGCTATCTCTTTGCCTGCCGCCATCCACGTAAGATGTGACTTGCTCCTCCTTGCCTTCTGCCATGATTGTGAGGCCTCCCCAGCCACATGAAACTGTGAGTCCAGTTAAACCTCTTTCTTTTGTAAATTGCCCAGTCTCGGGAATGTCTTTATCTGCAGTGTGAAAATGGATTAATACAGATGTCCAGATCCTAATTCCCAGAATTTCTGATATGCAATGCTACATGGCAAGAGAGAATTAAGGTTGCAGACAGAATGAAGGCTGCTAATTAACTGACCTTGAGATGGGAAATTATCTAGATTATTTGGATAGGCACAATGTAATCACAGCATCCTTCTAAGTGAAAGAAGGAAGCAGGAGACTCAAAGAAGGAGATGTGACACAGAAGCAGAGGCTGGAGCCATGAGATTGCTGACTTTGAAGATGAAGGAAAGGGCTGCAAGCCAGGGAATGCGGGAGCCTCTGGAAGCTGGAAAAAGCAAGGAAAATAGATTTGTCCCTAGATCCTGCAAAGAGAAACACATCCCTGCCTACACCTGGATGATAGCCCAGTGAGTCCTGTGCTGGACTTCCAGGACCTACAGTCCTGGAAGTAAATCTGTGTTGTTTTAAGCCACTAAATGTGTGAAAATTTATCACAGCAGCTTTAGCAACGAATACACTCCCCAACTTGTAAGCAGAGGATGTGGTGGCTTCAAAGTCCAGGCTTTTTCCCTGCTACTCCTTTCTTTCTTTCCTCCCTCATGCCCAGTATCTGTCATCTGTTGATTGGTTAGTAACATTCTCAACAGCTTACTGTTTTATTAAACTTACAAAAACAATGTATGTGATTTTTAAAAAAACAATTCAGTGGTTGTGAATGTAAGAATCATAGACAATTTCTCCACCGTTAGCCCCGCCTCTTATAGAAGCACATGCAGCATGTCTTCTTCATACAATAATGTAATGCTAAAGCTGGTGTGGTGGCTCAGGCCTGTGATCCCAGCACTTTGGGAGGCCCAGGCGGGAGGATCGCTTGAGCCCTGGCGTTCGAGACCAGCCTGGGCAACAAAGTAAAACCCCGTCTCTAACAAAAAATCAAAAAGTTAGCTGGGCGTGGTGGCAGCGCACTTGTGGTCCCAGCCACTGAGGTGGAAGGATCACTTGAGCCTGGAAGGTTGAAGCTGGTGAGCTGTGATTGCACCACTGCACTCCAGCCTGGGTGGCAGAACCAGACCCACCCCGAGGAGAGGGGAGGGGAGGGGAGGGGAGAGGAGGAAAGAAAGAGATCCTACTCTCCGTTTTAATACAACTTGCTTTTTTAATTAAAAAATATATCTAGAACCGATAGATTTCATTCGTCCTTAAAAAGTCGTGTATTATTTTATAAAAACATCTCTCGCTATTTATCAAGGCCCTCACTTGTTCAGAAGTAGTCTCACTTTTGTTTTGTGTTGTTTTGTTTTGTTGTGTTTTGTTTTGTTCTTAATCTGCTCCCTGTATTCCTGGGCGGGCGCCTAGGCCTGCATCCGGGATTTGGAGCCACATCTGGGGGCAGGGCCTCTGAGGTCTAGGGGAGGGACGGCGCCGGCCAAGTCCCGCCCCCGTCAGCGTCGACCAATCAGCTCCCTGGAAGGCCCGCAGTCTCCGCCTACGACTTTCCAAGTCCTGCAGTTTGGAGCCCGCCGCCCTGTGCCTCCTGGGCGGAGAAGCTGCTTCCTCCTGGGAACAACCGCCTCCCGCTCCTAGCAGGTTGCTACTGCCCCGAACCCACGCTGCAGGGAACAGCGGGGCAAACAGTGAGTGGGGTTCAGCGTAGACTCTGGACCAGGAGAGGCCCGCGGTGACCGAGGCCTGGGCCCCGGGTTAGTGTCCGGGGCGGGGAGCGGTGCGCGGGGTGCGATGCTTAGCGTCTGGGGAGGGCCGGGCGTGGATTGCGGCCTCTGCGCGCGCCCCCAGGTGATAGAGCCGTTCCACCGAGGATCCCTTCCTTCGTCTCTACCCCGTTGATGATTTTTCTCTGCAGCTTGGTCCCTATTTCATTCTCGCCGCATTGTTATGCCCTCTGCTGGGCAGGAGGCGATGACCCCCCCCAATTTTCGTAGGATTTGCTTTTTGCTCCGCAAGGAGCCATTAAGATCTGAGCTAACAGGAACTCTCGAGGCGATTTGATCTCGCCTGTTGGGGGCTTGCATTATTCTAGGCTAGCTTGTCTCCGTTAAGCCCAGGTGGAAGTTTTCATCCACCCCAGTGCTCTAGGCGCCCACGGGCGCGGTGTGGTTTTGTGGTGGGGGAAGGGACCTGGGGAGGGGTGGCGGTGAGAGCGGCGCGGGGATTCAGGCTGAATGTTAGTGTGGGATGCATTTGGCCTGAAGCAGCAAGTGCTGGAAGGTACAGTTCCCTGGTAAACAGCTGAGAGCTGGCCGCTAGTTTGGCCCAACCTGCAACGGAAGAAGGCCTTAAGTACAGGAGAAAAAGATCTTTGCCAATTGGATAATCATGGAAATTTAGAAGAAGTACAGCTCGAACTAGACGTTAAGGACAGAATGTGTCTGTCTAGCTCACCAGCCAACCATCGGTCCATCACTTTCATCCTCCAAACTAGTGATTTGTTGATGAATTGGTTTCAATACTTTGTTTTTAAAATGTTGAATAAAAAGTACGTGAAACATCTCAGGATGGTCTAAAAAATAACGAAACGAATGCCTAACCATCTCCTTGGGTCAAGAAATAGGGCCCGTGAGTCCAAACTGATGCCTATTCTCCTCCATTCTCTGAGATGTGACATCTTTCGTGATTTTTGTCTTAATGATTCCCTTGCTTTTCTTTTTAGTTTTACCATATTTGTGTGTGTATTCCTAAAACATATGTGTTGGCTTTCTCAATTTTGTACTTTTCTATCAATGACATTATCCTGTACGTATTCTTAAGTTTTATAGATTCATCTTTCATGCTTCCTTCCATTTTCGTCATTTAAGGTGTAAAAATGTACATAATTTATCCATTCTACTGCTGATGGACATTGGATTGTTTCTAGTTTTGGAGGTGTATGATTTATCTATAAGCTATGTAACAAATTACCCCAACACCTAGCAGCTTCAAACCAAAGCGAACAAACAAAACAAGTCCTGTTACCTACTATCTTACAGTTTCTGTGATCAGGAATCCAGGAGGGGCTTAGCTGGGAGTCTCTGACTCAGGGTCTCTCACAAGCTGTATCAACAATCAAGGTATTGACTGGGCCTCAGTCATCTCAAGGCTAGGCGTAGGGTCGAGGACCTCCCCCAGGCTTACTCACGTGACTGCTGGCAGGCCGATTGGCCTCCCTGACCCTGGCTGGACACATCAGTTCTTTGCCACATGGGCCTCTGTGTAAAGAATGGTTGCAACATGGCAGCTTACTCCCCAGAGAGTGAAGGCTCCCACAGAGAAAAAGAGAAAGACTTCAAGTCAGATTCTTTTTGTAACCTCAGAAGCGACATCCCATTATTTTTGCCATTTTATATTTATTAGAAGTAAGTCCCTAGGCCCAACTCACACTGAAGGGAAGGGGGTGACACAAGGACATGAACACCTGGAGGCAGAGATTATCGGGGCCACTTTAAAGCCTGCCCATGTCCTCTAATATTCAAGTACACTTGTGTGGGAGCTTCCCTAGAGTATATAGCTGGGAGTAGAATTGCTGAGTTATAATATTTATGTATATTCAATTTTATTGGATCATTTCTAAATTGTTTCCAAAGTGTTAAACCAGTTTGCACCTCCCTCCAGCAGTGGATGAGCATTCTTGTTGCTCTACATACTCGCCATAGCTTAGTTTTGTAAAATTACATTTTTTGTCAGTCTGGCAGGTGTGAAATAGCATTTAACTGTGATTTTAATTAGCATTTTCCATAACTAATGAGATTGACTTTTTATATGTTGATCAGTGCTTTCTCTTTGTGAAATTCTGATTCCTGTCTCTTATTCATTTTTGTATTGGATTGTTTACCTTTTTATTGACTCATTGGAATGCTTTCTTTATATAATTGTTAAGCAATAATTATTAGCTATATATGCCACAGACATCTTTCCAATTTGCTTTTGAGGTTTTTTTTCTTTGAGACGGAGTCTCGCTCTGTCACCCAGGCTGGAGTGCAGTGGCGCGATCTCGGCTCACTGCAAGCTCCGCCTCCCGGGTTCACGCCATTCTCCTGCCTCGGCCTCTCCGAGTAGCTGGGACTACAGGCGCCCGCCACCACGCCCGGCTAATTTTTTTGTATTTTTAGTAGACTCGGGATTTCACCGTGGTCTCGATCTCCTGACCTTGTGATCCGCCCGCCTCGGCCTCCCAAAGTGCTGGGATTACAAGCGTGAGCCACTGGGCCGGCCAAGGTTTTTTTTCTCTGTATGTCTTTATGTCTGTTTCTTTCTGTGTCTCTATCAATGAATCTAAGTTTTGAATTTAATTTCAAGTTAGTAGTACTTTCTTTTATAGCTTGTCTTGTTTGATAATTGTTTTCTCAAGATCATAGATTAATTTTAGTGTATTGTTTTCTAAAAGTGTTATGGTTTTGCCTTTGGCAATTAGTCTTAATCCACATGGAAACTGATTTTTATGTTGTTTATTCCATATGAATAATCAGTTGCCCCAGCACCAGTGATTTGCATGAATCAGGATTTCCATATAAGCATGAATTTGTTTTAAGCCCCCATTCTTATTTTCTATTTGTCTAACTCTGCCTCAATACTAAATAATTTTTAACCACTGTAGTTTTATTAAAAGCCTTGAAATTTTGTAGGAAAAGTCCTATCACCTGTTTCTTCTTCTTTAAGAGTGTTTTAGCTTTACTTGGACCTTTGACCTTCCATATAAATATTTAAATAAACTTATCAAGTTCTCCAAAACAAGAAACAAACAAGCAAATAAACCTGTTGGAATTCTGATTGATATTGGATCAACTCTGTGTCTTTGTCTTAGTCTGTTTTGCGCTACTGTAGCAGAATACCTGAGACTGAGTAATGTATAAGGAACACAAATTTATCAGCTCACAGTTCTGGAGGCTGGGAAGTCCAAGATTGAGTGGCTGGCATCTGGCAAGAGCCTTCTTACTGTGTCATTCCATGGCATAAAGGCAGAGAAAGGGTGAAAGAGAGAGAATAAAAGGAGGGTGAATGCCGCCTTTTATAATGAACTCACTCCCACAGTGACGGCATTAATTCATTCACTCTGCCGTCATGGCCTGATGGCCTCTCTTTAAGCCCACCTATCAACATGATTGCATTGGGAATTAAGTTTCCAACACCTGCTGTTTGAGGGACACATTCAAACCATTGCACTCTATAAATCATTTTGGGCAGAAATTATTTCTAAGACATTGGCCCTTTTCCTCAATGAACATGGTATATGACACTATTTAGGTCATCTTCAATGTTTTGTACTATTTTTTATTGTTTTCTTTTGGCTCGGTTTTTGTGAAATTTCTAGGCGCGTTATATTTTTACTGCTATTGCAAGTATTTTCTTTTGTAAAAGTGAAATTTTGTAGCTTATTGTTGCTGGCATACAGAAATTCAGTTACCCTTTATATATTAATTATATATCAATCAAACTTGAGAAAATTAATAATTCTAAATTTACCTGTAGCTTCTTTCAGATTTGGTACATAGGCAATCATATCATCCGAAAATAATGATAATTTTCTTTATTCCTTTCCAATCCTCATACCTTTAATTTCTTTTCTCTGTCCTATGACAATGACTAGAAGCTCCAGTACACTGTTGAATAAAAGTAATAAAGGGCATCTTGTTTTGTCCTTAAGATAATATGAGAAATATTTCATTATGTCAACTTAAAAATGACATTTGCTATATTGTAAACGTCTTCCCCATGATAAGAAAATTCCGTTCTTCTGTTGGTAAGCACTTTTATTATAAATGGATGTTTTTTCAAATGCTTTTCCAGTAGCTGTTGAGACTATATATACTTTTTTCCTTTAACTATATTAACAACATATTAAAGTATAGTATTTAATTTCTGATGTTAAACCAATTTTGTATTCATGGAATAAACCTTTCCTGGTAAATATGTAGTAACTTCTGTATGTGGGTATAGATATAAAAGGTAAACATTGGATATTTTTATTTATATGTGTGATTTAAGATTGGCGTGTAATTATACTTTTCTGTACTATGCTTTTCTGATGTTGGTATTATCGTAAAATAATATGAATAGTATTCTCCCTTATGCTATTCTTTGGAAGAATTTGTGCAAGATTGGGATTATCTGGTCCTTGAATATTTCCTTGAATCACCTGTAAAATCATCTGTGTTTGTAGTGTATTTTGTCAGAAGATTTTAATGATTATAGAACTATTTACGTTTTCCTATGGAAGCAGTTGTGGTAAATTGTATTTTCCAAGATATTTAACAATTTCACATATACATGAATGTATTAGTATACATACATGTGTATGTTTATTCAATATATATAAATACATTTGACCATTGAACAATGCAGCAGTTGGAATACTGACCCCCCTCAGAATTGAAAATTTGTATATAACATTTGAGTCCTATGAAACTCAATACTAATAGCCTACTAATGAGTGGAAGTCTTATCAGTAACATAAGCAGTTGATTAACACATATTTTGTATGTTATATGTATTATATTCTTAACTAGAGAAAAGAGAATGTTATTAAGAAAATCATAAGAAAGAGAAAAAATATTTACCATTCATTAAGTAAAAGTCAATCATCATGAAGGTCTTCCTTGTCATCTTCACACTGAGTAGGCTGCAGATGAGGAGGAAGGAAGGGGTTGGTGTTGCTATCTTTGGGGTGGCAGAGACAGAAGAAAATCCAGACCAAGGCAGTTCAAACCTGCATTATTGAAGGATCAAGTGTATATATATGAATATATATATTATATATATATATTCAAGATTAATAAAATAAAATTGTTTATAATATCCTCTCATTCTGTTTATAAATCTTTCCATTATCTATTGATATGGCCACTTTTTCATTATTAATATGTGTACATTTTCTTTTTGTTTTAATTTTTCCAGAACATGGTCTACTTTATTAGTTTTTCAAACACCAACACAAAAACTTTGTCTTTTTCTAATTTTTACTTATTTTATTACTTCCTTCGTTCTTTGAATTTTTCTATGATTTATTTTCTAAGCTTTTAAATTATATGCTTAGCTCATTTTGAGCTTTTCTTCCTATGTAAGCTTTTAAAGCTATACATTTCTATTGCTACTTTTTAGCTACATTTTACAAGTTTTGATGTGATTATTTTTGACCATGTAGCTTTAATTATTTATAATTTTCCTTATAGTCTGTTCTTTGAGACATGAATTTTTTAGAAATGTACCTTTTAAATTCCATTTGGCCATATGAAGTTTCTTTTGTTATCTTGTAGTTGTAGTTGCCTAATTTATATTGTAGTCAGAGATTGCATGGTACCAATTCTTTTAATTCACTGAAGCTAGCTTTAAAACCCAGTAAGTTTTCTTTATGTGCGTAAAAAGAATGTATAGTCTGTAATTGCATGATGTTCTGTGTATCAACTGTTTTAATTATACAACCCAATCTTACATATCTTTAATTTTTTATTTGAGTTGTCAATTACAGAAATAGGTATGTTAAATATTCTCACTGTGATGGTGGATTTGATAATTTCTCATGAATCTATATATTTTTGATTCATATATTTTGAGGCTATGTTATCAGTGAATTGTTGTAAATTGAACATTTTATCATAATGTAGGGACCTTACATTATGATACCTATTGTTTTTTGTTTTTAAAAATTGTATTTTTTTTTTCAAAGATCAAATCAAGGTTTCTTTGGTTTTTGCCTCATTTATCTCTCTTTTATCATTTGACTCTAAATCTTCTGAATCTATGTTTTAAGTATATATGTAGTAAACTTACTTGGTTTTTTTAAAGTCTGGATTTTTAAAATATTGTTTGACAATTTATAACTTGTCATTGAATAATCCATGTATATTTATTGTGATTAGTAATACAAAATTAGATTTATTTCTACCATCTTATTATTTGCTTTTTATTTTTCCTGCGTTTTATGTTTCTTTCCCCCACTGCCCGCCCATTTTTTTTCCTTCTTTCTTTCTTTGCCCATTTTTTTCTTTCTTTTATTTGGAAGTTACATGTTTTAGTTCCGATGTTTTAATTTTATAATATGTTTAACCCATATAATTCCTATTTTTTAAGATGTTTAACTAGCTTTATAACAGATTTAATTTAGCATACTTAAGTTAAATTGATCCTTAGTACCTTGTCTCTTACCCTGCAAGTATCAAATGTTTATTTTTATTTAATACCATCAGTGTATTAAATATGTGTTTACCAATATGTGTTTACAGATTTTTCTTTTTACAAAAAAGACCCTGAGGTATAATATACATAGAATAAGGTTCACAAATATTAAGTGTACAGCTCAATAAATTTTATATATGTATATGGTCTGATCAGGATATAGAATATTTACAGCACCTCAGAAGACTTTGTTTTTCCCTATTCTAGGTAATTTTCACTCTCAAAAAGAACCGCTATTCTGCCCTCTGTCATGATATATTGGTCCAATCTTGATCTTCACATAAATTGAGTCATAAATAGGTATCCTTTTGTGTTTGTTTTATGCAGCATTAGGTCGATGAGATTCTTCCATATAGTGGCATATAGCAGTACTTTTTTTTCTATAGTATTTGATAAGTACATCACAAATTATTTATCCATTCCACTATTGATGGACATTTATTTTTTCCATTGTTTTTGACTATTACAAATAAATCTCATTTGAACATATCTTTGGTAGACGTAAGAACTTACTTTTCAGGAACATACATCTGGTCAGCCTAAATAATGTCAAACAGTTTTGCCACATAGCTGTATCAGTTTATGTTCCCATCAGAAATATATATAAGTTCATCAGCTCCAGATCCTCATCACCATTTGATATTGTCACTGTAATTTTAGCCACCTGGAAGGGATATAGGTATCTTATTATGGTTTTAATTTGCATTGCATTGATGACTAATTATATTAAGCATCTTTTTGTATGCTTATTGGCCATTTGAATACCATATTTTGTGATGCACCTGTACATGTATTTTGTCTATTTGGGGGTAAAGGGGTAGTTTCTTTTTTTAATTAATTTTGTGAGTGTGTTAAATTATATTCTGGATATGCATATACATTTTTCTTGTATCAGCGATTTGCAAATATCCTCTTCCAATCTTTGGCTTGCTTTTTCCCGTTGGTAATTATGTCTTTTAATAAAAATAACCTCTTTATTTAATTTTTATAATATCTAATTTTTATTGTTAATAAATCCAAACATTTATGCTTAGGACTTGAGTCATATTGAAGAGAATTTTGCCTACCTCTAGGTCACAAAAAAGTTGTTCCCTATGCTTAATAGTTCTATCATTCACATTTAGTTTTATAATTTATCTCAGATTATTTTTTGTATATGATATGAGGTGTGGGTTAGGGTTCATTGTTTTATATACGGACATCTAATCAATCAAGAAATACTTATTGAAAAGGCCTTTCACACCATTAGACTTTTTGAATCTATGTTCATTGAGTAATATTCGTCTCTAGGTTTTTGTTCTTGTACTCATGAGATTTTGCTATCAAAGTTATGCTGGGTGTAATAAAAATGAGTTGGGAAGAGTTTCTTTGTTTACTATTCTCTGGAAGAAGTTTTATGCTATTAGTATTATATTTTTCTCAAGTGTTTAGAAAAATTCACCATAAAAATCCTTTTGGGACTAAACTTTTTTGCAGAATGTTTTTGATTTTGGACTACATTTTTTTGATGTATAGGATTATTTATATTTTCTGCTGCTTCTTGCCATTTTGGATAAATTATGTTGTTTAAAGAATTTGCAAATTGATCTGAGTTTGTTAACTTTATTGGCATATGATTACTCATAATATCACTTTGTTATATTTTTAATGTCTTTTGGGACTGTATCAATGTCCCCTGATAATTATAATGGATTCTCTCTCTCTTTATTGATCATTCTTAGTTTGGTTCATTAAAACCAAACTAATTTCTAAATTGTCTTTGAATTTGATTCTTGCCTTTATGTTTATTATATTCTCTGATTACTTTAAATTTGTTATGCTTTTTTCTAATATTTTGAAATAGTTTACTTTCAGTCTTTCCCTTTTACTAATGTATGCATTTAGAGCTATATAGTTTTCCTTTATTAAGTAATTGCTTTTGCTCCCTCCTGCAAATTTTGATAAATTGTATTTTAATTATTATTTAGTTAAAATATTTTCTAATTTCCGTTGTGATTTCTTCTCTGACCTAAGGGGTGTTCAGAAGTGTGCTCCTTAATTTCCAAACGTGGGAATTTTCTAATTAAATTAGGGTTATTTATTTCTGGTTTAATTCCATTAAGATCAGAGAATATAGTCTACATCTTTTTGAGTTTCTTGAGACTTGCTTCATGCCCAATATATGTTTTATTTGATAAAATGTTTGAAATGCACTAAAAATCACGTATATTCTGTTGTTGGTAGGTGTATATATACCATATGTGTCAACAGGGTCAAATTTGTTAATTATATTATTCAAATCATGTATATCCTTACTGATTTTTTATGCACTTGTTTTATCAGATAACTGCGAAAGATGTACTTAAGTTTTCAACTATGCTTGTGGACTTGTCTATTACTTCTTTTATTATTGTCAACTTTGCTTTATACATTTTGAAGTTATTAAGGATACAACTTTAAAATTTTTGTATTGCTGTACTGAATTGATCCTTTTATCATTATGAAATGTGTTTTATATCTATAGTAACACTTGTTGACAGTAATGTTTACTTTGCCCATTGTACATACAGCCATACTAGCTTTCTTTTGGTTAATGTTTGTATGGTATACCTTTTTCCATCCTTTTACTTTCAATATTTCTCTTCTAAATGAACTCTTTTTCTAATTGGATTTTTAATCCATTTATATTTAGTATAATTATTTACATAGTTGGTATCTTAGTCGTTTTGGGCTGCTATGACACAACTGTGATAGACTGGTAGTTAAACAACAAACATTTAAAGATAAACCAGCAGATTTAATGTCTGGTGAGGGCTGGCCTCCTAGCTTATAGACAGCTACCTTTCTCACTGTATTTTCACATGGCCAGGAGAGGGAGCTCTAGTCTCTTTGTCTTCTTAAAAAGATACTAATCCCATTATGAGTGTTTCACACTCACGACATCTACATCTAATTACCTCCTAAAGGCCCACTTCCTAATACCATTCCATTGGGGATTAGAATTTCAACATACAAATTTTGGAGGGACACAAACATGCAATCTATAAAAATTGGGTTTAAGTAAGGTTGCAGTGAGCCGAGGTTGCAGTGAGCCAAGGTTGCAGTGAGCCGAGATCACACCACTAAACTCTAGCCTGGCAACAGAGTGACACTCCGTCTCAAAAAAAAAAAAAAAAAAAAAAAAAAAAAAAAAAAAAAATGGGTTTAAGTCTGCCAATTTGCACAGTTTTCTCTTTGTTCCATCTCTTCTTTGTTATTTTCTCTTTTCTTGATTTCTTTTTAATTCAACACTTTGTATTATTTTTTCTTCTATATTTTGAATTATAAATTTTTTATTATTTTAATGGTTACTTTAGATATTACAGTTCACCTTATTGATTTATTATGACCTACCTTAAATTATTACTTCTGTGTATTCTCAATGCAAAATTTAAAAAGTTTATCTCTATCTTGCAGCTGTACTATTGTCTTATTTTTTTATATGCTTCTGTATTCCATAAGGTATTATATTTGTTTAAACAGTCAATATTCATTTATATTTGCCTATGTGTTTACTATTTTCAGTGTTCTCTATTAATTCCTAGAGCACTGTGCTTCTATGAGAAATAATTGTCCTTAATCATGAAAAATTAGTTTTAGTTGTTATATTCTGTTGGGAACACATTCTTTCAGCTTTAGTATATCTAAAATTATCTTTACATTGCCTTTATTTTTTAGGAATATTTTTCTTATGTATAGAATTTTAGGTTGGCAGATTTTTATTTTTCTTCTTTTAGGAATTCTGTTGTCTTCTCATTTTCATCATTCTTTTGAAAAATTAGCTGCATTTTTTGTTCATTTAAATGAGAAGTATCCTTTATCTCTGGCTGCTTTTCAGATTTTCTCTGTGAATTTGGTTTTCAGCAGTTTGAATGTGATGTGTCTGAATGTAGTTTTCTTTCTGTTTATTCTGCTTGGGGAAAGTAAAGTTTCTTCAGCTTGTGGTTTGATGTTTTTCAAATCATTAATTAATAACATTTTGCTTGTTTTATTATCTCTTTCCTTTCCATCTGGGACTCTGATTACTCATATGTCACAACTTTTCACCCTGTCTCGTAATCCTGTTACACTCTTTCTGTATCTTTTGATCTCTTTGTGTATCGTGTTTTCTTTCCTTTTATGTTATGTGTGGATACTTTCTACTTACCTTTGCTGTACTTCAGGAATTCTCTGGTCTTTTGTATCTAATATGCTATTAAAGCAATCTATTAAGTACCAATTTTAATTATTGTTTTTCTTTTTTAATTTCCATTATACTTTTTTATGAGTTTTATTTCTATGCTGAAATTCACAGCCTTGTTTCTATATAATTTCTTAGCATATGAATCACAGTTGTTTTAAGTTCCCTGTCTAAGAACTCAAGTATCTGAACCACTTGTGCCTGTGTCTTATTTTCTGTTATTTCTCTTGAGTTATTGGCAATTTATTCTGTTTTTTAACCTCTTTCTTAATTTTTGATTGAATGCAGAATATTGTGGATGAAAAAAATGTAAAGGTTTTGGTTGATTTTATTTTCTTTCAAGAGGATTTTTTGGGGAAGTGAGCAGGTAAAGTACCAGCAGATTACTTTGATGCTATCAAAGATTAGTTTTAGGCTTTGTTAGGACTAGCCCATTTAAGGTTTGATCTTTCTCCAAGAACATAGTCCTTAAACCATAAGAGATGCTTCTTCTTCATATGTCAGGGATTTTCTTATGTGTCAGCTGAAATCATGGAGTGTTTATAAGAATGTTTCTTTTTATTGGGGCATAAACTCCATAGCTTTTCTCAGAACAGTATAACCACTGAAATGACTGCTCAACTGTTTAGCCTTTTGGCCACTATTTCCTACAAGTTGCCTTGAGATCTCTCCTATTGCATGCATAGCTTAGGAATCAGCCCAGTGACATTAGGGGAATTCATATATAAAATTTTAGATTAACTTGTCTGGTTTCTTCATGTCTGAAACTTTGCCCTTTGAGCTCCACCTGGTTTGATAGTCTTGAACCAGTTAAGACTGACACTCGTTATTCAGCCTCAGTAACCCTGCACTGTAAAATGGAAAATGCCCCAAAGTAAAAAGCCATGGCGAATGTACAACTCATGTCCTGTGTTTTCTGTTCATCAAGGATTATAGTCCTCTTGTCCTGTTTATGTTATTTACTTTTCCGAGTCTTCAGTTGTTTCCTATATTTTGTTGAGCTTTCATTCTTGTTTCCAATGGGATGATTGTTCCAAAGATACAACGGAATTTCAAGAAGTTTGTGGGAAAAAAATGGAATTAAAAATTTTAAAAAAATAAATGTTGCCTCAACATAAGCCCCTTGAAGTTCAAAACACTTTTGTAAGCAGTGATAACAGCAATTTAGTCCATCATTAAGAAACTGAAGGTCCTGGGAATTTAGCCGTGTAGATACAGTATTTTTACATTATTAACCAAAGAAAAATGGGTGCCCTTCTCCCAGCACTTTGGGAGGCCCAGGCGGGCAGATCATAAGGTCAGGAAATCAAGACCATCCTGGCTAACATGGTGAAACCCCGTCTCTACTAAAAATA
The DNA here is from genome assembly GCF_009828535.3 of Hylobates moloch. Lineage (NCBI taxonomy): Eukaryota > Metazoa > Chordata > Mammalia > Primates > Hylobatidae > Hylobates > Hylobates moloch. The sequence continues at coordinate 224,847,831 of NW_026652276.1, read as the reverse complement.
CAAAAAAAAAAAAATTATCCGGGCGTGGTGGCGGGTGCCTGTAGTCCCAGCTACTGGGGAAGCTGAGGCAGGAGAATGGCGTGAACCTGGGAGGCAGAGCTTGCAGTGAGCCGAGATCGAGCCACTGCACTCCAGCCTGGGCAGCAGAGCGAGACTCCGTCTCAAAAAAAAAAAAGAAAAATGGGTGCCCTTCACAGATTTTTTAAGATTGGGAAACAAAAAGAAGTCAGAAGGAGCCAAATCAGGACTCTAAGGTGGGTGCCTAATGATTCCCCATTGAAACTCTTTCAAAATTGCCCTTAGTTGATGAGAGGAATGGGCAAAGTCATTGCCATCATGGAGGAGGACTGTCTGGTGAAGCTTGCCTGGGTGTTTTCCTGCTAAAGCTATGGCTGACTTTCTCAGAGCACTACAGTAATAAGCAGATGTTATCATTCTTTGGTCTTCCAGAAAGTCAACAAGCAAAACACCTTGAGCATCTCAAAAAACTGTCACCATGGCCTTTGCTTTTGACCGGTCTGCTTTTGCTTTGACTGGACCACTTCTGCCTCTTGGTAGCCATTGCTTTGATTCTGCTTTGTCTTCAGGATCATACTGGTAAAGCCATGTTACCTCTGCTGTTACAGTTCTTTGAGGATATCCTTCAGAGTTCTTTGAGGATATGCTTCAGAATCTTGATCTTACTTGTTTAAAATCTCCATTGAAAGTTCTTCTCTTCTCTGCAGCTGATCTTGATGCATCCCATCAAGTGGAGAGTTTGCTCAACTTTGATTTTTCAGTAAGAATTGTGTAAGCTGAACCAATTGAGATGTCTTTGGTGTCTTCTCTTCTTTAATTCACTACAGATATTTAGGTGAGTATTTCTTTTTATCATTTTAGGATTTGTTAGACTCCCTGGATCTGAGGATTGGTGTCTTTCAAGATCTCTGGAAAATTCAATCATTTCTTTCAATAATAACTCTCCCACAATCTTTCTATTATATCTATTTGAACCTCAGATCAGATATGTCTTAGGTCTTCTCACCAGATACTCTGTATCATCTATCCTTTTCCATATTTTACATCATTTTTTTGATTTTAGACTGAATTATGAATAATTTCCTCTACTCCAGATCCAGTTCAGTAATTCTTTCTTCAACTTTGTTTAATCTTCTATTTAGTCTCTTCAATAAATTTCTATTTTGAACTATTTTATTTCAATTATTTTTTAATTTCTAGTTTTATTTGATTCTTTTTATAAATACAATTATTTTCTGTTCAAGTTTCTAATTTCTGTTTTATTTTTCAAATGTACAAAACATGGCTATTATATGTTCTGTGACTAGTAATTCTGATATCTGAATTTTGCCTGTTTCTGATTCTCTTGTTTGTAATGGCTGTCTTTCATTGTGCTTTATTTCCTGAGCGTTATGTGATTTTAAAAATTATTAATGTGAGCTTCTCCTTTTATGTGAATTTTTGTCCTAGAAATTATTTCTAGATACATTAAAGTTAAATTTCTCTAGAAAAGATATGCATGTGCATCTTCCAATTGAATACATTAGCAAATTGGGACCACCTCAAATTATTTGCTTAGGGTTTTTCAATCCACAGACGTAGCATGAATTAATATTACAAACCTATATGGAAAACTGGTTTGTGGTTATTTATTCTCATTGATCTTTTTCCCCTTCATCTTTCAGCGGGGTCAAGACAAGCAAATTGGATTGATCTCTTCTGTGATATGAATTTACTTCCTATTTACCTTTACCCTGTTGGAATACCCCTTTGGTGTGTGAGCTTTGTGCCAGGATGTCATTTTTAATTATATTCTTTATGTGAGCTTGGTCTTAATATCCTAGGCTGGAAATCCCATAGAGTCACTCCCCATACATTCTCCAGGGTTTTGTGGAAGCATTGTGGTGAGAACCAGCTTTCATGCTTGCTTCCTTTAATGTTTCCTGCTTTTAGTTCATTTCTGGCTTTGCGTACTCTTTACTTTCCTATCATCTCATTGATGAATTTATAATATTTTGTGTATATATGTTGTTTGCATCAGTAGTACGTTTTGGGACGTTTATCTACATTTCCAGAACTAAAACATTATTTTTAACACCTTATTAAAGTTAGATATTTGCATGTGTGGTTATATATCAGTATATCATAAATGTACAGCTTGATACATTTTTACAAACTGAGCACGACCTTGGGCCAGCACCTAAATTGATTAAGAGAACATTACCAGTAACCCAGAAGTCTCCTTTGTGTTCCTCTCTAGTCACTACCTGGCCCAAGAGTAAATATTGTTCTGAGTCTTAACATCAAATATTAGTTTCACCTGTTTTTATATTTATGTAAATATAACAATATAGTATATACTCTCTTGTTTCTGGCTTAGTTCACTACAGTATGTTGGTGAGATTCAGCTATATTGTGAAAAATGCAAATCATTCATTCTCATTGCTGTACCATATTTCATTGTGAATATGCCACAATTTATTTAAACATTCTACTGTTGATGGTACCCAGCTGATAGAGAGCAGGGTGGATTAGAGCTGAGAAAGCAGGGAGGGTAGGATTTGAGTAGTTTCCAGTTTTAGACTATATTGGATGGTGACGCTTTGAGGATTCCAGTACGTGTCCTTCAGTGAAAATGTGTATTTTGGGTACACACCTAAAAGTGGTATTACTGAATAGTCTTATTTTGCATTGCAAAATGATACTTGTAACATTTTCAAAATACAAAGTGTCTAAAGAAAAAAATTACTGCTCAACCCTCCCCCACTTCCTGAAGTAGCCAAATTTGTCCTTATGTTTTCTGTGCTTAAACATAAACACGCAATTACAGATTTTTTTCCCTGCAAAAAGTAGAATCATACTTTTATTGCTGAAAATATACCTTAAGACAATTTCTCAAGGTATGAATTGAGCTCATTTTAAAGAATTGCATACTATTTTTGATATGGATTTTTAATTGTTCATTTATTCACATGTTTCAGAATATTTACCAAACTTAGTATCTCAAAAGTTATTTGAATTCTTTCAGGATTTCATGGCAGTCTTCGTTGCTCAGAGCTACTCCAGGCAGAACATTAGAAAGGAAAACAAACTCAAGGGGAAGCAGAAATAAGAAAGGATCCAGGATTTAAAATTGAGCTTGTAATGTGGTGTCTGAGACTGAGAAAGAGGAGATAGAACCAGCTCAAAATTTGAGGAAGCAGCCAGACAGGATGGCTTATGCCTGTAATCCCAGTACTTTGGGAGCGGAAGCAGGAGGATCACTTGAGCCCAGGACTTCAAGACCAGTCTGGGCAACAAAGTGAGACCCCATCTCTACAAAAAATAAAAAATAAAAAAAAAATACAAAAACTCCCTGGGCATGATGGCGCGCATATCTATAGTCCCAGCTACTGGGGAGGCTGAGGTGGGCGGATCGATTGAGCCCGGGAGGTTGAGGTTGCGTGAGCCTGGCTCCACTGCACTCCAGCGTAAGACCCTGTCTCAAAAAAAAAGTAAAATTTGAGGAAGCATTAAAAGAGCATGAAGGAAGGAGAAAACTTACTTACAGCGCAGGAAGTTTGTAATTTGATCCATTTTCTGCGTTAGGCTGCTGTTTGTTTTGTTGAGGAATGACCCTAAGGATTTTCTTTCTTACCCCATTTCATCCATCCATCCAGTGGACATTACAGAGCACCTGTTTGTGACCTAGGTGAAGTGGGGAATAGAAAGAATAAAATACAGTTCTTAACCTATGCTTCCTGTAGTTGGGGCAGTTGAAATGAAACCCTTAATTTATATGGGATGTCGTACCCTATCCCTTTCACCACTGAAGCCACCTTGCCCTGGAAGTTCCACTCTGGACACTATATTTTTGTAGTAGGGGAGAAAGTTTTGTGATGGTGTCTTCCTGAGAACAGTTTGGTCCCAGGACAACCCTTCCTTCGGTACTCAGCAAACAGGGGCCAGGGCAGTGAGGGGTGAGGAATCTGGAGACAGGACAGGGGCATGTAAGTCTCCCTGGGGCCCTGGGGACCAGCCATAAAAAGAGATGAGTGGTTCCTCCAGGTTTTACAGTTGAGCTCTCCAGGTTAGATGAGTAGATGTGAGTGCAGGACCTGGTCAGGCATAAAGCCAGTTCCTGGCTCCATGGTCAAGTCTCCTGTTCCACTCAAATAACATGGATCAGAACTAGGAACAAAGTTCAAGAAACCTTTCCACAGGGAGAAATCATATTTGTAGAGAAGCTGCTGCCAGCTGCTTGGGTGAGGATATTTTATGTAGTTTTTTAGTTGATTAAATTTATTTTTATTACGAAATAATACGTGTGACTATTGAAACACTAATGAGGTGTATCAAGAAAAAACAAGTAATCCACTTTCCTGTCTGAAGTAACTGGTTCTAATAGTTTATCTTCCATACAATTTCTGTGTTTATACAAGTACATATGAACAGTTTTGAAGGCTTTTCTTACACAAAATGGAAGGTTTTTTACTATGTTAAATGTTTATTTTAAAAATAATATATAAATATATAGATAGAGGCAATATATAAGTAGATTTATATAAGTAGATTTAACTCATCCCTGGAAATAGTTTTATATTATTTTACACAGAGATCATCATTATTTATCCATCGCTCCCTTGTTAATAAATAGTCTCAGCAATTTACTTTGAAACAAATCGTCCTGCTGCACTCTGAGGGCGGGCGCCTGGGTCTCCATCCCGGATCTGGGGCGGCATCTTGGGGTAGAAACTGACACAAAGCCGGGCCTCTGCGGTCCGGGGGCGGCGGCCAAGCTCCGCCTCCACCCGCGGCAGCCAATCAGCTCCCGGGGACGCCCCCACCCCCAACCGTCTGCACTGCAGCCCACCTCCCCCCACACGCCTCCTCCCAGCCACTTCACTACCAATTTGCAAATCCCCAAGGCGTCTGCCCCAGCGCCTTCCCACATCTCTGTGGAAGACTCACCACTCTGAAGTAGCCTGGTGTAGAAATTGCTGGACGAAAGGGTGAGTCTCGTCCAAAGCTGGTTTCGGGGACCAGAGCAGGCCCGGGCACACGGACCAATTCAGGGGCGGCTCCCGATGCAGTACGCTGAGGTGCGGGTGGGAGAAGGAGGCACTGGGTCGTGGTCCCTGGGGAGCGTGGCCGAGGGGGCGCACGCGGGGCTGCCAAAGTGGTCGCGTTTTTGGCCTGGGACCCCCCTGGGTTTTGGGTCCAGGGAGGTAGATGTCTTTCAAAGAGGGTTGCCTGCGCCTTCTCCATTGCTGCTTCTGTTTCAGCTTCTTTCTACCAGTCTCTTTCTTTCATACTGCATTTCTTCTCCAGGAACCTAACCAGCAACATATTTTATTATGAAATATATTTCAAAGCTACGCGCAGAAGATAATATGACAGATTTATTATATGCTGACATTTTATCACCTTTGCTTCTGCGCTCCCTCTCTTCCTCCACCCCCCTTTCTAAGAAATAAAACAGTTAAAACCCCTTCCCCCCACCACATCTCACGCCCCCATCCTCAGAGGTAAGTTGGTTTGCATCCCTTACCTTGTATATTTTGTCCTTTATTATTAATGTCTATTTTTAGGTAACCAATATATGCGTTTTTGTTCTGAATTTAAAATTTTTGCACGAGATTTGGTATTACAGGGTTTTAACTTGCGGTGCTGTTAGTTCTGACATTGCAGACCCGGAAGGGACTTAGTGAGTGCCAGTCACTAGCCCGCCTCATTTAGCTGAAAAATCTGAACACTGGAGAAGATAAAAGATGTGCTCACTGTCTCTCAGGTGGGCCGTGACTTGGCAGGATCCTGAATTCAGGTTCTCTTGATTTTCTCTCCCTGCCATTTCCTTTACATAAAACCTGCCGCGGAGCTCACCAATCTACATGGCCTTATGACTTGCTTCTAATGATCCAATTTGGAGAAAGGGAGTTGAAGGGATATGTGGAAAGGGAGTATGGCTTGGGTTGGGACTCAAACCCTAGTCAGGATTAAAAGGTATGCATTTTACTGAAATATGGAATATTGAATCTTAGGATGATATGAATATTTATTTATCAGGCACTCATCCAGTCTTACCGTATACCAGACATTGATTCAAGAACTTTACAAGCATAAACTCACCTAAGTTAAGCCTTATAATAAGGCTTAGTATAGGTATTACCTTTCTCATCCCCGTTGTATAGGTAATAACACTGAGGCACAGAGGAATTAGATAACTTCCCTAAAGTCACACCGTTGGTAAAGTTTAGCTCTGGGATTTGAATCCAGTCCACCTAGTCTGGGTCCGTGTCATCACCCTGCATTTCCCATGCTGGAGCCAGCACCTGTGAGAAAGGCGAAGTGGACACATACACGAGAGAGAGGGGCAGCTCTCAGCTGATAGCAGAAAGGAAAGGAATGGGGAGCGGGCACGGTGGTGGCTCACGCCTATAATCCCAACACTTTGGGAGGCCGAGGCGGGCGGATCACTTGAGGTCAGTAATTTGAGACCAGCATGGCCAACATGGTGAAATCTCGTCTCTACAGAAATAAAAAAATTAGCCAGGCGTGATGGCGGGCGCCTGTAATACCAGCTATTTGGGAGGCTGAGGCAGGAGAATCTCTTGAAGTCGGGAGGCGGAGGTTGCAGTGAGCCGAGATCGCGCCGTTGCACTGCAGCCTGGGCGACAGAGTGAGACTCCGTCTCAAAAAAAAAAAAAAAAAGGAAAAGAAAAAGGAAAGAAATGCGATTTGAACCGTACACCGAAGAATACATTTTAGTTAACTATTGTTTAGACTCTATATTATTTTTAAGTTACAAAAGTAACACACGTAACTGCAAACAGTGCAGAGTTGTATAAAAAGTTGCACCTCTCCTATTTCTCAAGTTAAACAATATTAATGGGTAGAAATGTAGCCTTCCCTTCTCCCCACCATAATACAAATATATACGGGGTTTGTTTTTCCTATAAAAACAAAAGCATATTCAACAATTTCTACAATTTGTATTTTCCTCTTGGCAATATATCACGGTATGTTCACCGACTAAATGGAGATTCAAGCTCTTCCCAAGAACTGAATAATACTAAGCAGAATGTTTGTCCCACAATTTGCTCAGCCTTTCCCTTATAATGTAGAGTCAGAGAAGTTTATATCTTTAATGAAACGGCCGTCCACACTGCCAGGATGGGGTCGCCAGGCGTCCCTAAGCCACAGCAATGCCAAGCCACCAGGGCCGGCGACACAAAGAAGCGCTGTCCCCTGCCAAGCGCCGCCCCCTGGAGCTCCCACTCCAGCCTGGGAGGAAGTGGGGAGGAGGGGACTCCCGTGGAAACCCCTCCTCTCCTCCTGCTCCAGCCTCCTCCCCGCTCCCAAATCCCGGCTCGGTCGCCCAGTCACTGTGTTACAGGGAAACCTCTTCCCTGTGCGTTCCTCTCTGCGCCAGGCTCTGCCTGCTCCCACCTGCCCCCGTGGAAATCGCAGGGTGACCTGGTGAGTGGCCTTCTCCAAAAGCCTGGCAGGCTGGAGAAGGGGCCAGCGACGGTGATTCGGCCTGGGTGCTGCGGGGGGAGGGCGGGACTGGAGGCCGGGGCGGGGGTGCGGGGCGCGATGTGCACGCACGGGTCTGGGTGTGCCGAAATCATTGGGGACAGAGAATCCCCTTTGTATCCGTGTTTCTGCTTGTGATTTTCCTCTGCGTTCGGGCCCTGCATCCCCCTGCCGCATTGCTCCTCCTCTCCAGGTTCTGACATCTGATGTTTGTGTGTGCTTGCTTTGTGTTGTTGAGTTACCTGAGGGCCTAACCTAGAGAACCGCGTCTAATCTGCTGCTTTGTCGGATGAGAAGGCCCGGGGCTTGAGCAGGGTCGCGGGTAGCTGGTGACAGAGCATCACTTGTGGCCTACTGTGCTACTGCCCTTTGATCTTTGTGAACACTGTCTTTGGGACTGAGATCTATCTTCCACTGGCACTGGCCCCTGGAGACTTGAGTGAGCGTTCGTGTGTGTGTGTGTGTGTGTGTGTGTGTGTGTGTGTGTTTACGCGCACGGAGGAGCTCCCCTCCTCCCTGCCGGCTGCCCCCCACTCCCCAGCCCCCTCCCTCCTCAGACGTCACCGTTGTGCTCTTTGCAGACTGGCTTTGGGCCTGGGAGGAAAGGAGAGAGTGGAGCCCCGCCAGACTCCAAGCTGAGTGCTGACAGCCTCTGGGAGTTTAGAACATCCCTTCTCACACACTGTGCATTTGACAGAACACTCCCTGAGGCACGCAGATCAACAGCTGGGGGGAGGCAGCACCCACATTTAAAAAGGTAATAATACCCAGGTCTTCTGACTCCTGGGCTTGTGCTCCTCAATTATGTCATCCTGTTGAGTGACCTAGGAGACAAGTGAGAGAATAGGAGTAAGAGAAAGACAGAGCCTCCGGGGAACTTGAGAATTAAGAAACCAGTTCGGTAAGGTAGAAATAGGGGACTGGAAGAAGCAAAGACTCCAACCCTGCTTACTCCTGTGGGGATGGTGGAGGGGCTGAATGGGGAGGATCGCAGGAGGGGCTTCAAAAATGGTGGTAAAGGTCTATTTTTTTAAGCTGAATGGTAGGTGTATGGGAGTTTGTTTAATTTTTCAGATTGTTTTATTATTACCATCTATATCCCTCCACGTGTATTACATATTCTTATTACATATTCTTACAGATATATGAATTAAACAATCTTAGGTGAAAAATAAATAAGACTGAGCTGGGAATGTCTAGGACAGAATTCAAAAAAGGGGTTGAACTAGCCCGATGTCTGGGAAAAGATACTGGATATAGAAAGAAAAAGAAACAGAAGGTCGATGAGAAAAAAAAAAAAACAGCATGAAGGAGAGAAGACCTATAGAATTGAATGTGTGTAACATAAACCAGTTTTCGAGGTCAGGCTAGCTAGTTGCTGAAAAAATGATCCTGGGTTTTCCCTTATACCCTCATCTGTCATTTAATCATCCAGACATGGAATATCTATTCATCCAAAGAATAAAATGTATACTCTGGCGTCAGACACTTACTCTAGTTTCGGGATTTGAAAGCACACTACCATACGGGATATGGGTGGTGCAGCATCCAGCATGGCCCTCCATCCACCTGCCCTTCCACGCATCTCTCAAACGGAAAACCAGGTTTACGAGCCATGGCGCTGCTCTGTGTTAGGAGTGGAAGCTCTGCTCTCTCCCTGAGTTACAGGTTGTGCCTTCAATACTTTCTGCTTTGGAGGTGGCTTTGGTTCCAGCAAGCTAAAAGTGGCCAGAGGTGGGCCCAGGAGAAAGAAAGCAGGAAGCATGGGAGGGGTTAGGGAGAGAAATGAAAGGACATCTCCCCCAGGTTTTAATCATTTGAGCTCACCAAGCTTGGAGGACAAACATGGATTTGGGCATAAAGAGGGGGCATTTGGTTCAAAAGTCAAGTGATGGAGTCACTGAGAGCTGGTGAAAGTGGGGACACAACCAGCTGCAGAGTTCAAGGAACACCCATAGAGGAGGAAATCAAATTTGTAGATGGGCAGATGAACAACCTGATCAGAGATGGAGGAAGACCTTTTAGGTCCAGTGAGCCAGGATCAGTTGATCAGTCTACCTCATCATGCAAAAAACTGTACCTCATCTTTTAATGTGTGTTTACATGCTTAACTGAATTTGTATTAACTCAGTGTTGTTTCTCATTGTAGTAGCAATACGTACAACAATTCAAAGGATGCAGATTTGTATAAAGACAGAGAAACGGTTCACCTCTTTCCTTCCTAACGTAATCAATGTGATTATGTTGAAATGTGGCCTCCATAGATTTTCAATGCATATAAAAGCCTGGTATGTAACAGGTACTTATGTATTCCTGGTGCTTAAGAGTATGGACTCCAGCACTGGGTTTCCTGGATTTGAATCCTAGATCCACCACCACTTACCACCTGTGTGATTTTGAGCAAATAACTAGTTCTGTGGGCATTATGATTTTGGAGTTTTTGTTTTGCCCATCCATAAAATGGGGATAGTGAGAGTAAATACCTCATAGGTTTATTGTCAGCATTAAATAAGTTACAGAAATCACGTGTAATCATGCCAGGAACCCGGTAAGCATTGTGCTGTTACTACTACTAATAATAATTACTACTACTACTAATTACTACTACTATTATTATCTTTGCCCATACAAAAATGACTTCATGTTCTGCATATCATAGTGACTTGAAATTTTCACTTAAAATGTATCTAGGACATTCTTCTAGGTGGATGTAAAATATATTCAACTCATCTTTGAACTAGCTCAGAAAAAAACTAGTGAGACAGGTATGTGAGGTCCCTGTTCCGGTTGTACTTGTGCCAGCACTAGAGGCAGCAGAGGCTGAGGGAGAAGGGTTCTAATGGGCAACTCTTTAGGGGGTGTGTATGGGTAGATGGCTGGGGGCAGTGCTACAGGGTCTTATGCTGGGTACAATGGGGTATCTGGGGGCCCATGTGGAAGTTGGATAGGTGTGGGTTTGGGTTCGAGATCCTGCACCCACAAGAATCAAAAATGGTTCTAGGAAACATTCTTTGTCATTAATCTATCTATCTGTACTTCTAGGTTTTCATTTATCTCCATTTGTAATTTTGTATGACAGTAAGCATCCTTGTACATATATCTTTGATACTGCCCTTCTTATTTCTGTAAGAAGGGTTATTAGAAGAAGGGTTGTTGGGTCTAAAGATAGGCACACCTTTGAAGCCAAGTAGGCACCATAAAATTGTTTTTGAAAAAGAGTGCAGACATTCTCCGTCATTCCTGCAGATTGTGATGGTGTTCCCGTAGCCTTTCAAATATTAAACATTATTAGCCACCTTTGTCTTCTTCATCTTCATCTTCTTCCCCTTCTCCTCCTCCACTTTCTTCTAGAAAGGAGTATCATCTTTTTTGACAATATTATGAGCAACACAGGATATATTTTCCATTACTTGACTACTAGTGAGATTGAGCATTTTTTCACAGAAGTGGCCATTTATATTTTCTTTTCTGTGTCATATATTCTCTTAGAAGGATAGGATTTCCATAGATAGAAAGATTTGGGAGTGGGAATGGAATGGAAAGAGAATGGGAAGATAATCTAAAATGAAAAAGCATGTCCAAGGGCACCTGGCAGACTGGCTGCTGCAGGGAGAGAGGCAGCAGGAGAAAAGGCAGGAAAAGCCAGGGAGCAGCCAGCTCTGCAGGCAATCCACACTGGGAGGCAGTAGATGGTCCCCAGAGACCAAGATGGAGCTTTGAGAGTAAATAACATGGTTAGAGTGGTTTTAGAAAAGTGAAGGTGGGAACAGGTCCTGGTAACTTAGAAATTGGGTCGGTTGAGTCCAGGCATGAATTACTAAGGACCTAAACTAAGTTAATGGCAGTGTGATTGGAAACTATGAACAAGGACATTAATAGGACTTGCGACCAGCTGGATATGGGAGCAGCAGGGAGAAGAGACATACTGTGACACTGTGCACTTTGCTATCCTGATTATTTGTGGGCATCAGGAGGAGCAGGGAAAAGACAAGCTTCTTACTTACCAAATGTTCATATCGGTATCTTCCCAACAGTCCCCTGAGGTACGTAGGCCATTAATGCTTCTGTTTAACTACTAGAAACATCGAGCTTATGTAATTTGCCTTAAAAGAGCTCACTTAGAGGGAAATTAATAAATTTAAGACTTCTTTAGTTTAGAGACTGGCTATAAATGGCCAGTATGGTCTTGAACTTGTTACCTCAAGACTGGGGCTATTTTATCCTGGCTTGTGGAAGGCGCAAAGCCTATGTGAAGGACTTTCTCAAGGGTATGCACAGATATATGAGAAACGAATGTAATAGTAATTAGCATTAGTGGTAGTGTTAGTATTAGTATGGTACCAAAATATGAAAACTATTAAATCAGAATCAATACGTGCTCAATTCAGTGCTCGTAAAATCTATGTTAGGTTAAATTGTTTTTCCACTGCAAGAATTCTCTATTATTCACATGCTTAAATTAAATGGTTTATTCTTAACCAAATAATTATAAGCATATATGTGTATGCGTATAAATAATTGAATACTTAAGAAAAGGCATTTAACCTATGTTATTTCCTTTAATCCTCAGGACAAGCTTATGTAGCAGATATTATTATTCCTATTTAATTAATAAGGAAATTAAATCTGAGACGTGTTGTCCAAGTCTCACAGTTGTTAAGCAGCAGAGCTGAAATTCAAACTCAGACTGCCATAACTCCAGAGCCCAAGTTTATAATCATGTTGCATGCTATGTTGAGAGTCAGCATATTTTCTGACAAGGGAAATAGACAAGTGGTAAGGGCCAAAGATTAAAATGTAAGGACTATCTGCATATTCCAAGAGGAGGTCAGAAAAGGACAGAAAGTAAGTGGCTCTAGAGGTTGGATATAAAGAGGTTACCTCAGGCCCACTGACAGAGGTGGTTCAGCCTCATGGACTGGAAGAACAGTGATGTCCTGTGCTGCTGAGTGGTCACTGAGGATGAGACACCCTGCGTAACCTGACCAAGAAAACATATCTGTCCTTGGAGGAGGTGTTTCAGTACAGTGCTCATAGCAGAGGTCAGACTATAGAGCGTCGTTAATGGGGATCTCATTGTGAAGAAGTAGAGGATATTTGTGAGTTCACCTCCACACTTTTGTCAGCTGCATCCCAGGTGCAATTAGGATTCTGCAATAATTTCATATCTTGTTACCTTCTGCTCCTGGTTATATGAGACTTGCATTTAAACCACAGAGGACCTCCACTTTCCTCTTACCTAGCCTGTGACTTTGACCAAAGAACCTTCTCTGAAAGCCCAGGCATTTCAGATGGAAGTTCTGAGTTCTCCAAGCTGGGATTAATCTGATTAGTGTGGGAGCCAAGAAGGATAGAATGGGTTGGGAGCACAACATGCTGCACCACTGTATGAATGCCCAGCAGCTGCTGTAGCAAATGACCACAAATGGGGTGGCTTAAAATAACAGGAAGACATCATCTCACAGTTCTGAAGGCTTAGAAGTTTGAAGTCCAGGTGTCAGCAGTGTGGAGATTCTGAGGCAGAATCTGTTCCATGCCTCTCTCTTAGCTCCTGGTGTTTGCCAGCAGTTCTTGGTCTTCCTTGGCTTGTAGACTCATCACTCCAATCTCTGCCCCCATTTTCTGACAGCATTCTCCCCTGTGTTTCCAAATGTCCTCTTACAAGGACATCAGTCATTGGACTCTGACCCATTTGAATCACATATGACCTCATCTTAGCTTGATTACATCTGTGAAGACCTCTTTCCAAATAAGTCCTACGGGTTAGGACTTCAAAATATCTCTTTGGGGGACACAATTCCTTGCTCATTCTTTCCTTCTGTTTGTTTCCTTCTGTGATGGAAAAGTATCAAGCTCTCTAAGTTTGACCACAGAGTTTAAGAGGAGAGGGCCCAGCGGGGTCTCCTGGACTTCAGACACTAACACTGACTGCTTGAATCATTTCCCAGTGTCAGCCTCATCTGCATAGTGGGAAGAATAGCCCAGCTACTGGAAGAGTGAACTGTTCTATTTATTTCTTTGTTTATCCATTCTTCACTAAGCTGAGCCTTTGCTTTCTTCTCTGCAGAAACCAACAGAGCCATGGCAACTCCCTCTGCTGCCTTCGAGGCCCTTATGAATGGCGTGACAAGCTGGGATGTACCCGAAGATGCCGTTCCATGTGAACTGCTTCTTATTGGAGAGGCTTCATTTCCTGTGATGGTGAATGACATGGGCCAGGTCCTCATTGCTGCCTCCACCTATGGCCGTGGCCGCCTGGTGGTCGTGTCCCATGAGGACTACTTGGTGGAAGCCCAGCTCACGCCCTTTCTCCTGAATGCAGTGGGGTGGCTTTGCTCTTCTCCTGGGGCTCCCATTGGTGTACACCCATCCCTGGCACCTTTGGCCAAAATCCTCGAGGGCTCTGGAGTGGATGCAAAGGTTGAGCCAGAAGTGAAAGACTCCCTGGGGGTTTACTGTATTGATGCCTACAATGAAACCATGACAGAAAAGCTGGTCAAGTTCATGAAACGTGGTGGCGGCTTGCTCATAGGAGGACAAGCCTGGGATTGGGCCAACCAGGGTGAGGATGAAAGGGTTCTGTTCACGTTCCCTGGGAACCTCGTGACCAGTGTGGCTGGAATTTACTTTACTGACAACAAAGGGGACACGAGTTTCTTTAAAGTCTCCAAGAAGATGCCCAAGATCCCAGTGTTGGTTAGGTGAGTACCTTACCCCACTGGGGAGTTGGCTCCAGGATTAAAAAGCAAACCCGGTTCTTATCTTCAGGTTGCTCCAAGGCTCCAGAAGAGTGCTCCTAGGCACTCAGATATGGAATCACTGCAGATCAACTAGATTTTTTAAATGCGCTGAGGCATAGGAGGGGCAAGGTCCTCACTGCCCCTGTCTTCCCAGACCAGACCACTTAGCTCTTTGATAATTGGAACTTAATGATGGCTATGGTCCCAGTGTCTTGCTTAATCAAAACTGTGCTGTTGGCCCCAACATAGTTGGGGCATAGTTGGCATAGTTAATCCAGATGGTTTATAGGAGAGGTTGCTTTCAACAGGAATGTGAAGAAAAGGAAAACAGGCATGAATGACCCCATGAGCCAAAGCCTAGAGAAGTGTGAGAAAGGTTTTGAAATGTCCATCCAGATGAGGTTAGGATGCAATAGGAAGTAGAAGCCTTCAGACGTTAAGATATCAGAAAAGATGGTTCAAGTTATATGTCCTAAATCTAGGATTTAGGAGGGGCAAAAGGTTGATGATCAGTATTGAAGGAGTCAGGTGATGGGTGCAGGACAGCCCGCACTGAAAGTTTTTGGAGTGTACTGCCCTGCCTGCTTTGCTCTCACTGCACCCCGGCACCACATATAGTGCCTAACAGATAGCAGGTCAGTAGGTGCTCAGTAAACATCTCTTGCATGCATGACCGCATGAATGAATGAGAGGGATTAGAAGCTGGATTAGTTCCAGGAGCAGAAAAAGTACATTAGGCCACTCTCTATATTGTATATTAAAATTCTCAGCATCCTCCGAACAAACAACACTGATATTTCTGACTGATGGGAATGGAGCAAGGTAGGATTGGGTGAGGAAGACACACCAAGGGTACTACAAAGGTGTGGGAATGAGCTATGACTTCTCCTTGGCATGGGACTTCTAGGGAAGTTTTAGGAAGATCAACCAGAATAGTTAGTCTGCTCTGTTTTTGGACAAAAAGATGACTCGTATCATTTTAGCCCAAATATTGGGCTTCTGCAAAGGACTTCAAACTCTCTGTTCATTCATCCATTTATTTAGCCAGGGTTTATTAAATATATTATATATCTCAGGCATTATTTCTTATTTCAAGAAACTGATTTGCAAAGATCTGAGAATTAGGGGCACAGGAACATCTCCAATTACAAGACTTGGAAACAAAAGTTGAAAACCAAGTAACTGTTGTAGGAAGAGGGTTATGCTATCATTATTCATAAAACCTGAAAACCTGGGATCTACAACCAGTAATGGCACAGTGTGGCATTAGCATGTCCTTTCAATTCTCTTTTTCTCTCTAAAGGAAAGTGTTGGCATAGAAGCTCCTACTGTCCCTTGTAGCTATTATTCCATTTTTCAGTCTACAGTGATCTCTGTGTGTTCACAAAGTCATCAGAGATGCATAGAAAAGAACGCCGTGCAAATGGTCATACTCTAAATACCCAAATGCTCCCATAAATTTGGTTTGAAAATACCCCCACGAAACCTGAATTGACCAACCTTATAAATTGATGCTATCCACGCCCCCTTCAGTTTGAAAAATGGTGAAGGGATATTAGACACAAAAGAGACTTGGTTGTAAGTTTATTTATAATAAGGATCTTGCACATCCTTGGAGGTCATTGCTGGTTATTGCTGTTTATATGTTAGGCATATATAGAATCCTAATTATAGGTTTTAGGTCAGAATCAATGCCCAGGCATGGCAGGGTGAATGTATTTACCTAACTCATGCTTTGTACTTCTTACTATATTCTTAGTCATATATACTAAAATTGTTTTAACTGATTTTCACAAAATAGAACTTTTTAGAGAGTGAGTACAAGTGGCAAAATATGCTATTTTATAAGAGAGATTGCCAAATCACAATTGCTTTCTTTTCCTTTTAATGAACATTTTTCCTTTTTAATTTTAAAATATGTGCTTGGGAAAAAAGTAAAATAATTCAAAAGCATACAAAGTAAAAAGTGAAAGATCTTTGTCCTCCACCTCATCCTCTGCCTCTCACTAATTCTTTTCTTCCCCCCTTCCGAAGAAATGATCACTGCTAATGGTTTGGATGGTATCTTTTCTGATCTTTTTCCTACATTTATGTATGGGGTTAGAGTTGGGAGAGCTGGACTGGTAGAAAGAGAGACAGAGAAAAAGAGAGAGATCTGCAACTTGCTCTTTCACTGACTGTATCTTGAGCGTTTTTTTCATATCCCTGTAAAAAGATGGGCATCATCCTTTTGAAGAGCATCCTGCATTCAGTTGGATTGTCCCGAAATTCATTTAACCATTTGCCTATTAGCACATTAATGTTATTTCTATTTTTTTCTTATAAATAATAATACAATGACTACCTTTTCACTACCACCCCTAAGCTTGACATACACCTCTTCATTTTAAAGACTTGGTAATTTCCTTTTAGAAACATCTTATTTTGGAAATTTTCAAACACATAACAGAAATAGAAATAGAACAATGAGCACATGTACTCATCACCCAGGTAATGGTATCAAATCACACCCCACCCACTCCTTAACCTTTCCCATTTGTTTTGAAGCCAATGTCCAACAGTGTATCATTTCACCCATAAAACAGTATATCTCCAAAAGATAAAGACAAAATTTTAAATATAGTCACAATACTGTTATCCCATTTTTAAAATTATCACTATTTTTCTGTCCTAACAAAATAACCATATCATTTTTCAAGAAGATTGTGTCCTCTGTTATGCACATATATCTGTACTTACCCTTTAGATCAACTGATTATATCATCAGTTATGTCATGGAAATATAAATAATATATTTATATTATATATTGATCTAAAGGATAAGTATAGAGATATGTATATCACAATTGTTTCATACTGTCAATGTGATTTTAGAATTGAATTTGGCTTTTGCTTTATATATTTCAAAGCTATATTTTAGGTTTATAAAAACTCATGACTTTTTTATGGCTCATACATTTTTGTCATCGAAAATATTATTTCTTGCATTTAGTATTTTTCACCTTAAACTCTATTTTGTCTAATATAATTATGACTCCTACTTTGTTTTATTTGTTGATCTTTTTATTCTTTCTTTTGTTTTTAAAGATACATCTCTTAGTACAAATCTGATTTTTTAACCCAATTAAGAGTGAAAATTTTATATAATTAAGGACATTGATTTTTTATATAATTAAGGACATTGATGTTTTTCTTCTAGTTCCATCATCTTATTTGATGTTCTTTGTTAAACATTCTCGTTGCTTTTTAACTTTTCCTTTGCTGCCTTTAGCTTGATTGATGTGGTTTCTTTTCCCCTTCTCTCTGTTTAGAAATTATATACAATTTTTGTATCATTATTATAGCTACCTTTAATTTTTCCCAGCTCTTTCTTTCAAATTTTTCACACTTAAGGAAAAGTTGTCAGAATAACATAATCATCACCGTACCCTTTACCTAGATTCACCAGTGATTACATTTTTTCACATACATATACTGCATAAGTACACATATGAAGAGATTATTTGGCCTAGCCATTTGAGAGTAACCTACAGATCTCAAGAATGAAGGAGGTAGGTGATAGGTATGACACTTCATACCTGAATACTTCAGCCTGTATCTCCTAACAAGGACATTCTCATATAATACAATACAGTTATCTCACTTAAAACATGTAACATTGATAGAATGCTGTTATCTAATGTCCATGTTCAAATGTCTCCAATTGTTCCAAAAATATCCCTTTTTTAGATTTTTAGAAATATAGGAGCTAATCAAGTTTCCGTATCATGTTTCTTTAGTCTCCTTTAATCAAAATAGTTCCCTAGCTTTTTAAAAATCTTTCAGGACATTAGTATTTTTGAAGTATGCAGTCCAGTTGTTTTATGGAATGCCCTTCAGTTTGGCTTTGTCTAATTGTTTTTTTTTTTTTTCATGATTACACTCAGCTCACACATTTTTGGCAAGAAAATAATTTATGTTGTTTTCATCACAGTGTCACAAATTAAAGGTGCATAAGGTCAGTTTGTCCAATTATTGGTGATGTTAAAATTGGTCATTTAATTAAACTGGAGTTTGCCAGATTTTCCTATTTTACTGATTTTATTTATTATATTTTATTTCTACTTATTTTATTCCTTTCCCCCTTTTTTTAAACTAATTTAGTGTGTGACAATTTTAGATCTGTATGAATATCCTGTTTGCCAACAACCTTTCACCCAGTGGTTTTAGCTTTCATTGATGATCTGTGCCTGAGTAAATATTTATGAAAGTGGCTACTTCTACCACTTCAGCCACTTCTGAACCTTTCTTCAAAATTCATCTCATGTGTCACATCTTCAGAAAGCTGTCCCTTACTCCTCTCCTCTCATTCTGATATAGATGAGTCTTTTGTGCTCCCATACTAACCTAACATCTTAGCACTTACCTCAGGCTAGGTGTTGGTTTACTTGTAGATTTCTACAAGAACTGATTGACATCCTTTGGTAAATAAGACCTTTGCTTCCCCACCTTCACACTTACTGTTAGGTTTGTTCTTCTTTTTAAATGTTTGTTTTAGTATCACTCTATACTCACGGATCCTTTTCTTTTAAGATCGAATACATTACAATCCATTTATAGTCAGTATTTTTCGAAGGTTTAAGTTGTCCCAAATTTGGCAAGTTAAAGCCTCGTTAAGCTGTCTCCTGAGCCCATCAGTTTTATTTTTTTTAGTATTTACTTAATTTCTGACATAAAAAGATATTGCAAGTTTATCTTGTACTTTTCTGGTTCAAAAACTGGATTCAGCCATTTCCTCAAGGAATGCTAGTTCCTTTTAGTGGTGAAGGGTATTTAGAAACCAAGATCTAAAGCATGCTCACTGCTATGGTGTCATCATTTCTGGGTTCCTCAGAAGAGAGAACCATGATATCTTTTAATCATACATTCATACTGATACCCCCAATTTTAATTCAAAATCACAGGATTCTTCTTCTCTTTCACTCATTCCATATTAGTATTTTTCTTCTGCCACAGTGAGAATCCTGGTTTCAACAGCTTCAACATTTACTTATTTGCTCAGTCCAGTAATACACACAAACGAGTTTCATGATTCCTATACCCATACTATTACCAATAACAAACTTGATGAGTTATTTTTGTCTTCCGAATATACCACACTGAGCATATAGAGTCCAGCAAGTACTATATTCAAAAGTATTCAAGTTGCTTTTTACATTTGGGCCTGTTTTTATTCCATGTGGGGTTTTCTCCATATTTGTTTATTTAATTTTATTTTATGAGTGCTAACAGCATGGCTACAATAGCAGAATACGCATTCTTTTATGTGCACATGAAATATTCATGAAGATAGACCATTTGCTGTGCTATAAAATAAGCCTTAGCAAGAGTAAAAGAATTGAAATCATACCATATATGTCCTCATCACAGTGGAATTAAATTAGAATTCAATAACATAAAACATATCTGAAAAATTCCTAAATATTTGTAAATTTAAAAACATGTTTCTAAATACTCCTTAAGTCAAAGCAGAAATTACAAAGGAAATTAGAACATATTTAGAACTGAATAAAAATGAAAGCATAACATGTCAAAAATTGTACAATTCTATTAAAACAGTGCTAAGAAAGATATGCCTTTAAATACTTTTATTGGGAAAGAAGAAAAGTTGAAACTCAATGAACTATGTTTCCATATTAAGAATCTAAAAAAGGAAATTGAATTAAACCCAAAATCTGTAGAAGAAATGAGGAAATAATAAAGAGAGCAGAAATCTGTGAAACAACTTTAAAAAAAAAGTAAATCAGTAAAACCTAAAGCTGATTAGTTGAAAAAAAAAATCATTAAAAGTGATTAACCTCTAGATAGACTATGACAATAGGAGAGATAATACAAATTATAAATTTCAGGAATAGAAGAAGGAACATTAGTACAGATCCTACAGACATTAAAAGGATAATAAGGGAACATTACAACTTTATGCCAGTAAATTTGACAACTTAAATGAGATAGACAAATTTCCTGACAGACAAAAATTACCAAAATTGATACAAAAAGAAACATGAAATATATGCTAAATAAATTGAATTGTAATTTTAAACATTCCAATACTCAATGCAATGTGGTATCCTGGATTGGATCCTAAAAGGCATTGGTGTGAAGAGTGATGATATTTATATAAAATCTGGAGTTGAGTTAGTAGTATTTGATCACTGTTGACTTCTTAGTTTTGACAGATGTACAATTAATGTTTTACTATATTGCAAGTTTTCAGTTTTCTTACATTTCAAAATGGAAATTGTATTTAAAATCAACAACACAAAGAAAATTCCAGGCCCAGACAGCTTCATTGTTGAATTTTATCAAACATTCAAGGAACAAATAATACAAATCCTACATAAACTCTTTTTCAAAATAGAAAAGGAAGATTTTCCAACTTGATTTATTAAAACAGCATTTCTCTAATACTGAAACCAGAAAAGGACATTGTAAGAAAACTACAAAACAATATCCTTCATGAATATAGATGAAAAATTCTTAATAAAATATTAATAGAATACAGAAATATATAAAAAGAATAATACATTATGACCAAGTAAGGCTATCCTAGGATGAATGACTGGTTTAACATTCAGTAATCAGATTAACTCACCATATTAATAGAATGAATGAGAAAAACCATATAATTCAAAGCCGGGCGTGATGGCTCACGCCTGTGATCCCAGCACTTTGGGAGGCCAAGGTGAGTGGATCATTTGAGATCAGGAGTTTGGTTTGAGACCGGCCTGACCACCATGGTGAAATGCTATCTCTATTAAAATACAAAAGTTAGCTGGGCATGGTGGCGTGCACCTGTAGTCTCAGCTACTGGAGAGGCTGAGGCATGAGAATCGTTTGAACCTGGGAGGTAGAGGTTGCAGTGAGCTGAGATCATGCCTCTGTACTCAGCCTGGGCAACAGAGTGAGACTATCTCAAAAAAAAAAAAAAAAGAAAAGAAAAACCATATAATTCAATAATACACATACAAAATATTGACTGAATTCAATACCAAATCATACCAAATTATGATAAAATTTCAGCAAATGAGAAATAAAAAGGAATTGCTTCAACCTGATAAAAATGTCTATGAAAAATATATAGTTAAAAATATTCTTAATGGTGAATACTGAACATTTCCCTCTAAGACTAAGAACAAGACAAGGAATAATACCTGCTCTCACCTCTTCTATTCAACATTGTGCTACAGGTCCTACCCAGTGTAATAAGGCAAGGAAAATAAGGCATAGAGATTGGAAATTTAAAAAAAAAAAACTTATATATGTGTTTTGTTTTTCTAGAACACTGAGCCAAAAGACAGGAAATGTTTGAATCTTGGTGTCAGAAAACAAATTTAAATGAAAAAAAGTATTTTACACATGTAGAAGATTTTTAAATGACAAGATCCATTTAAACATAAAGTTAGCAGAGCATTTCCTAGAATGGAATTATTTTATTTTTAGAAGTATTTGCAAAAAGCATGATCATCTATGTGAAAAAATCCTAAAATATCTACAGAAAAGCTATAATAATTAATTTTAACAAGGTTGTAAGATACAAAAATCAATTTACAAAACCAATTATTTTTAATATATTAGCAACCAACAATTGGTAATTAAAATTTAAAAATACAACATTTAAAATAGAACCCAAATTATGAAGTAGTAAGTGTTAAATTTAACAAAATATGTCATGAGAACTGTATGGTGAAAACTACAAAACATCTCTGAGAGAAATTAAATAAAACCTAAAGAAATGGAGAAATATACCATGTTGATGGATCAGAACACTTGATATTTTAAGATGTCAGTTTCCCTCCATTAACCTACAGATTTAATGCAGTCCATAGTTCAAATTGATTCTAAAAATATACAAATGAAATGGAACTAACATAGGCTAGTTTTAAGACTTCTTACAGAAATGAAGTAGTTGAAACACTTTGATATTGGCATAAAGATAGACATGCAGATCAGTGAAACAGGCCAGATAGTTTAGAGATAGATCCACAAATTTATGGTCAAGTGTTTTTTGACAAAGTTGCTCAGGTAATTCAATGAGGAAATTACAGTCTTTTCAACATATGGTTCTGGAACAACTGGATACCCTTATGGAAAAAAGGTGAATTGTGACCTTCACCCTACTCCATAAAAGCAAATATTTAAAAATAGATCTAGACCTAAATGCAAAAGCTAAATTTTAAAAACTTCTAAATGAAAGCATAGGAGAAAATATCTGTGACCTTGACCTTTGCAATTTTTGCCTACATAGGAACCAAAAAAAAAGTATATGAAGCATAAAAGGAAAAGATTAATAAATTGAGCTTTATTTTTAAAAAGTAAATCGCTTCTGCAGTTCAATAGACAGTATTAAGGAAACAAAAAAGCAAGCCACAGACTGGAAAAAAAAATATTCGCAATACTTATATCTGACAATGGACTTGCATTCAGAATACGTAGAGAACTCTTAACATTCCAATAATAAGACCACCCATGTTTGTTTGGTTTTGTTTTTGTTTTTTGAGACAGGGTGTCCCTTTCTGTCCCAGGCTGAAGTACAGTGGCACGAACATGGCACTCAAGCAATCCTTCCTCCTCAGCCTCCTGAGTAGCCAGGACTCCAGGTGCACGCCACCACACCTGGCCATTTTTAAAATTTTTTGTAGAGATGGAGTCTCGCCATGTTGCCCAGGCTGTTCTCAGACTCCTGGGCTCAAGCAGTCCTGCCTTGGCCTCCCAAAGTGCTGGGATTATAGGTATAAGATACCACATCCTGCAAGGTTTTTTTTAAGCCAAAATATTTTAATAAATTTCACAAAAGATAAAATATAAAAGGCCAAAAAGCCCAAATGATTCTCACTATCATTAGTCATCAGAGAAATGCAAAAACTAAAATCACAATGAAATACCCTATGGCCCCATAAAAATGGCTAAAATTAAAGACTCGCTATATGAATTTTTGACAAGCATGTGATTTTATATATTGCCAGTGGGAATACAAAATGACACAACCGCTTTGGAAGATGGTTTGGCAATTTCTTATAAAGTTAACTGACAATTAACATACAATTTAGCCATTTTATCACCCTTTATCCAAGAGAAAGGAAAACATGTCCACACAAAAACTTGTACATTAATGTTTAGGGCAGCAAGCCCAAACCAAAGACTACCCAAATGTCCATCAACAGAAGACAGGATAAACAAAGTGTAGACTATCCCCAGAATGGCATAATACACAGCCATAGAAGAGGAGCATTATGGATAGGTGCCACAGTATGGATGGTTCTCACAAAGTTATTCTGAGTGAAAGAAGCCAAACTCAAAGGAGTACATACTTTATGATTACATTATATGAAGCTTTAGAAAAGACAAATGTAATGTTTATGGATAGAAAGCATATCAGTAGTTGCCTGAGGTTGTGTATGGGACCTGGATTGATCATACTGGGGCAAAAGGTAGCTTTTGAGGGTGATAAAAAAGTTGTATATTTTCACTGTGGTGGTGGTGGTGGTGGTGGTGGTTACTCAGATGTATAAAGTTAGCAAAAACTCATCAAGATGTACTTTGTGAATTTTATCACATCAATGAAGATGATTGTTTAAAATGGGCATGTTTGAAATTTCAACACCATTTAAATGGGTTGCAATTAAAGAAGTCTCATTCTCTTCCTTACTACTTGTAATCTGTTCCCACTAACCCCTGTAGGTACCCAATTTCATTAGTTTCTTGATTATTTTTTTCTCTGTTTGTTTTTGATGTAAGTATATGTGCATAGATACATATTGTTCCAGATATTTCACAAATTAAACATAGCATACTATGCATAAATTTTTGAAACTTGCTATTTTCCTTTTTATATTTAAATCAACCCACTTACCATTTTTATTTTACTGTATATATTTAAGTTTACAGCAAGTTTTGATATACAGAGCAAAATGGTTACTATAGTCAAACAAATTTACATATCCATCACCTTTCCTAGTTACTTCTCTTCAGTATGTGTGTGGTAAAAGCACCCTACTCTCTTAGCAAAATTTCAGTATACATTATTAAAGATAGTCTTCATGCCATCCATAGTTATCTAGGCTTATTCATTCTACCTAAGTGAAAATTTGTACCCTTTGATGTACTTCCCCCTGTTTCCTCCCCTCCTCATCCCTAGTAACCACCATTGTTTTATTCTCTTTTCCAATTTATTTGACGTTTTTTGTTTTTGTTTTTGTTTTTGTTTGAGACAGAGTCTCGCTCTGTCGCCCAGGCTGGAGTGCAGTGGTGCAATCTCAGCTCACTGCCAGCTCTGCCTCCCGGGTTCATGCCATGCTGCTGCCTCAGCCTCCCGAGTAACTGGGACTACAGGCGCCCGCCAACACACCCGGCTAATTTTTTTGTATTTTTAGTAGACAGGGTTTCACCGTGTTAGCCAGGATGGTCTCGATCTCCTGACCTCATGATCCGCCCATCTCAGCCTCCCAAAGTGCTGGGATTACAGGCGTGAGCCACCATGCCTGGCCTAATCAATAACTTTTTAGAGTATCCTGTCCCATTTTTTCAAGAGAGAGGTAATATATATTCTTAGAACTTTCTGATGATATGCAGTACCTACTTAGAATGTTCTTCTCCATTTGTTGCTGTTGTTCCCTTGGGAGTTTAGTTGGGTGCTTCTCTTTCATGCTGTTAATTTTCATCAGATATTTGGTGGTTCTTGTCTATTTAAATTTTAAATTACGTTTAAATCCTAGGTTGATCATTATTACTGCAGAGCATTTTCTTGGGACAAGTGATAATCCTTGGTCCTTTGTTCTCCTGATCTTCTCTTTCACATGTATGCAGTTAGAGTCTTCTGTTCTCATGGCTTTCTGATCAATCAGATACCATTTGATTTATATTTTTTATAGATGTCCCCACTATCTCAGTTTGCTGATGGCACCCTTCTCAAAATCCAATGCTATTATGGATTTACTCATTTGTTTATATTGAGACAGAGTTTCACTCTGTCGCCCAGGCTGGAGTGCATTGGCACGATCTCAGCTCACTGCAACCTCCGCCTCCCAGGTTCAAGCAATTCTCCTGCCTCAGCCTCCTGAATACCTGGGATTATAGGCACCCACAATCATGCCCCGCTAATTTTTGCATTTTTGTAGAGACAGGGTTTCACGAGGATTTATTTTTTTAAGTAACTTTTGTTTCACTTCAGAAGAAGGTAAGGAAGAGAAGTAAAATCCAACTCATTTTTTCAACATATGAAAGAATTACTTAGCCACTACTATATATAAATCATGGCTGTTGGAACCAATAGACAGATGCCTCTGAGGGTGCCCCCTGGCTAAGCACTGAGCAAGACCTCATGTGGTCTCAATGTTCAGATGAAGTTCTAATAACTCAGTGTCTGAATCTCAGCTTTGCAGGTTTAATTTCTCTCATCTTGTCAGTAGGCTCATGTAGAAATCCTGAAGCTGATGTATTCACTTAGAGCACAGTAGCCCACCTCTTCACTGATTTTACTCTTAAAAAAAAAAATTGCATGAAATTTGTAAACAAGGCCAGGTGCCATGGCCTATAATCCCAGCACTTTGGGAGGCCAAGGCAGGAGGAATGCTTGAGCCCAGGAGTTCAAGACCAACCTGAGCAACATAGTGAGACCCCCTCTCCATTAAATTAAAAAATCAAAAATAAAAGAGAAAAAAATTATAAACAGAACTCCAAGAACTAAGACACATTTTTCATTAAATTTTGCATACATGTTTAAAGTACTACAATTAAAAATGAATCTTAAAAAATTTTTAGAGTCACCAAATTAAATACAGACTATCCAAAATGTTGCTTGAATAAAATAAATAAATGTTACAAATCCAGAATATTCTGGTTGGCCTAGCCAGTGACTTCTTTCTCTCATTAGGCAGGTGATCATGGAAAGCAGCATTATAATCACAGAGTTGTTTGGTAAGCCTTGAATCAGAGCAAGAAGAGATAGTTGAGTGATGTTAATGGTGGTTCTTTACCGAGTTAGAGAGTCATCTGCCAATTAGTATGGTGGTAGCTTTATCTTTAGTAAAGGTTTGTACTTGCTAAGAGGACCCTAGCTTTCCCATCAGTAGAGCTCTGCCTGCCATAGAGAGTACAGCACGAATACTGCAAATTTGTTGTCTACCTGACCCCTATTTTTTGGTGTTATCTTACAGCTGCATCCTACTATACAATCGCCATAGCTTTACCTAACAAAAGTGACAGAACCAACTCTGGAATCTCAAGCTCAGAGAGGCCACTCTACTCCTTAACCCCACCTTTTCCAGTGTTCCATCTCATTTTGGATTTCTGGGCGTCTTGAGGGCTTCTAGGGCTGGATTACCCACAGAAAGTAAACAGATGGTGCCGAGCAAAACCTTACAGCATGGATGTGCATCACTCCTGTTGGGCAGGCGGTGAAAAAGTGGAGATCTAGATGCAGACAGTAAAGTCCTCTTGGCCTCTTGGGCTCAGGTAACCAGAGGGTCTCACTAGAGTTGAGGCCAGTCAGTTCCCCTACCCCACCTTTTGAGATAATAATGATTCTTCACTAGCACTATTGATTTGGCCTTCCATGGACTTTATTTGTAGGAAATTAGCTGCAATTTCCTGCAATTTATAAATAAGACTCCTTATAAGGAAAAAAAAAAAACCATGATTTCCCATTCTTTTTTTTTTTTTTTTTGTATGTGTTGTTTAGAGGGTTGAAATAACCACGAACTTAAATCTGGAATATTTAAGACATGGTATTGGGTAAACACAGCGGGGCTCCCTTTGCAATTTCCATTGGAGAATTTGTGCTCTAAGAATGAGCAGAGCAGAATTAATGCTGAGTCCCTCTGCCACCCCTCCAACAAGTCTCCATACCCAGTGAGGTCAGATCTGTCCATTTTGTTCTTCCAACTTTCCCCTAAGAACTAAAAATAACAATATTAGCAAAGCTAACACATCTATAGCCCTTACTGTATGCCATCCACTGTTCTAACAGCTTTATACAGAACTGTACCTCTAATAAAGAATGCATATGTCTTTTGCAGTTGTGAAGATGACCTCTCCGAGGACAGAGAGGAGCTTCTGCATGGGATTTCGGAGCTGGACATCAGCAACTCGGATTGTTTCCCATCCCAGCTGCTAGTGCATGGGGCTTTAGCCTTTCCTCTAGGGTTAGATTCCTACCATGGCTGTGTTATAGCGGCTGCCCGCTATGGCCGGGGCCGGGTGGTTGTGACTGGCCATAAGGTATTATTCACTGTTGGTAAACTGGGCCCATTTCTGCTCAATGCTGTCCGCTGGCTGGATGGGGGCCGCAGAGGCAAGATCGTGGTGCAGACAGAGCTGAGAACCCTGAGTGGCCTCCTCGCAGTGGGGGGCATAGATACCAGCATCGAGCCCAATCTGACCAGTGATGCAAGTGTGTATTGCTTTGAACCCGTGAGTGAAGTGGGGGTCAAGGAACTGCAGGAGTTTGTAGCAGAGGGTGGTGGGCTATTTGTTGGAGCCCAAGCCTGGTGGTGGGCCTTCAAGAACCCCGGAGTGTCCCCTTTGGCTCGATTCCCAGGAAACCTCCTCCTCAACCCCTTTGGCATCAGCATTACAAGCCAAAGCCTCAATCCAGGGCCCTTTCGTACTCCTAAAGCAGGGATAAGGACCTATCACTTCCGCTCCACCTTGGCCGAGTTCCAGGTTATAATGGGCAGAAAGAGAGGAAATGTGGAAAAGGGCTGGTTGGCAAAGCTGGGACCAGATGGTGCAGCTTTCCTGCAGATTCCCGCAGAAGAGATCCCTGCCTACATGTCTGTGCATCGACTCCTGAGGAAGCTGCTAAGTCGATACCGGCTCCCAGTAGCAACTCGAGAGAACCCTGTTATCAATGACTGCTGCAGAGGTGCTATGCTTTCCCTGGCCACAGGGCTGGCCCACTCTGGAAGTGACCTCTCTCTGTTAGTCCCAGAGATTGAAGATATGTACAGCAGCCCCTATCTGCGCCCCTCAGAATCTCCTATCACCGTCGAGGTCAACTGCACCAATCCAGGTAAGGAACAAGGGTTGGGAGCTCAATATTATGGGAACGGGGGAATGGGGACAGGCTGACATCAGCAGTCCATTTCAGGGACCCGATCATGTCCAGAGGGTGGTCTCCATTTTTTACCATGAACTTTGAAGAAGATAACGGTTGGGATTTTAAGTACTATTTGGAAGAGTTGAGTCAGGGCAGCATGTGGGGAAGATACGTGCTTACGAAGGGTCTCTGGTGATGCTGGGTGGAGATGGGCATCATGGAGGAGGGATAAAATCTGCCTACCCCTCCTGCTTTTGGCAGGCACCAGATATTGCTGGATGAGTACTGGGCTCTATATACCTGGAAGGCAAATTATAGAAGTCTCACTGCCTGAAGCTACTGCCTCTGCCGACCTGAAGGTAAGGCCATGCCCCACCTCACCATGTAACATGGAACCCAAAGGCTCTTCCTAGCACAGTCAGTATCTTATTTGATTCTCACAAAGCCCTGTTGGTAATATGGAGCAGGTGATTTTACCCTTGTTTTAAGGATGAAGTAACTAAGGTGCAGAAAAGCTGATTGATTGATTGATTGATTGAAATGTATAGAGCTAATACAAATAAGTGCCCAGGACTCAAACCTAACTTATTTCTGGCTCTTAAGTTTTGTGCTTTTGACTTACGTCCTAGAGTAGGGAATAAGAGGTATCAAATGGAAGGTAACCTAGCACAGAGTAGGCATTCAGTAAATCTGAGTTCACTGTTCATCTCCATATCCATTCCCATGGTAGCACAAGGTCTTTCTGACTTCAACTTCTTCCCCATGACATCCAGGACCATTCCTCGATTGCCCAGTTCACCTTCCCTCTGTCACTTTCACATAGAACCCATTTGCAAAGTTAGTTTGCTGCCCTTCCCTATCCCCCTTGGGGGTCACTATGATGGTTAGCATCTATTCTGTGCCTGTACCTATCCTGGAACTTGATTAGCATAAACCCAGGGAAAAGAATCCTAGGACTCTACCAAGTACCTACCCAGGAAGAGGGCTTGGAGAAAGGGGAGAAACTGAATCAACTCTCCACTATCTTAGCCAGATCACATCGCCTCCCACTGGGCCCTCTCTCTGATCAGCAAAAGGCAGGGTTCCGTCTGCCCCATTCCAAATGCCAGAATCACCACCATGAGATAGGCGATCAAGTGTTCTATTTGTTAGCAACAGCAGGGGACTGGGCGTGGGAGTCAGCCCTCCTCAGAACTGGCCTTATAGGTTACACCTGGCACTCCTCACATTAATGTCTGTCTAACATGACCCATTATGGAGCTGTTTGAATGCCTTGGGAAAATATTTATATATACTTCAGTCTATATGCCCCAAGGAATGCTACAGTTTCTTGGGGTATCACACATGGTTCATCTGTGGTGGGAAGGCTGGGCTCGCTTGGGTTCATGGCTGAATGACCCAACCTGAGTCCCTTGCTGGGCTCTCTCCTTCCACCCACTCGTGCCCCATGGTGACTCCGTGGGGGGGATCTCTCTGCTCCAGATACAGATTGGCTGCCACACAGATGACCTGACCAGGGCCAGCAAGCTTTTCCGAGGCCCACTCGTAATTAACCGGTGCTGCTTGGACAAACCCACAAAATCGATCACGTGCCTCTGGGGTGGACTCCTCTATATAATTGTGCCTCAGAACAGCAAACTGGGTTCTGTGCCCATCACTGTGAAGGGGGCTGTGCATGCTCCATACTACAAGCTGGGTGAGTGGAAGCCCTGGGTGCCCCTGAGGGAAGGGGAAGAACTGAGATGAGGATTCCAGAGAGTATGGGATTCCAGGAGGTGACTAGAGCCTGTTTGGTGCAGAAGGAGAAAGACACAGGCTAACAGAGGAAGGAGGGTCAGCTTCCTTAGATTCAGCTTTGGGGTTGTACAGATAAAGACCAAACCACATCCTTGGAGACTTCATAGAAGGATAGACTAACGCAGGAACAGAAAACCAAACACCACGTGTTCTCACTTATAAGTGGAAGCTGAACAATGAGAACACATGGACACAGGGAGGGGAACATCACACACTGGGGCCTGTCAGTGGGGTGGGTAGCAGGGGTGGATGGAGGGAGACCATCAGGATAAATAGCTAATGCATGCTGGGCTTAATACCTGGGTGATGGGTTGATGGGTGCAGCAAACCAGCATCACACATGTTTACCTATGGAACAAACCTGCACGTCCTGCACATGTATCCCGCAACTTTAAATTTTTTAAAAAAGAGGAGGGACATGGCAGTTCATGATTTTGGTGTTCTCTTCCTGGAGTCCAAGTTGTATGTTGTAATTTAAGGGATTTAGGAAAGGATTTCAAGCTCCATGGTCTCTCTTCCTAGGGGAGACCACCCTGGAGGAGTGGAAGAGGCGTATCCAGGAGAATCCAGGGCCCTGGGGAGAGCTGGCCACGGACAACATCATTCTGACCGTGCCAACCGCAAATCTTCGTACTCTGGAGAACCCTGAGCCGCTGCTCCGCCTCTGGGACGAGGTGATGCAGGCTGTGGCACGACTGGGAGCTGAGCCGTTCCCTTTGCGCCTGCCTCAGAGGATTGTTGCTGACGTGCAGATCTCAGTGGGTGGGTGCTCCAAGCAAACCCTCTGTGCATGCTGCCTCTGAGCGCCTTCCTGTCCTTCATCAGCCATGCAGTGGGCAGCCAGTAGAGGAAACATATTTTGCTAGCAAGACATATAGATGTATCCTTGCTATTTAAATGGGAAGCAAATATGTGTGTGTGTATATATATATATATATATATACACACACACATATATATTTGTAACAGTTTAGGTCAGCATGTCAAGGACATCAAGAAATGCCACCTGAGCTTTCACAGGCATTCATCAGGGACTTCAAGCCAGTAAAAATGGCAGAGGGCCTTGACCTAGGTCAGAATTGTTGGGTTGGAACAGGGAATTTCACAACTTTAGGAACACACCGAATAAAGTGATCTTTGCCTGTGGTCAAGGAAGATGAAAAATGAGGGAAATATACAGACATTAAAGAACCATGGGAATTTCTCTGGACCCTCATTTTCTTCTCTTATACAGATGTTCACTGTAAACTTGTGTTGATATGGCAACTCCATATCTGAACAATGAGAGAGGAGCTACCCTTAAAGAGCTCTGAATTTTGAGAAAAGGTTATAGTTACACAGATTCACATGGATAAGGCATCCTCATCAAAATAGAAAAATTGAATGGTAACATGAACGGCTCCTTATATATAAGCTGCATCTCCTTCCATAGCCACACTATTCTGGGTCAGAGTAAAGATGAAGGAATTCTTAGAGAATGAGGAGAAGGAACACGTAGCAGGGTCTTGGTTTGGGTTGCTTTTCTGAGTATTATGGTGTGCTGGAATTTGGCTGGGGTTACTGAGTGTTTTGGAACAGACACAAAACATAGAAGAATATTACTAGTTAAATGGGGAGGACCCTAACTCTCTCTTCCCTCCTTCTGCATTTTCCAGGCTGGATGCATGCAGGGTACCCCATCATGTGCCATCTGGAGTCAGTGCAGGAGCTCATCAACGAGAAGCTCATCAGAACCAAGGGGCTATGGGGCCCCGTCCACGAGCTGGGCCGCAACCAGCAGCGGCAGGAGTGGGAGTTCCCACCACACACCACCGAGGCCACCTGCAACCTGTGGTGTGTGTATGTGCATGAGACAGTCTTGGGCATTCCTCGAAGCCGTGCCAATATTGCTCTGTGGCCCCCAGTTCGGGAGAAAAGAGTCAGAATCTACCTGAGCAAGGGTCCCAATGTGAAAAACTGGAATGCATGGACCGCACTGGAAACGTATTTACAGGTACTGGGCAAGAATGGCGGATGATGGGGGACCCCTATTGTGGGGACCATCAGGGCAACTATTGGATAATGTTCTAGTGGCCCAGAAGACCACCCATTGCCCCTGTCTCCCACACCGGGATATGGGAGGCCCTGACAAATCCAACTGTCACAGTCGTATTGATGTCTCTCAGTGCATCACCTTGCATGACCCTTAAGTGGATTTCATTGCCTGAGCCTCACCTTCCACCCCATAGAGATACATGATAGTAAATAGAAAGCACTGAGAAAGGTTAAAAATGGTAGAGGCAAATAAAGTACTATACATATATCACTCTCTCTGGCTTTAAAGCCAGACATACCTGAGACTGAAGCCAAACTCTCCTACTTGATAGCTATCTAAAACCAGCCCCCCCCAACCATACACATAATCCATAGGATATGACTTATTTTTTTTTCCTTAGATGAATGTACCATCTTCTCATTATGCCTTGGCCGAGCCTCAGAGTCCCCATTATGTAGGCAATCCAAGAGTCCTCACTGACCTGGACAAGGAGGTGGCCTTGCCTTTGACCAGTTGTTTAATGCCCAGTTCTCTCCCTGCAATGCCTGGATCAGTTCCTGGCATGAAACTGGAGAGTTTCATCACCTTGAATTTCAGAACTCAGTCTCAGGCCAAGCATACTCTATTCTGGTTCTTCCACCTGCTGGAAGCTCTCTTATTCATTCCCACTGCCATGAGAATTATGGGAAACAGCCAAGGAGGCTCCACTTTAACCTTGTTATGGCTGCTTTGCCCCAGGAACACCAAGTTTCTCATTGGTGAAATAAATGTGAAGTTGGTCTGGGGAACTGTTCAAGTGCTTCATAATTCAAGCACTGTAACTCAACAGCCTCAGGAAGGCTGCCTTTTTCAAAAATTACAACTTATTCTTAATTCTAGTTACCCAGACAATCTGCAGTCTTCTACTTCTATCCCACTCACTTTTTTCCCCAAAGGCCATTTTAATAGCCTTGCACATTGACAAAGATCTATGATTAATGAGGATTTCTTTGTGTCAGGATGAGGTGGAAGTTTCCTTATTGTTGAGGTTTCACTTTTCAACTCTTGAGAGAGAAGAGGATTCTTCCAATTCTGCCAATTTTAAATCCTTGTGTAATATCCTATATCTATTTGCATGATCTAGTGGGATATATGGATAATGATACCGGTAGAAAATATTGATATTAAGCATATTAAGATGTCTTGAAGAAACCAGATCAATTCCATAATGACATTACTATGGCCCTCACCGATTGAGTGTCCACTTGGTGTTGAGCACCGTGCTGGTCCCAAGGCCCTTCCTAAGATTAGAATGTGGGAGAGCAGGGCATGAGGCCAGGAGGCAAAATGGAGGAGAGCAAGTCAGTGATAGATGTGAAGCTAATGGGTAAGGGGTTACATACACTAAGTTCACTTACTATAGTAGTTGTTGTTGGACCCTCTTTTATTTCCAAATGTCATCTGTATTTTTCTTTCTCTTTCCAGCTCCAGGAAGCCTTTGGTTGGGAGCCATTCATCCGTCTCTTCACTGAGTACAGGAACCAGACCAACTTGCCCACAGACAATGTTGACAAAATGAATCTGTGGGTCAAGATGTTCTCCCACCAAGTGCAGAAGAACCTGGCTCCGTTCTTTGAGGCCTGGGCCTGGCCCATCCAGAAGGAAGTGGCTACCAGCCTGGCCTATCTGCCTGAATGGAAGGAAAATATTATGAAATTGTACCTCCTCACACAGATGTAAGAAGTGCCCATCGAGGTGGCAGGTAGAGAGGTTTGGGGAGGTAGGCAGAGGTGGGGATTCACTCCTCTACCTCTGCCTCCCAGGGTCTGGCCTTATCCTCTTAGTTCATTGCCCTATACCTTATTACTGACTTCTGTCTCTAGGAAGTGGGTTCAGAACACAGCCAAAAGTGGAATCAGAATTTCTCAGGTGCAAGGGCTTCTGTTTCTGCATCTTGTTCCTCTGCTCTCTCAGCTGTCACATTCCCTCCTGACCCTGCACTGGCCCAGTTCCGAGAGCTTTGGCATCTGCTTCTATATCAGCCCTGGATTCACCATCATAGGCCATAGCCCAGAGGGGGTAGTTCTCATGTTGGCATCCTGAGGACTCCCTTTGGGCTTTTGTTTTTGATCAGTTGTTCCAAAAACTTGACCATAAAAGTCAACTGGAACACAAATTTACCATGA
Source organism: Hylobates moloch (assembly GCF_009828535.3). Taxonomy (NCBI): domain Eukaryota; kingdom Metazoa; phylum Chordata; class Mammalia; order Primates; family Hylobatidae; genus Hylobates; species Hylobates moloch. The sequence continues at coordinate 224,813,508 of NW_026652276.1, read as the reverse complement.
GACCCAGACAGCTCTTGGATGGACTTATGTATTTTGTGACTTGAGCAGTTTTCAAAGTGCTAGACAAGCATTCTGGTATAGTGGGAAGAGCCCAGAACTAGGTAGGGTTAGCTCTCGGGAAAGTCATTTCAACTTGGTACTCTCATTTCCTGTGTGTAAAATGGGGATAAAAATTCCCAGTTCACAGGGTTGTCGTGGAGGTTCAGACTGATAAATTCTGAAGAGGCTTGTGAGGTCTGCAGAGCATGTCATCTAAGGGGTTTTTCTATTTTATGCTGGTCCACAGGATAATGAGCTTACTACTTTCCATCCTGTCTCCAGAATTTAGAGGTTAGAATAACTCTTTCTACAAGTAGCTTCCCTGTGTTCAAATCCTGGTTCTTTCACTTACGAGTTGTATAACCCTGGCAATTTCCTTAACTTCTCAGTGATTTAGTTTTCTCATCTATAAAATAGGATCTATCTCATAGGATTATTGTGAGGATTACCTTTTATAATACCTTTAAAAAGCAGTGACAACAGTCCCTGGCAGATACTAGGTGTTGAGAAAATGTCTGCTGCCATTATTATTATCAAATTGACTCAGTACTCTTTATGAGCTAGACTTTACTTTTAGATGATATTTACAGAGGCAGTTGTAGTTAATCGTAGCCCATCTTGCACTTTATACAGCAACCTCTGAAAGGATTCTGCTATGTTGCATTATGAATCTAAAGGAAGAGCTCTAAATTCATAATCGGTTTTTTAAAAATAGCTAAACAATTTAGTTTTTTTTAACTTAGATTTGTAAAGCTATTTATAAGAACCCCATTGTGAATTTGGAGCTCTTCCTTGATCTCCTTACACAATTCTGTCTTTCATAGCCAATTCCTTCTTTGATTAAATCAAGAGTAGATGTCTTGAAGAAACCAGATCAATTCCATAATGACATTTGTCCTTAGCAAACAGACTGCATCTGGTTTCATGACAGTGTTTATATTTCTGTAACACAGATTCAAGACACAGTCCCTGTCAAGAGTTACTCACCAGTTTGGCAGAAAAAGTCCACACACATAGAGGACTTTACTCTGAAACAAGATAATTGGATAGAGTTGACCCAAACTTACTTCCTTTTAATTTTATTCAGAATCCCCTATTTCTTTATAGTTTTAACTAAAGTTGGGTCCTTTTGGTTGATGTCATATACATCCAGCCAGTTTTTCTTCAGCTCACTTTTTATTTTAGTTATTTTAACATATCATTTTATTTGCTTAATTGGTAATTGGGTAGATATGTAGACTGTAACATTTGACCTATAGAGTTTTTTCTTTGGATTTTTTTTTTTTTTTTTTTTTTTGAGATAGACTATCACTCTTGTCACCCAGGCTGGCATGCAATGGCACTGTCTCGGCTCATTGCAACCTCTACCTCCCAGGTTCAAGCAATACTCCTGCCTCAGCATCCCAAGTAGCTGGGCTTACAGGTGCCCACCACCACACCCAGCTAATTTTTTGTATTTTTAGTAGATACAGGGTTTCGCCATGTTGGCCAGGCTGGTCTCGAACTCCTGACCTAGGTGATCCACCCACCTCGGCCTCCCAGTAGATTTCTTTATCATGTTATTTGTCGGTCCTAGGATTATTTCTCCTGATTGCACGAATATCCATTGCCTAGGCACTTTAAACATGAGACATTGGATATTTGTTCAACATTTAAAATAATTGTTATCAATTATTGGGTGTGTACCAGTTATTGTAGTGATTCCTTTCTATAGATTGTTTCATTTAATCTTCACAATAATCTCATGACATAGCAACTATTATCACTCCCATTTCATTTTATGAAAGAGAGAACTGAATTTAATGAAGATAAGGTAAATTATCTAAGGCTATATTGCTAATAAGTGGTTGATCTTGGATTTGAATTTCAGGCATTCTGATTACAGAATGGGCATTCATAACTACAGTGCTTTGAATGACCCCATCAGTGGGTAAATAAAGAAGCCAACCAGCAAACAAAGGATCATTATGTCCTTACTTGCCAGAGCTTTGGCTGCATATACTTACCCATCATCTACTTTTATCAGAACAAAAAGTCATTTTGTTTACCCCAAATGACAATTCAAAGAATTTAAGGTAGGCTCCTGAAGTGCTTCCCAATAGATAGTGCTGGAGTGAGCCCTTTAGCATCAGCCAGATCTTTTAGATTCTGGGTTATTCAAATTTCAGTTATTCTTTCTAGGGTACCATGAAAGTGTTCTCTAGTTTGTTTGATTTTGAATGATGGACTATTTCAGTGAAGTGCCTGACTCCCAGAGATCCCAAACACTGCATGTTCTCAGAAAGGAAATTAGATCCTCCATCTTTGAGAATATGTGTATCCATTCTTGCCCTCTTTAATATATTTTTAGCAGTACATCCCGGGGATATATTTAAAATATAAAGTTATCCATGTTACTTCTGTGTCTAAAAGCCTCCAGTGGAATTTCTAATTTGAGATAATGGACTAAACATAAGTTTACCTTCCCTCCCTCCACAGGCCCCACTGAAATTGAAGTCAAGAAATGCAAAAAGGAATTGACACATCTCAGCAAAGAAAACTGAAGGGATTTGGTTATAAGTGGAGAAGATCTCAGCATATTTCTGGAAGAGAGAAAGTGGATGAAGCATGATAATGAAAGAGTGAAGAACCTTTCAGATAAAATATAAGCTGATCTGAACAACATAACCCCAAAGAGACTTGCGCACCTGAAAAGCTTGTCTACTGAAGAATTACTCCAGTTGTAAGATTGAGCCCTCTCCTACTCTCCCCCAACTCTTATGCACAGAACACAGGCAGTCTCCACTATTGATACCAGTTAAAAATTTCTTGTTATTGTTGCTGTTGTTGTTTATATAAAGGAATTGAACAGGCTGCCTGCAGAGAGATAAGAGTTGGTGCTCCAGAAAAAAATTTCTCTTCTAGTGGAAATAAGTGCCCCTACCCCCAGCCAGTCAGCTAATTCTCTACTGACAGCTGAGACCTCCTACTCAAGTGCCTGTCGCCTTCAGGTATAGAAGAGGTTTGCTGAAGAAACAGACCTAACTGTACAACAGCAGAGGAAACCCGTGCCAACTGTTATACAAGTTAACAGTTATGTTGATTCTTAAATGGGAATGGTGAGTTAGAAACTCCCAGACATGGGTGATGGGGAGGGAAGAGGAATAAGAAAAGTCACCAGGTAGAATCAGGGGCCTTGAAAATATGACAAACTCTGAGGGAAACAAAGACAATGTGGAAAGAATAACTTAATTTTAATTCCATCTCCAGAGAGATTTGAGGTGTATTTAAGATGAAAAACAGGATACTACAAAGAAACGGAAAACTCAGAAGTTCGAGACCAGCCTAGGCAAGATGGCAACACCCCGTCTCTACAAAATAATTTTTAAAAATTAGCCAAGCATGGTGGCATGTGCCTGTGGTCCTAGCTACTTCGGAGGCTGAGGTGGGAAGATCACTTGAGCCCAGGAGTTCAAGGCTTCAGTGAGCCATGATGGTGCCACTGCACTCCAGCCTGGGGGACAGAGTGGGACCCTGTCTCTTAAAAAGCAAGAAAAGAAAGAGAAGACTGAGAATAAGAAGATCTCTTTGAAAATAAAATAAGACTGCTAAAAGTATTTGGTATACAGTCTGGAAAATAAAGTTGAGGGAATCTCTCCAGATAAAGAGCAAAAAGAAATAGAAAAATATAAAGAAAGAAAAAAAGACATAGACAATCAATATGTAATGTTGAGTTCCTGGAAGAGAGAACAGAGACAGTGTAGGTGAAGAAATAAAAAGAAAAAGAACTGAAGAACAAAGCAAGCTAAGTCTCCAGATCGAGAGGGCCCAATACAATCTACATCTAGACACGATATTGCAAAATTTTGGAATATTAAGGATAGAAGGAAGATATTAAAGTGGCCAGGGAGAAAACAAATGAGGTCATCACGATTAGCTCAACACAAAAATGGATGAGAAATAGACTGCTAACAGATTTGTCATCAGCAACACTGAATGCCAGAAGTCAATGGATCAACATCTTCACAGAGCTTATGGAAAATTTTTGTACCTAGAATTTCATAGTAAGGCAAACTGTCAAGAAGAATATCAAAGTGAAGACATTTTCTGACAGGCAAATTTTCAGAAAGTCTCCCTCCTTTGCACCCTTACTGAGGAAGTATCTTGAGGAAGTTCTCCAGCAAAATGAGGATGAAAACCAGGAAAGAAGAAGAAATGGGATCCATAAAACAGTGGACCTTACCTAGGATGTCTCATTCTAGAGTGACAGTTATCCAAAAGGATGTCTCACCCTAGAGTGACAGCTATCCAGCAGACTAATTTCAGATAAGAGCACACTGTCTTGGGCTTTCTGGGAGGAATGTGCATTCAGTGCCATAGATAGTATCATTGAAGAGCTGGGATGCTTGAGAAGATTATTTAGTCAAGAAAAAAGAAAGACAAATCAACAATATGTCAAAAAATTCAGGTCCAATTATAGAGCAAAATAAAATGAGGCATGATTTTGAGTTATTCATGAAGAATAAGAGGCTTGATAGGTACATTTCCTTTTCTGTGGCACAGGCATGATAATATTGGGTGTGTAGGGAAGAAAATATCCTAGCTTATACTAGGCTCCCAGTAAGAAGTATTTAAATAGCCAAAATAATGTGGATATCATTTATTAATATTCAGTGTTCAGATCAGCCTATTAACAAAGCGTGAAAGGCTTCATTTTTTATTCAGAACTGAAGTTGAAAGTAATGCTGACAAAGGGAAAGAAAGCAGAAAGAGATTGAGAATTAGAGGCAGAGGTGGAATCAAAGGTAGAGATACTTATATATTCAAAGTGGGGAGGAAAAGATCTTCAGTTAATGGAACAAGAACTAGAGGATTAGTATATTGTTCAAAGCTATAAAATCAAACCAATAGATGTATTAAAAAGTGATGTAACTATCAGACATTTGGAGACAGATGGACAAAGGAAAGTGGTGATAGCGTAAGTTAAATCCTTATCTTTTGTAATGGGGAATTATTAAAGATGTTGTAAAGTCAATAAGTCAAGAAATTATTGCTCAAACATATTATTTAAAGTTAGAAAGTTAGTTACCAGACGATCTAAAATAAATATTGTTAAAAGCGTTACCTCTAGGGAATGGGACTAGATTTTAAAAGGGTGGGATGGGAAACTGTGTTTTTCATTTTAAGTCCTTCTGTACTATTTAATTTTTTACCTTGTGCATGTATTACTTTGAAAAAATTTTTAATAAACCCAAATAAAAATCTTCCAGTGACTTCACATTGATTAAGATGCAACCCAGCTAAAGCCTTTAAAATGGTTTTCAAGGTCCTCAGGTATCTAGGTCCACTTGATGTGTCCAGGCTCATGGTATCTCCCCACAAGTCTCTATTTCCAACCAGATTAAGTATCTTCCAGTTATTAAAACACACTTCACATTCTTTTGTTTGTACAGGTGTTCCACAAAAAACAAAGCCTACTGCTGATCTCACCATGTCTGCTGGGTAAGCTTACCATCTAGTGGGTTTTAATATTTGTTGAATGAAGGAATGTCCAATACAGTATTGAATGAAGTTTGCCAACTTCATTCTTTTCCAAGAAGGCCTTTGATGTTTGCCCCTGTTCTGGGAAACATTTCAAGAAGGACCATCCAGGGCCCTAAGCTTTCTTGCACTCCCTTTCATTTGACAGCTTTAATAAGTTTTAGTCTTACATGAGGCCAGCTGGTGTCAGAGGATTTCTGTCCACCTGTCAGTCTCTCTGGTGTACTCTTTGCTACTTTCCCTGAACATCGTAACCTCTTTTCAGCTATTTTTAACCCTGTACTTGGGAGAAACAGCCAACTATCTAATGGAAATCTTTAGGCCACCAAGTTTCTTTTTTTTTTAAGTTTTATTTTACTTTTAATTGACTCATAATAATTGTACATATTTATAGGGTATAGTGTGATGTTTTGATACATGTATATATTTTGTGATGATCAAATCAGGGTATTTAGCATATTTTTCACCTCAAACATTTATCATCCCTTTGTGGTAAGAACATTCAAAATCCTCTCTTCCAGCTATTTTGAAATATACAAATAATATTGTTAACTGTAGTCACCCTACTGTGCCATAGAACACCAGAACTTATTCCTATCTAACTGAACCTTTGTACTGCTGACCAGTCTATCCCCATCTCCCCTGCCCCACTACCCTCCCAAGCCTCTGGTAACCACTATTCTAAGCTCTACTGCTGTTAAATCAACTTCTTAAATTACAGAATCCACTTTTGTGTGAGATTATACAGTATTCGTCTTTACATGCCTGGCTTATTTTACTTAACATAATGTCCTCTGGGCCCAATTATGTTGCCACAAATGACAAAATTTCTTTTTATGGTTGAATAGTATTCCATTGTGTATATACACCACATTTTCTTTATCCATTCATCCATTGATGGACACTTAGGTTGATTCCATGCAGCTATTGTGAATAATGCTGCAATAAACATGGGAATGCAGATATCTCTTCCACATAACTGATTTTATTTCCTTTGGATATATACTCAGTAGTGGGATTCTGGATCCTATGGTACTTCTATTTTTTAACTTTTTTAGGAACCTTCATTCTGTTTTCCATCATTGCTGGACTAATTTACAACAGCATATAAGACTTCCTCTTTCTTCACATCTACCCCAACATTTGTTATTTTTTGTCTTTTTGATAATAGCCATTCTAACTGGACTGAGGTGATATGTCATTATGGTTTTAATTTGCATTTCCCTGATTAGTGATGCTAAGCATTAGTATGTCTTATTTAGAGAAATGTCTATTTAGGCATTTTGCCCATTTTTAAATGGAATTGTTTATTTTTCTGCTATTGAGTTATTTGAGTTTTCTATATATTCTAGGCATTAACCCCTTGTCAGATGCATAGTTTGCATGTTTTCTCCCATTCCTCAAGTTAACTTCAATCTGTTTCCTTTGCTGTACAGAAGCATTTTAGTTTAATATAGTACCATTTATCTATATTTGCTTTTGTTGTATGCTTTTGAGGTCTTATTCAAAAAATTCTTGCTGAGACCAATGTCATGAATTGTTTCTCCCATGTTTTCTTCTAGTATGCTTACAGTTTCAGGTATTACATTAAAGTTTTTAAACAATTTTAAACTGATTTTTACATATGGTAAAAGACAGGGGTCTAATTTTATTCTTCTACATGTGGATATTCAGTTCTCCCAGTGCCATCTATTGAAAAGCCTCTCCTTTCCTAATGCATGTTGATGACACTTTTGTTGAAAATCAGTTGGCTGTAAGTGCATGGATTTATTTCTGTTCTGTATTCTGTTTCAGTTATCTATGTGTCTATTTTTATACCAGTACCATGTTGATTTAGTTACTATAGCTTTGTAGTATATTTTAAAGTCAGGTAGTGTGATGCATCGAGCTTTATTTTTGCTAAGGATTACTTTGGCTATTTGGGGTCTTTTGTGGTTCCACAGAAGTTTTAGGATTTTTTTTTTCTATTTCTGTGAAGAATAGGGATTGCATTGAATTAGTAAATTGCTTTGGATAATATGGACATTTTGACAATATTAATTTTTGCAATTAATTCTTATCTTTCTATTTATTTATGTCCTCTTCAATTTCTTTTATCCGTATTTTATAGTTTCCACTTGAGATCTTTCACCTCCTTGGTTAACTATATTCCTGGGTATTTATTGTATAGCTATTGTCAATGGATTGCTTTCTTGATATCTTTTTTTAGGTAGCTTGCTATTGGCATATAGATACACCACTGATTTTTGCATGTTGAGTTTGTATCCTGCAACTTTATTGAATTTATTTATTCTAACAATTTTTTGTGGAATCTTTAGGATTTTCTATATATAAGATCATGTCATCTGCAAACAAGGACAATTTGACTTCCCCCTTTCCTATTTGGATGCCTTTCATTTCTCTTGCCTAATTGCTCTGGCTAGGACTTCCAGTAGTATATTCAACAAAAGTGATAAATGTGGCATTCTTGTCTTGTTGCAGATCATAGAGGAATAGCTTTCAACTTTTTCAATATGATGTTATTTATGAGCTTGTCATTTATGGCCTTTATGGTGTTGAGGTATATTACTTCTATATCTCATTTGCTGAGAATTTTTATCATGAAGGGATGTTAAATTTTATCAAATTTTTTTTGTCTATTGAAATGATTATGTCATTTTTGTCCTTCATTCTGCTAATGTGATGTATCACATTTATTGATTTACATATGTTGAACCATCCTTGCATCCCTGGGATGAATCTCACTTGATTTTGGTGAATTATCTATTCAATATGCTGTTGAATTTGTTTCACTTATATTTTGTTAAAGATTTTTGCATCTATGTTGATAAAGGAGATTGGCCTGTAGTTTTCTTTTTATCAAGTTATCCTTGTCTGGTTTTGATAATGTTGGCCTCATAGAATGAGTTTGGAAGAATTTCCACCTCTTCAACTTTTTAGAATAGTTTAAAAAGAAGTGATATTATTATTTACATGTTTGGTAGAACTTAGCAGTAAAGTCATCAGGTCCTGGGCTTTTCTTTGATGGGAGACTTATTATTATTGATTCATTCTTGTTACACATTATTGGCCTGTGTAGGTATTTTATTTCTTCATAGTAGTTCAATTTTGGTAGGTTGCATGTGTCCAGGAATTTATTTATTTCTTTTAGGTTTTCCAATTTATTGGCATATAATTACTCATAAAAGTCTCTTATGATCCTTTTTATTTCTGTGGTATCTCCTTTTTTAGCTCTGATTATATGTATTTGAGTCTTTTTTGTTAGTCTAGCTAAAACATTTATTTATCTTTCAAAGAACCAACTTTTTGTGCTACTGATTTTTATATTATTTTCAGGCTCTATTTCACTATTTCTGCTTGATCTGATAAAGAGCTCTTCTAGTAGTTTGGGGTTCAGCTGGCCCTCATTTTTCTCATTCCTTGCAGTGCCACATAAAGTTTTTATATAAGATTCTTATACTTTTTTGATGTAGGCATCTATTGCTATAAACTCCCTCTTAGAATAGCTTTTGCTGTATCCCATAGGTTTTGGTATGTCATGTTTCCATTTTTATTTGTCTCAAGGAATTTTTAATTTTTCTTTTTAATTTCTTTATTGATGCCCTGGTTGTGCAAAAACTTGTTTTCAGTTTTCACATATTTGTATATGTTCCACAGTTCCCCTTGGTATTCATTTCTAGTTTTTATTGCATTGTGGTAAGAGAAGATACTTGATAAGATTTTGATTTTTTTAATTGCTTGAGATATGTTTTCTGGACTAACATATGTTCTATTCTGGAGAAAAGTTCTATGTGCTGTGGAGCAAAATGTACGTTCTGTAGTTATTGAGGGGAATGTTTTGTAAATATCTGCTGGGGCTATTTGGTCTAGAATGCAATTTAAATCTGATAATTCTTTGTTGATTTTCTATCTGGATGATCCATCCATTGCTGAAAGAGGGTGCTAAAGTCCTTTTTTATTTTTTTTAATTTTTCTTTCCCTTTAGATCTCATATTTGCTTTATATATTTACTTTATATATTGGGTGCTCTGGTGTTGTGTGCTCATATACTGACAACTGTCCTAACCTTTTGCTGAATTGATTTCTTTATCATCATATAATGACCTTTTCTCTTTTTACAGTTTTTTACTTAAAGTCTATTTTGTCTGATGTAAGTATTACTACCCCTGCTTTCTTTTGGTTTCCATTTTCATAGAATTTCATTTTCTATTCTTTCACTTCAGTCTATGTGTGACTTATAGGTGAAGTGAGTATCTGGTAGGCAGCATGTTGCTGAATCTTGTTTTTTTTTTTTATTTAATCCATTCAGCCACTATGTATATTTTAATTGGGAATTTATTTCATTTACATTCAAAGTTATTATTGATAGGTAAGGACTTCTGCCATTTTGTTCATTATTTTCTGGTTGTTTTGTTTATCCTTTGTTCCTTTCCTCCTCTCTCATGTTTATCTTTGTGGCTTGATTAGGGTATTTGTTGTGTTAAGCTTTGATTTCTTTCTCTTTCTCATTTGTATATCTGTTGTAATTTTTTCTTTGTGGTTAGTATGGGGATTACATTAAAAATCTCTCATAATAGACTCCTTTAAGCTGATAAGTTAACTTTCATTGCATACCAATACTCCAGACTTTCATTCTGCACCTAAATTTATAATTTTGTTGCTTTAATATACATCTTTATATATTGTTTATTCCTTAACAACTTATCATAGCTATAATCATTATTACAATTTTCTTTTTTTGGCATCCCACAGAGCTGCATTTTTTAAAATTATTATTATTTTTTAAATGGGGTCTCACTACGTTGCCCAGGTTGGACTCAAACTCCTGGGCTCAAATGAGCCTTCCATTTCAGTCTCCTAAATAACTGGGACTACAAGCACATGCCACAGCACCCAGCTGTTTTGGCTTTTAACCTTCATACTAGAGATTAGAAACATTACATATCATCATTGCAGTAATGAAGTATTATGAATTTGATAATGCATTTACCTCCAGCAGTGAGATTTATACTTCATGTTTTTTTCTGATAGCAATTATCATGACAACTTTTTTTTCCAATAGAAAATACTCAAGCATTTCTTGTAAGTCTGGTCCAGTGGTAATGAGTTCCCTCAGCTTTTGCTGATCTGGGAAAGACTATTTCTCCTTCATTTCTGAAGCAAAGATTTGCTGGGTGTAGTATTCTAGGCTAGCAGCTTTTTTTTCTTCTAGTATTTTAAATATATCATCCCTTTCTGTCCTGGTCTGCAAGGTTGCTGCTGGGAAATCTGCTAATAGTCCAAAGGCAATTCCCTTATATGTGACTTGATGCTTTTCTCATGCCGCTTTTAGTATTTTTTTCTTTGTCTTTGGCTTTTGACAGTTTGGTTATATGCTCAGAGGGGACCTCTTTGGGTTGAATCTTTGTGGGATCCTTTGAATTTCATGGATCTGGATGTCCATATCTCTCCAAGACTTGGGAAGTTTTCAACTATTACTTTGTTAAATAAGCTTTCTTTGCCTTTCTTCATCTCTTCTTCTTAAGTTACCAAAATGCAAACATTTATTCACTTATGGTGTCCCAAAAGTGCCATAGTCTTCTTCATTTCTTTTTTTTTTCTTTACCTCTGACTGGACTATTTCAAAAGGCCTGTTTTCAAGTTCAAAAATTCTTCTGTTTGATCTATTTTGCTGTTGAAGCTCTCAATTGCATTTTTTATTTCATTCATTGAATTTCTTGGTGCCAAGATTTCTGTTTGGTTCTTTTTTATGATATCTCTCTCTTTGTTGAATTTCTCATTCAGATCATGAATTGTTTTTCAGGATTGTTGAATGATCTGTTTGTGTTCTTTCATGTCTCACAAGTTTCCTTAAGCTCACTTTCTTGAATTCCTTTTCAGGCAATTCATAAATTTTTACTTTTTTATTGAGGTCAGTTACTAGAGAATTATTGTGTTTCTTTGGTGGTGTCATGTTTCCTTGCTTTTTTATGTTTCTTGTATCCCTGCACTGGCATCTGTGCATCTGATGGAATAATCACCTTTCCTAACTTTTAGGGTAGCTTTCATCAGAAAAGACTTACACCTGCAGATGTGTCCTAGCATGTTAATTGGGTAAGGTACATTTGTTTTTGTTCTGGGTGGATGCAGTAATGTAGTCTCCATGCAGCTTCTTTAGCTGTAGTTAATGTCATTGGTGCCTGCAAGTACCTCAGTGGCCTTGGCTGCAGAAGTTTGTGTGGCTGGTATGCCTACTCAGCTGCTTGTCCCCTGAAGGTTGGGCCACTGAGCTGGTCTGTTTCTGAGGATCCATGGCTGGTAGGTTCTCCTTGGGTGCTTATCTCTTGGCGGCTGCATAGTGAGCTGGTCTGTGCTCTAGGGAAGTGCAGGGCTGGTTGTCCAGTAGCTCTGCTACGTTGCTCCTCCTCTGGAGGCAAGGCACCGGACTGGTTCATACTCACTACCAGGTTTTTTGTGTCCTACCATCCCTAATTTCTTGGTAGCTGTTCCTTCTCCATCTTCATTAACGTTTCTGTCTGAAGGTAAATATTTGTATAAAGACCTTTTCTTACCTGAATTAGCATCTGTCCTATTTTCCATGTATCATAATAGAGATTTACCCTCACAAATGGGAGTAGTTTCCAGATTGCTCATGTTATCACAGAAATAACCCAAATTATTTTATCTTCTACCACACCACTGAGTCTGAATTCCTGTAAAGAGAAATTCAAATATGTCATGAGTTTACTTTCCTCTGTTGTCTAACTCCCATAGTCAACTGGAGCTCTCTGATGAGTATTGGCCTTGCAGCCAATCTTCAAAGCAGTATTTATCAGAAACACCTCCTATCTCCTCTTCACGGGATTAATCTGATCTATTTAGTGGTTAAAGCAATGTCCTCACCCAACGTCAAAACCTCACCTAATATATGTACCTAACAGGCCAACGGGTAACTAGGGATGGCCTTAGATGTTGACTCTTTTTTGCCAACAAAAGTAGCATACTCTATCCCTTCTTTCAAGACTATTTCCCTCCTCTGTTCTCTACTCCTTACAAAGCCTTTGTACTCCTGCTTGGCTTCTACTCTTAAAATGATTTCTTTCTTTGACCCACATCATTGCAGTCAGTCTTCAATAGGGAGGGGGCAGAAGGTGATCTTCAACTTCTCAGAGATCTTTCTTCTAACTACACAGAAAAACAACTCACCTCACAATCAAGACAACTAAGAAATGCTTCCTATGCATTTGGATTCTTGTGCATTTGAGTGCTATAAAGAAGCATTTCTTTGATAGGAAAGCTTGAGTAGCTTAAGTTATTGATGTTCTAGTCTGAGATAGGGTGTGTTTCATAGGTGCTCATTATATTAGAAATAAATAGAATAAAGGGATGGGTAAATAAATGAAAGATAAATAGAGGTTGGGAAGCAACTGCAACTTTAAAAAAAAAATGTAGTGACCAATGATGACAGTCAGGAACCAAGGTTTATTTTAATACAAATGTGTGTACCTGAGGGTCATTAAAAAGTTACTTCTATTCTTAGGAACTCAAATATACATAATTGGTTAAGAAATCTGTACATGTAGGTACTAAAAAAATATTTCCATGAATCGCTTAGTGACATAAAATTGATTTTTCACATACTGCCAAAGTTATTTAGTATATTTAAAGTCTGAGATAGTGCCCAAAGGGGGTGGGGGGTTAGGGGAGGACAAAATGATCAAACATACAATATAAAAACAATCTATAAAAGAGTCTAGAAGACATCTCACAGGTTTAGAGAGAAGATCCTTCTTCTTCCTGAACAGACCCTATAGGCCAGGGCCCAGCAGGCTTACCTATTGTCTGTGAGGTTTCTATGCTGCAAACAGGAGCCAAAAACCTGCAAATAGGTTATAAACCTTTTCTTGACCCTCCACCAAGATAGATAGGCAAGTGGAGCTTTAATAAAACAGTTTTTCCTTTTCTTCTTGCTGCTTGTGTAGCCTTGGAGCCGACCTATTACAAAGGAGAAAATAATGAGCCTCAGTTAAGGCTTTTGACATTTAATCACAAGACAACTGGCACTATGAGCTTGTTGCTCTCAACACCTAGAGCAGAGTTAAATCTCAGATCCTCATAGAAAACTCTGAGATAAACTATTTCAGCTGGCAAAAGCATTAAAAGACAAACAACTGACTAGTGTCAGTAATGTTAGAGTGACCTTTAGCAGAAAGCCTGGTGGATCTCTAGCACTGGAAAAAGTACTTTTGGCTGTAGGGCATTATTAATATTATTAATGCACTAATAGCACATAATATTATTAATGCCCTACAGCCAAAAACCAATGGAAACACACCTATAATTAAACAAGTTGAATCTATTGTTCATTGCAGCTAGGGAAAATGCACACCATAGGGAACTCTGGGTATATCAGTAAAAAGGTGTCAGAAAGAACCTATTACAGGCTGTGGGCTTTGCTTGGATAATTTTGGGAAGTGTCTGAAGAAGGAAGACTTTGTTCTGGATGACATACTGTCAAGAACCAGAAGCAATTCTACAACTAAGATCTCAAAAAAATTCATATATAAGGAGAGCTGACTAAAATAAGCATAAAGGCTGGGTGCGGTGGCTCACGCCTGTAATCCCAGCACTTTGGAAGGCCAAGGTGGGCAGATCACCTGAGGTCAGGAGTTTGAGACCAGCCTGAGCAACATGGAGAAACTCTGTCTCTACTAAAAATACACAATTAGCCAGGCGTGGTGGTGCATGCCTGTAGTCCCAGCCACTCGGGAGGCTGAGGCAGGAGAATCGCTTGAACCCAGGAGGCTGAGGTTGTGGTGAGCTGAGATCGTGCCATTGCACTCCAGCCTGGGCAACAAGAGTGAAACTCTGTCTCAAAAACAAAAATAATAAAATAAATAAATAAATAAATAAAATGAGAATAAAGCTGCGATTGGTTTCTAAAAAGTGCAATTACTCATTTTAGATAAGAGGATGATCAGTATTTTGTGGGTTGCATGGTGATTTTGTATGTGCCTCACTTTATGATGGTCTCAGAGTGACCTTGTCTGATGTTGATGTTTTCTGAAATTGTTTTTGTACAATGGGAGAACAATATGGCCTCGCTCTTAGTGCCAGACAAGTTTCTGGATGGCAGGGGCTGCTGCTTTTTTTTTTTTTTTTTTTTTTTCTCAGTTCAAAGTTTAAAAAAGGGAGAACCTTTGCTCTTCTTATAGAGATTCAAATCTGTATTTCTCTTGATTGACCACAAGGGGCAGACTGAAAAAAGAATTAATAGCAGAAAGTATGCATGATGTATCTTGGGAAAGGATGGTTCCCTACAGATCCCCTAGACTTGGTGGAAGTCTTGGGGCAAACCAAAATGAAATTAAGACTGTAAGTCTCAATATATAATGAAAAGCCTTGAGAAGGAATGATCTTGATGTCACAGGAACTTTGTAATAAGTCCATTGGGAAATAATTGTTTACATTTTCAAATAAGTAAAGAAACAGACAATAATATTCACTAGCCCCATAGGAGTAGGGATTTTGACTCACTCTCTGTAGGAATTTTCTTATATAGTATTGACCTACTATGACCCTCAATTCCCATACACTATCCCCCCTGGCATATTGATATCTACGACCCTTGTGGGATTGTGAATTAAGACATTTATATTACACTGATGTAGGTGCAATTAAAGAAAATTGGATCTATTGAGCACCTGTCCAATGAATCTGATATTTCAAAGGCAGAAAGAAAAAGGACATCCACTCTCATTCTTGGACTAATTCAGTTCCACTGGCTCCAAGACAGCTGAAATCTTCAGGACAAAACCAAACTTAACGTCTGGTCTGGTCGTGGGAGAAACAGTTTATAAATGTAAGAATATCTCTTCTCACCCCCACCCCAGCCATGTTCCTTACTAGAGGAAGAAAGTTTCAGTACCTCTGGAGTGGCAGTGATGCGTTCCAAGACATCCTCTGTGATTGGAATGTAACTGGCTCTTACCACGTATGTTTCACACACTTATGATCCAAACAGAAAAAGAAAATGTATGCCCAAGTATATTTTACAAATATACCAAAGCAGAATATGAAAGCTTTTATAACTGAATTAGGGCTGGCCACTTGTCAAGAGAAGCAACAAACTCCCTCATTGCTTCAAAGTTCCACTGTTTTCAATGAAGACACAGGCAGGAACTTGCCCTTGGAGATAGACCATGCTATAATTGGAATAAAAGTTATTATAAATGTACTAAAGAATGAAACTTAATGGGTGAGTGTTTCACAGATACTCTCAAGTTAGTAACTTTGCTTTTTACTTCCACTACAACACAGTTTTAGTAATTACACTTGAGAGATTTAAAGTGAGGAGATATAATTATGACAGTACTTGTGTTATTCTGGGTCCTCCAAGAAGCAAAAGCCAAGATAGGATCAGATATGCAAGAGATTTATTAAAGGAAATGCCTGTGAGAGAAACTGTAGAGGGAGCCAGAGGAGGCCGGGAGAGCCACCATTAGACTGTAATGTAGGTTTAACCCTTGGGAAGGAGACAGCAAAGGAAAGAAAGGCTTCCACTGAAGTACAGGTCTCAGAGAGTTTCTTTCAGGACCATGAGGAGTCCTTGAGCCAAACTCACCCACCGGGAGAGTCTCATGTCTTCCAGGAATGGGCCTGCCTTAGGATCCTCACTACATTTAATCACCAGCTTGGAGAAGCCCTTGGCAGCATGGCCTTGGCGCCGAGGATTCCAGAGCACACCAGCTGGGGCCATCTGGCAATTTCATACCCACTCCCTGCAGTTGGACATCTGAGAGGAACATTTTCATCGCCACCACAGTACTCATTCTTAAGGCAGCTGTAGACACCTGTTCTGGATCATCTTAAATAGTGACTTAGTAAACTTCCCCAGTGACTCATACCAGGAAATGTCCATAGGTGGATTCATCCATCTCTGTTCCTAAATTAGAGTGTGGCTAATTCTTTCCAGATTCTTAAGGTCCTTAAAAGAAAGAATATATGGTACCACATTAAGTTAAGCTCATGACTGAAAATAATTTAAGAAGGAGGCCAGTGACTATTAATACTAACCCACAATTAGAAGGCATATGTATGAGTAACCCCTGCATCTGGCTTAGTGATAAACTGCAATTACTGCAGCAATTTCTCTCTATTTGACAAAAAATGGACTGATGTACGATTGGTAAAAATAATATTTCTGATTCGTGTTTGCCTCTTGTATATGCTGGACAATGAAGTATAATATTGTTTATGTATATTTATTATGTATAACCCAGAAAGAGTCTGTCATAGAAGCACAAAAAGTATGAGTTAGCCTGCCTGACTTAAGCTAATATAGATCTATCCTTGGAACTGGAGATGAATTCATTGTCCCCTGAATCTCATAAAGGAGAGGTGGATTATCTGATTTAAAAAAAAACGGATTTGGTTAGAAAGGACAATAAGGGTAGTGTAGGGAATAGATGTTGAGGCGGCAACCACAGGGTTTACTAAATGGTGCTTTTAAAAAATCTTCCTCCACACTGTAGAATGGAATCCAAACTCCCTAGTATGGCAGCCAAAGTCCCTCTAAACCAAGCCCAAACTTCTCTAAACCAAGCCCAAACTTCTCTTTAGAGCTAGCACTATGCAAGTTCTGCTAACAAGTTTCAGTCACTATGAATATTTTGTCTTTCTCACATTAAGCCTTTCACATTCATATCTCCGTGCTTTGGAATATTATACAGCCTCACATTGTAATACCTCCCCCTCTTACCTCCCCGCAAATATACATTTTTCTAAGCTGAGTTTCTGTGTCACCTTCTCTGCACATTCTTCTCTAATCCTTTGACCAGAAATAATTGCTGCTTCTTTTATGTGCCCTTGCACCTGATTGGTAGCCAATTTTGGTATAGTTGTTTTCATGTCTTTTTTCCTCTCTAGATTTACTGGCCGTAATAGCATTTCTATCTCCCAGAGTGCCTCACAGAGTACGTGTCCAGTAAGGATATGTTGACTTTCACTGAATGGCTTCTGTTTTCTCCCAAGTAAAAGGAAAGATCTGGGGCCTGCACCTTTGCATAAGCAATAACCATTTCGAAGCTTATCCAACCCACCTTATTTTTGTTGTTATTGTTGTTGTTCTGTTTTGTTTTATTTTAGGCTTCTAGCAGCCTGAACTCATGGTTTTTAGTTTCTGTCTCTAGTGAAAGGGGAAAAGAGGGATGAGGAAGGGGTTTTACTCGCCCAACTAGAAACAGAACCTAAGAACCCATGACTGTATTCTCTCTCGGACACCCTTTAGTCAGATAGTCAGAACGTAAATGGTGGTTACCATCTTTAATCTTTTTCTTCCTTTTTTTTTTTTTTTTTTTTTTTTAATGAACCGTTATGCCGTTCCTATGTTGTTAGGTTCCATTCCTCAGGCAGCTCCTGCTCCCAAATGGCAGGTACTTTCTGCTCTCTGACCCTGGAAAAATCACCTTTGTTTAAAGCCCTTTCTTCTATTACAGCAACACCAAAATACTCTCAGGAGTTAATTTAGAACAATAGTAGTACTTTACCATGAGGAATGAGGTGATGTAGGTGGAGACTGGTTAAAACCTAAGAGTACAAACACATAAAAGATACCGAGCCAGCTTTTTTTGTTGTTATTGAGACGGAGTCTCGCTCTGTTGCCCAGGCTGGAGCACAGTGGCATGATCTCCACTCACTGCAACCTCCGCCTCCCGGGTTCAAGCAATTCTCCTGCCTCAGCCTCCCAAGTAGCTGGGATTACAGGTCTGTGCCACCATGCCCGGCTAATTTTTGTATTTTTAGTAGAGGCGGGGTTTCCCCATGTTGGCCAGGCTGGTCTTGAATTCCTGATCTCAGGTGATCCACCCACCTCAGCCTCCCAAAGTGCTGGGATTATAGGCATGAGCCCCCGTACCCGGCCCTGAGTCAGCTTTTAAAGTGGAACTTTACTGACCCACTTTCTTTGATGTCCATCTCCCACTTCAGCTCCCAAAGGTCAGTTGTTCCCTGATATGAAGCCTAAGAACTCAACGTACGTCACCGCACGTTGGATTTCTAACCTAAATTATTCCAAATTCTGGCAAGTCTTATCCACACTTTCTTTCTGTGTAAGTTTCTCCTTGCTCTTTATTTCTAAAACCTGAATGTATTTGGTCCTCTGCCAATCAGATTTCCACTAGTCCTCCAAAGAGTCAGTTATTAACTCACTAATTCGACAGATATTTTTAGACGTTCACTGTATCCTTATTTAGCATATATTTATTTATTTATTAAGAAACTAAAGCCTATTCTATGTCAGAAATGAAAATAGGCAATGAGGACTCAATGGTGGGCAAAATGCAGACAGACTACTTTTTTTCCCTCATTCTAGCACAGTCATCACTTTCCTAGGTAAGACGTTCCTAAACTCCAGACTACACCAAATCCTCCTCCTGACCACACCCTTCCACCTTGATTTTCACCTTCTGACCTCTCTTGCGTAGAAATTCGAGCACCAGCCACTCTAGCTTTAGCTTAATTTCTCCAGCCATGTAAGGACGAATCTGTGTTAGTGATGCCACAGGCACGTTTCCTTTCCAGCAAGAATATCACTTACTGGGCATTTCTGTGGATACTTTCAGAGAAAAATGCCCCAGTTGAGCACCCGCCCATGGCCATAAGCATCCACCGGGCTCGAAGTGCATGGCCCGCCGCTGACCACTAGGGGGCAGCTCTTCACGCAGAGGCTCGAGCGACGGAGGCGACGCGGCGGCTACCGGCTCTGCTGAGCCCACCCCAGGATCGGAGGGAAGGGAGCCTGATTCCACGCGGGGCCTCCCCCGTGGCATACGTTGTTGTTAGGGAACTATTCGCCCCAAATATGGTTTATTGGAGACTTAGGGTTTGCTTTTCTTATCAAGTGCGACAGCAAACTGGCTGGGTCCCCTCTCGCATCCAAGAACCCGCAGAGACTCTGAGGGAGCCGGTTTGGGGCCCCATGCAGGCCAAAGCATCCCTCCGGGAAGGCGGGGTCGCTCACCTGGTAGGTGCCCCGAGAGCCCGCAGCACGGCCCGAGGTGGGGTCCACCGATGGAACGGGAGACCACGGGCGTGGCTCAGGGAGCGGTAGCCGCGCCCCGGGCCCGCCTCAGGGACGGCCTCCGTCTCGCCCCAGCCTGTGCCCCGCCTCCGGGACAGCCCCGTTTCCGAGACCTCCTAGCCTCCGAGACAGCCCCGCCCCCAGAACAGCTCTCCTCCCGGACGGGCCAGCCTACGAGAGAGCCCCGCCTACGGTACAACCCGCCTCCGAGACCGCAGGGCTCCACCTCCGAGACAGCTCAGTCCCCAGGACGGCCCCCACCTCCGAGACCGCCCCGCCTCCGGGACCGCCCCGCCCCGCCTCCGACACGTCCCCCGCGCGCCACTGCAGAGCCAGTCCTTCAGTCCCCAGGGATCCGCACTGCCGAGGGGTGAGTTTTCCAATCCCAGCGGGTCCTGGGGTGGGGGCGGTAGCTGAGCACCTAGAGCAATGGGGGTCGCTGCAAAGTGTTAGAGGCCCCAAGCCATTCCCGGCGTCAGGGGGTGTCCCTCCCTTCTTAGGTCTAGGTCTTTGGTTTCATTTCGTTTTGTTAGTCTGGTGCTATTTGCAGTTTGTCTTAAAACACGTTTCTCCCTCCTATTTGAACTTGTAAATTACGAATTTGACAAAGATGTGCCTGGTGTGTTCGTGCACGAGGGCACATTTCGTCGCGGAATGCTGGGTCAGCTTTCCGGGACATATTACTCATCTGAGGTGTTTTGTCTGTTTTTGTTTATCCTGTAAAACTGGTACTGCCCCAGGAGTGAAAGACGTCTCTTGTCTTCTGGGAGGTAGCTAGCACGATCTTGAGCTCAGGCTTCCGGATCTCTCTCGGCTGCTTTTTTCCACTGGTAACTTCTAAGGCTGACATCAGGTGCCCGCATTCTCAATGCTCTGCCGAGTATTGGCTCTCTTTTGTGAATTTCTTTCCCGCGAGCAGTATTAAGAAAAAGGTGGTGGATAGGAAGGGAAGAGGGGAAGAGATGGAATTCTACAGGAAATGCAGGGCATGCTCAGAATGCCAACCTCTCCGAGCTTGGAGAGATTTGGTGGAAAAAAGTAGCAGGAAAAACGTCCAGTAATCACTGGCATGCCAGACCCTGGAGAAGCCAGGCTGAGGCGCTCTGCAAGTTTCACCTTCGAGAGAGTGGACGAAATGTAACGGTTCTTGTTAGAGTTCTTGCAGAAGACGATTGTGGATGAGAATACATCCTGGGGACTAAAACCAGATTGGTTTAGTCTAGAATGATTGCCAACTAAAGGGACTGATGTTTGAGAGAGATGGTGAGAGATTAACAAAATGAGGTGGTTGACTGCATATGGAAGCAGGAAGGAGAGAGGAAGGAGGCACGTGTGGCTCAAGGGCTTGGTGTGTGTTTTAGTTTAGATTCTCCCCTAAAGCAAAGCCTTATGCAAGGGCTTACCTGCAGGTAATTTTTTGGGGGTAAGTGAGACCAAAAAGCCCAAATGAGGAAGTGGAGAGAATGAGACAAGGAAAAGGGAAAGCCAGGAGGAGCCTGTGGCTGAGGGTCTTCCACATGGCGCTCCGGGTGCCTTCCAAGGACCTCTGATGGGCACCTCGGGAAAGCCACGGGGCACTTTTCTATGAATCCCCGCTCTACTGGGCGAAGCTCATCCTAGTGTCAACTCACTGCTACTTCAGAGCTGCCTTGTGCACCTGCAGAGGTGAGAAGCCATCAGAGCACACAGGAAAGTCCCTTACAGTGGGCTCGTCAGAGATGGGCAAAGGGAGGCGGCACAGGCAGCCAGGGGACTACTGCAGGACTGCAGTCTACAACGCTGCCCTCGTCAATCCGGGAAACTAGAAAGGACAGCAAAGGGACAGACACTCTCTTTTATTCCGTGCTCACTGTATGTGTACCAACCCCAGACAAGGCATTTTTAGACATACTCTTTGCTTTATTTTATTTTATTTTACTTTATTTTATTTTATTTTATTTTATTTTTTGAGGCAGAGTCTTGTTCTTTCGCACAGGCTAGAGTCCACTGGTGCGATATCGGCTCATTGCAACCTCCGCCCCCCACCATCAGGGTTCAAGAAATTCTCATGACTCAGACTCCCCAAGTGGCTGGGATTACAGGTGCACACCACCATGCCCAGCTATTTTTTGTAGAGTTAGTAGAGACAGGTTTCGCCATGTTGGCCAGGCTGGTCTCAAACTCCTGAGCTCAGGTGATCCACCGGCCTCGGCCTCCTAAAGTGCTGGGATTATAGACATAAGCCACTGCGCCTGGCCTATCCATATTCCTTTAATCTTCAAAAACAATCTTCCCAGGGCTGTGTTATTCTCTCTTTGTAGATGGGGAAACTGAGACTGAAGTCATTTATCCAAGAGGGGCTGCTTAAAGGGACAAATAGGCTCAGTGTTAGGCACAGCCAATTTTAAAAGACCTCCGGAAACTGCATAATGCTACCAAATAGAGGAGAGTCCTCTCCATTAGGACAGATTTGATAAATTAGGGGGCACTTTCCAACTTAGCAAAGCTGTCAGAAGAAAGGCATGTTTTGACAGGTCTATGACCTTTCTGTTCAAAAAAATCAAGCACTGTGTCAACTCAGGCACACGAACTTAACTATCACCTTCATTTTCCAGCCCCACAGGATCTAGCCCGTCCCTCCCTCCTCCTGGGGTCCTGCTCCTCCTTGCTCCTGGCTCTCAGCCACCCCAAAGCGGTCTTGCTGCTGGAATGCCCTTTGCTCACTGCATTTCAGGTTTCAGCTTCAATGCCACTTTCTCGGAGTCCTTTCCTATCACCCAATCTAAAGTAGTCTTCCAGTTCCTCCATGTCACATCATCGTGTTTTATTTTCATCATAGTGATTGTTGCATTTTATTTATCTGTTTATCTACCTATTTATTCATTATCTTTCTCCTTCTAAAATATTCAAATCATGAAAAGGGAAACCTTATCTGTTTTGTTTCTTGCTGTACTCCCAGTGCTAGAACAGTGCTTGGCCCACAATGGGGAATCCAGTAAAATTCGGAGATGTTTCCTTTTTTCACCTGTTCCTTCATCTGTTCTGACCAGCAGTGCTTATCAGTATCTCTTAAATACATGAAAGTCTTTGCTTCCCCCTGCAGCAGCTGATAGCACCATGGCGACCACTGCTGCTGCTGCGTTTGAGGCCCTCGTGGATGGAGTGACACGCTGGGATGTCCCCAGAGGCCCCGTCCCCAGTGAACTCCTTCTTATTGGAGAGGCCGCCTTCCCCGTGATGGTGAATGACAAGGGCCAGGTGCTCATTGCTGCCTCCTCCTACGGCCGAGGCCACCTCGTGGTTGTGTCCCATGAGGGCTACCTGTTGCATGCTGGCTTGGCTCCATTTCTCCTCAATGCAGTGAGCTGGCTCTGTCCCTGCCCTGGGGCTCCCGTGGGAGTGCATCCATCCCTGGCACCTCTAGTAAACATCCTGCAGGATGCTGGGCTTGAGGCACAGGTCAAGCCAGAACCAGGAGAGCCCCTAGGGGTTTACTGCATCAATGCCTACAATGACACCATGACTGCAACGCTGATCCAGTTTGTGAAACATGGAGGGGGCTTGTTAATTGGGGGCCAGGCCTGGTGCTGGGCCAGCCAGCACGGCCCTGACAAGGTGCTCTCCAGGTTCCCTGGGAACAAGGTGACAAGTGTGGCTGGAGTGTACTTCACTGACATCTATGGGGACAGAGACCGGTTCAAGGTCTCTAAGAAGGTGCCCAAGATCCCACTCCATGTCAGGTGAGTGTCTGTTCCCCTCTTAGGGAGTCTGACTCAGGATAAACAATAGAGTTGGTCCCCCTCTTCAACGAGCTTCCATTTCAATACAGGTGATTTTCCACTCAGTTTGGAACCACCACCAATCAAAAGTAGGATGATTAAAATGCACCAAGACACAAGAGAGGCTGGGCCCTCACTGCCATTCCCTCCTGTGGCCAAAGCTGAATAGAAAAGCTTGTCTTACTCACCACTTCATCTCCATGTCTAGTACATAGAACATAGAGAGTACTCATCAGTACCTCTTAAATGCATGAAAGAATATTTGTTTGTTTGCGTGAGCACCTACTGTTGGTCACGCCTCATTCTGGACAATGGGGGTCTAGCAGAGATCGAGGCAGGCAAATCATGCCATCATGAGGTTTGTATTCCAGGGAAGAGATAGGCAATTAAGGAAACGAATATATATGTACTCTATCAGGTATTGCTAAGATCCATGAAAGATAATAATATAAGTGGATAGCATGACAATAGGAAGGCTGATGGAGGCTATTTTATTTAAGGTGTTCAGGGAAGTCCTATCAGTCAGGCCAAGTTGGATTGGTCAGGATTTGTTGGCGTTGCTAGCAGAAGGGATTTAGTATGGGGAATTGACTATACCCATGATAGAGGGGCTGAAAATACACACAGGGGGCAGCAAGTAACCCAGAGATCAGCAACAGCAGAACCAGCAGAGGGAGCTGGTGGTATTACTGGAGTCCAGGTGCTGCAGCCACCTGGTAGAAGCTGGAGCCATGCTACGCTTTCCCAGCAGGAGCTGGAACCACAGATGAAAAGTCTGTCTGCTGGAAGCTGGAGTCTCAGAGAAGACACTGTGGACCAGAAATACAGCCTGAAGAGAGAAGCAAACACTTAGCCTCCTTCCCTCTTCCTTCCTGATTTCAGTCTTCTACCTCTGCCTCCCATGGGCTGAACCCACCAGGATCCAGGGAACAGGGGAGCCACAGAAATGCAGTTTTCTGCAACACAGAGGATGACCAAGATGAAAGGGGAATGGAGATGAATGCAAACAAGCCCATGGCCAGCTTGGAAGGCTTGTCTGGTAGGTGGCACTTGAAATGAGACCTCAAGGAAGTGAGGGAATGAGCCATGTGGGCATCTGTGAGAGGAAGATTCCAGGCAGAGTGAGGAGAGAGGGTGAAAAAACCTGGAAGGGAAGCCTGCTTGGTACATTCCAAGGGAAAGAGAGTGACCCTTCTGTAAGGTCAGAAGGCTCTGCAAAGCTCCAGGGGAGAATAGCTGAAGGCAGCTGTTCTGTGACCCTGAGGCAGAGGGCAAGGATTAGGTACAAGGGAGTGTAGGGGAATTTGTCTTATCAAGCTTGTTTGTTTGAAGTTGTCCAGGAGCTGACATTTGAACATCTGCGCACATGATGTTCTCTGAATGAGGAACAATAAATGTTAGTCACTTACAGATTGTGTAGGCTCCAGGCTTTCGGCATTATGCCTGCAGTAAATAAAAGCAAGCAGCTTCAGCTTCTCCGGGCTGCTCTGTGGCCACTAGAGCCAGGCAATCACCTAGCTGTTCTTACACTGCTTACCTATGTCTGAGTACTCATTTCATCCATCAGCCAGGGACACACCTGGCAATCAAGGAAGCCAGGATGATGGAAGCTCAGTGAATGACAGCTCAGGTCATGTAAGAACTGATGGGCCAGGAGTAGAACTTTAGATCTTATTTGCAGTGAGATGGGAAGGCATTTTGTATTCTCTACAGAAGATTGCTATGATGTGACTTAAATTTCAAAAGGAACCCTCTGATTGATGGTGGAGAACAGACCTTGGGAGGCAAAGATTGAAGCAGCAGACCAATCAGGAGGCCACAGAAGTAGACCACAGGAGAGATGGTGGCGGCCCAGACAAGGCTGGTAGAAGCTATGGAGCTACTGAGAACAGGTTCCATTCTGAACACACCTCAAAGGAAGAACCCAACAGGCTTGGCTGATGGATTGAGTAAAGAGAAAGAGGAGTTGAAATTTTTGGTCTGAAAAAGACAAAAAATTAAACACAGGTGCTGCTATTTAGTGATCTATGAAAGGACAATGAGAAGATGGATTAGAGGAGATCAGGAGTTTCATTTTGGATGTTTTGGGTTTCAGATATTAGTGACTAGGTACTTATGTTTGGCCACATGTAGCAGAAGCCTTAGTATAGCAGATTAACCATGTAGTGGTTTATTTTTTCTATGAAACACGAAGTACAGGTAGGTAGTCCAGCTCTGGGGCAGTGACTCTATGATGTCCCATGGTTGGTCTCTGTCTCCCTATCACTGCCTGCCCCTGTCATGATGTGTTATTTTATCCTTATGGCTACAAGATTGCCACTACTACTCCAGGCACCATAATTACACCCATGCAATAATAAATTGGAATGGATAAACCTACTTTTAGTTTATAAAACCATATATTTTCTGGAAGCCCTAGACTTCTATTTATATTTTAGCGGCCAGCCTAGTCAAATCAGTAATCTCTAACCTTTTGGTACCAGGACCTGTTTTGTAGAAGACAATTTTTCCATGGACCTGGCAGGGGTTTCAAGATAATTCAAGGGCATTACATTTATTATGCACTTTATTTCTATTATTAGTACATTTTAATATATAATGAAATAATTATACAACCCACCATAATGTAGAATCAGTGGGAGCCCTGACTTCCAGACCTAACTACCAGGAGGTCTGAAGGGCTGGCTATTTTTAAATGGGCACTGGCGTCTCTGAAGAAATCAAGATTCTGTACAAAGAAGAAGGGGCATCAGATACTAGTGAGCAGCTGGCAGTGCCCTGAACCCTCAGCGCCAAGCTCTGGACCTCTTTGAATTCCTTCCCTTCTGAGAGATTTGGGGAGGGGATGGGTTTACTCAGAGACATTAGATTAGATCTGATTCGCTTCAACTTTTTTATTCTAACACTAAGGGAAAAGCAGGTGAAATCTCATCACCATAATGCCTCTTAATTGCCCCCAGAGACTCTCCTCTTTAGCTAACTCAACCTGTTTTTCTTCATCTATACCTACATTTTTAATCCCTGCCACCAATTCTAAGGTATATTTTTTGTGTTTGTTATTTTAATTCTTAATTACTGAAAATGTTAAACATATGCAAAAGTCGACAGAATAGTACAATGAACCCCCATGTAGCCATTCCCCAATCCCCAAAATAGTCAACTCCAGGTCTATCTTATTTCACCTGTAGCCCCACTCTTCCCCACCCAAGGTTATTTTGAAGCAAACAGCAGACATCATGTCTTTTCATCTGTAAGTATTTAAATATATATCTCTAAAGATATGAAGTCTTTTAAAAACATAACTGCAAGTCACCATTATCACACCTAAAAGAATAATTCCGTAGTGTCATCATTTATTTCCATGATTGTCTTATTTTTCAAAATGTGTTAACATTGGGCCAGTCATGGCAGTTCACACCTGTAATCCCAGTACTTTGGGAGGCCAAGGCAGGTGGATCACTTGAGGTCAGGAGTTTGAGACCAGACTGGCCAACATGGCAATACTCTACTAAAAATACAAAAATTGGCTGGGAGTGATGGTGCATGCCTGCAGTCCTAGCTATTCGGGAGGCTGAGGTAGGAGAATCACATGAACCCGGGAGGTGGAGGTTGCAGTGAGCTGAGCCCATGCCATTGCATGCCAACCTGGGCAACAGAGTGAGACTCTGTCTCAAAAAAAAAAAAAAAAAAAAAGCATTAACATTGAAATTTAAATAAAGCCCAAATATTTTGATTTCTTGATACAAATTTTATATTTCTTTTAAGATATGCGTTTCCTTTCCAACTTTCTATTTCTTGCAGTTTTGTTGCTGTTGTTGAAGACACCAGCTACTCTTTATCGAACAGTTTTGTTCAGTCTGGACTTTGAAAGTAGACCTCAAGGAAGTCAGGGAATGAGCCATGTGTGCATCTGTGAGAGGAGGATTCCAGGCAGAGTGAGGGGCAATGGTGAAAACCTGGAAAGGCAAATTGCTTGCCTTCCTGTGGTATCATTTAATACGGGAGTACCAGTCCATGCCTGTTAGGAACCAGACCACACAGCAGGATGTGAGCAGCGGGTGAGCAAACAAAGCTTCATCTGTATTTACAGCTGCTCCCCATCGCTTGCATTACCACCTAAGCTCTGCCTCCTGTTAGATCAGTGGCAGCATTAGAGTCTAATAGGGCATGAACCCTATTGCAAACTGCTCATGCAAAGGGTCTAGGTAGTGTGCTCCTTATGAAAATCTAATGCCTGATAATCTGTCACTGTTTCCCATCACCCTCAGGTGGGGCCATCTACTTGCAGGAAAGCAAGCTCAGGGCTCCCACTGATTCTACACTATGGTGGGTTGTATAATTAGTTCATTATATTTTACAATGTGCTAATAATAGAAATAAAGTGCATCATAGATGTAATGCACTTGAATTATCCTGAAACCCCTGCCAGGTCCATGGAAAAATTGTCTTCTATAAACAGGTCCCTGGTACCAAAAGGTTAGGGACCACTGACTTAACATATTCATCTTTTCCTTGTATTTTCTGTATAATACAAATTAAAAGTTAGATCTCGATTTTAGGTCAGGATTGACAAACTGAGGCCAGCCCCTGCTTTTGTGAATGAAGTTTTGTTGGAGCACAGCCATGCCCATTCATTCAAAAACTGTGCTGCCATTGTTGAGTAGTTTCAGCAGAGACCATATGGCCCATATTTGTCTAAAATATTTGTCTGACCTTTTAAGGAAAACTTTCTCAACTCCTGATCTAGAGGTTTGGTCAGATTCATGTTTGAATTTTTGACCTATTTTATAGGTGGTAGTATGCACTTCTATTGGGTAGAACACAATGGTCTGATTTTCTCTCTTACTGTGAGGTTGGCAGTCCTTAATAAGCATTGCTTAGCCCTAGACCCATTAATTTGTGTTTATAAAATGAGGACTTTAAAATTTTAATATTCCTTTTGTTATTTGGAATAGTTTTATAAAACACACTTTCCTTCATCAATTACATACTCTATGGTATAATTTATATAGGAAAGGCAAAATAAATATTTAATTCTCTTTTTCTCATTTTAAAACCAGTTTCCAATATTGAGTTGGTTCCCTAGCATCTTCCAGAGGTCACCAATGTGTTTAAATTTTTCTTAGAATTATTATGAAATCATGATTGGAAACACAATGTGTTTCATTTCTTATCCTTATTGATGTTGAAATTGTCCTGTTTGGCCATTTGGAGCCAATTCAAGATGATTCCTGAATCTTTTCCACCCAACCTTAATGGGATTCCTGGTTTTTTAATATAACAGGAGGTTTCAATTTCATCTCATATATTTCCTGCTCAGGACCAGAACTGCCATTTCTCCAAAAAGCCCGATTTTTTATTTTCTTCTTCTTATTTTTTTTTTTAACGTACAGCCCATATTTCTGGGAGTCCTAATTTGCATTTAGAAACCCCAATCTGGGTGTTAGAGGTGTGCATTGTTTGATCATTGTTTCTAGGCCTTCTAAATAGGCACAGCTAAGAAATGGATCGTTTTGGTTTACACTGATTACTGATACTTCAGATCAGATTTGGGGCTACAGGGTTTTAATTTGATTTCAACAATCTTATTTCTATGATGAAATCTTAGCTATCTCTCATGATGAAAAATTCCGGTTCTATAAGACACCAGTGTAATTACCCATTTGCTCTATCCCATGATGTACAAACAACAATTGCAAAATATGAATAATAGCACCACTACCAGCAATATGATGATTATTGTAACAAAGATTATTTGCAGTTCTTTTTGTCCCAATGTATATTTTAT
>NW_026652276.1:224777493-224779344 GCF_009828535.3 Hylobates moloch | reverse complement strand
TTTTGGTTCCATATGAACTTTAAAGTAGTTTTTTCCAATTCTGTGAAGAAAGTCATTGGTAGCTTGATGGGGATGGCATTGAATCTATAAATTACCTTGGGCAGTATGGCCATTTTCACGACATTGATTCTTCCAACCCATGAGCATGGAATGTTCTTCCATTTGTTTGTATCCTCTTTTATTTCATTGAGCAGTGGTTTGTAATTCTCCTTGAAGAGGTCCTTCACATCCCTTGTAAGTTGGATTCCTAGGTATTTTATTCTCTTTGAAACAATTGTGAATGGCAGTTCACTCATGATTTGGTTCTCTGTTTGTCTGTGATTGGTGTACAAGAATGCTTGTGATTTTTGTACATTGACTTTGTATCCTGAGACTTTGCTGAAGTTGCTAATCAGCTTAAGGAGATTTGGGGCTGAGACAATGGGGTTTTCTAGATATACAATCATGTCATCTGCAAACAGGGACAATTTGACTTCCTCTTTTCCTAATTGAATACCCTTTATTTCCTTCTCCTGCCTGATTGCCCTGGCCAGAACTTCCAGCACTATGTTGAATAGGAGTGGTGAGAGAGGGCATCCCTGTCTTGTGCCAGTTTTCAAAGGGAATGCTTCCAGTTTTTGCCCATTCAGTATGATATCGGCTGTGGGTTTGTCATAGATAGCTCTTATTATTTTGAGATACGTCCCACCAATACCTAATTTATTGAGAGTTTTTAGCATGAAGGTTGTTGAATTTTGTCAAAGGCCTTTTCTGCATCTATTGAGATAATCATGTGGTTTTTGTCTTTGGTTCTGTTTATATGCTGGATTACATTTTATTGATTTGCATATGTTGAACCAGCCTTGCATCCCAGGGATGAAGCCCACTTGATCATGGTGGATAAGCTTTTTGATGTGCTGCTGGATTCGGTTTGCCAGTATTTTATTGAGGATTTTTGCATCAATGTTCATCAAGGATATTGGTCTGAAATTCTCTTTTTTGGTTATGTCTCTGCCAGGCTTTGGTATCAGGACGATGCTGGCCTCATAAAATGTGTTAGGGAGGATTCCCTCTTTTTCTATTGATTGGAATAGTTTCAGAAGGAATGGTACCAGTTCCTTCTTGTACCTCTGGTAGAATTCGGCTGTGAATCCATCAGGTCCTGGACTCTTTTTGGTTGGTAAGCTATTGATTATTGCCACAATTTCAGAGCCTGTTATTGGTCTATTCAGAGATTCAACTTCTTCCTGGTTTAGTCTTGGGAGGGTGTATTTGTCGAGGAATTTATCCATTTCTTCTAGATTTTCTAGTTTATTTGCATAGAGGTGTTTGTAGTATTCTCTGATGGTAGATTGTATTTCTGTGGGATTGGTGGTGATAACCCTTTTTCATTTTTTATTGCATCTATTTGATTCTTCTCTCTTTTCTTCTTTATTAGTCTTGCTAGCGGTCTATCAATTTTGTTGATCTTTTCAAAAAACCAGCTCCTGGATTCATTAATTTTTTGAAGGGTTTTTTGTGTCTCTATTTCCTTCAGTTCTGCTCTGATTTTAGTTATTTCTAGCCTTCTGCTAGCTTTTGAATGTGTTTGCTCTTGCTTTTCTAGTTCTTTTAATTGTGGTGTTAGAGTGTCAATTTTGGATCTTTCCTGCTTTCTCTTGTGGGCATTTAGTGCTATAAATTTCCCTCTACACACTGCTTTGAATGTGTCCCAGAGATTCTGGTATGTTGTGTCTTTGTTCTCGTTGGTTTCAAAGAACATCTTTATTTCTGCCTTCATTTCATTATGTACCCAGTAGTCATTCAGGAACAGGTTGTTCAGTTTCCATGTAGTTGAGCGGTTTTGAGTGAGTTTCTTAATCCTGAGTTCTA
>NW_026652276.1:224604804-224777483 GCF_009828535.3 Hylobates moloch | reverse complement strand
GTCAATTTTGGAATAGGTGTGGTGTGGTGCTGAAAAAAATGTATATTCTGTTGATTTGGGGTGGAGAGTTCTGTAGATGTCTGTTAGGTCCACTTTGTGCAGAGCTGAGTTCAATTCCTGGATATCCTTGTTAACTTTCTGTCTCCTTGATCTGTCTAATGTTGACAGTGGGGTGTTAAAATCTCCCATTATTATTCTGTGGGAGTTTAAGTCCCTTTGTAGGTCACTCAGGACTTGCTTTATGAATCTGGGTGCTCCTGTGTTGGGTGCATATATATTTAGGATAGTTAGCTCTTCTTGTTGAATTGATCCCTTTACCATTATGTAATGGCCTTCTTTGTCTTTTTTGGTCTTTGTTGGTTTAAAGTCTGTTTTATCAGAGACTAGGATTGCAACCCCTGCCTTTTTTTGTTTTCCATTTGCTTGATAGATCTTCCTCCATCCCTTTATTTTGAGTCTATGTGTGTCTCTGCACGTGAGATGGGTTTCCTGAATACAGCACACTGATGGGTCTTGAATCCTTATCCAGTTTGCCAGTCTGTGTCTTTTAATTGGAGCATTTAGCCAATTTACATTTAAAGTTAATATTGTTATGTGTGAATTTGATCCTGTCATTATGATGTTACCTGGTTATTTTGCTCGTTAGTTGATGCAGTTTCTTCCTAGCCTGGATGGTCTTTACAATTTGGCATGTTTTTGCAGTGGCTGGTACCGGTTGTTCCTTTCCATGTTTAGTGCTTCCTTCAGGAGCTCTTTTAGGGCAGGCCTGGTGGTGACAAAATCTCTCAGCATTTGCTTGTCTGTAAAGGATTTTATTTCTCCTTCACTTATGAAGCTTAATTTGGCTGGATATGAAATTCTGGGTTGAAAATTCTTTTCTTTAAGAATGTTGAATATCAGCCCCCACTCTCTTCTGGCTTGTAGAGTTTCTGCCGAGAGATCAGCTGTTAGTCTGATGGGCTTCCCTTTGTGGGTAACCCGACCTTTCTCTCTGGCCGCCCTTAACATTTTTTCCTTCATTTCAACTTTGGTGAATCTGACAATTATGTGTCTTGGGGTTGCCGTTCTCGAGGAGTATCTTTGTGGCGTTCTCTGTATTTCCTGAATCTGAATGTTGGCCTGCCTTGCTAGATTGGGGAAGTTCTCCTGGATAATATCTTGCAGAGTGTTTTCCAACTTGGTTCCATTCTCCCCGTCATTTTCAGGTACACCAATCAGACGTAGATTTGGTCTTTTCACACAGTCCCAAATTTCTTGGAGGCTTTGCTCGTTTCTTTTTATTCTTTTTTCTCTAAACTTCCCTTCTCACTTCATTTCATTCATTTCATCTTCCATCACTGATACCCTTTCTTCCAGTTGATCGCATCGGCTCCTGTGGCTTCTGCAATCTTTGCATAGTTCTCGAAACTTGGCTTTCAGCTCCATCAGCTCCTTTAAGCCCTTCTCTCCATTGGTTATTCTAGTTATCCATTCATCTAATTTTTTTTTCAAAGTTTTTAACTTCTTTGCTGTTGTTTTGAATTTCCTCCCATAGCTCGGAGTAGTTTGATCGTCTGAAGCCTTCTTCTCTCAACTCGTCAAAGTCATTCTCCATCCAGCTTTGTTCTGTTGCTGGTAAGGAACTGCGTTCCTTTGGAGGAGGAGAGGTGCTCTGCTTTTTAGAGTTTCCAGTTTTTCTGCTCTGTTTTTTTCCCCATCTTTGTGGTTTTATCTACTTTTGGTCTTTGATGATGGGATGTACAGATGGGTTTTTGGTGTGGATGTCCTTTCTGTTTGTTAGTTTTCCTTCTAACAGTCAGGACCCTCAGCTGCAGGTCTGTTGGAGTTTGCCAGAGGTCCACTCCAGACCCTGTTTGGCTGAGTGTCAGCAGCAGTGGCTGCAGAACAGTGGATTTTCGTGAGACCACAAATTCAGCTGTCTGATAGTTCCTCTGGAAGTTTTGTCTCAGAGGAGTACCTGGCCAAGTGAGGTGTCAGTCTGTCCCTACTGGGGGGTGCCTCCCAGTTAGGCTGCTTGGGGGTCAGGGACCCACTATAGGAGGCAATCTGTCCGTTCTCAGATATCCAGCTGCGTGCTGGGAGAACCACTACTCTCTTCAAAGCTGTCAGACAGGGACATTTAAGTCTGCAGAGGTTCCTGCTGACTTTTTGTTTGTCTGTGCCCTGCCCCCAGAGGTGGAGCCTACAGAGGCAGGCAGGCCTCCTTGAGCTGTGGTGGGCTCTACCCAGTTCGAGCTTCCTGGCTGCTTTGTTTACCTAAGCAAGCCTGGGCAATGGCAGGCGCCCCTCCCTCAGCCTCGCTGCCACCTTGCAGTTTGATCTTAGACTGCTGTGCTAGCAATCAGGGAGATTCCATGGGCATAGGACCCTCCAAGCCAGGTGCGGGACACAATCTCCTGGTGTGCCGTTTACCAGGCCCGTTGGAAAAGCACAGTATTAGGGTGGGACTGACCCGATTTTCCAGGTGCCGTCTGTTACCCCTTTCTTTGACTAGGAAAGGGAACTCCCTGACCCCTTGCACTTCCCGAGTGAGGCAATGCCTCGCCCTGCTTCGGCTCACGCACAGTGCGCTGCACTGACTGTCCTGCACCCACTGTTTGGCACTCCCTAGTGAGATGAACCTGGTACCTCAAACGGAAATGCAGAAATCACCCGTCTTCTGTGCCGCTCACGCTGGGAGCTGTAGACCGGAGCTGTTCCTATTCAGCCATCTTGGCTCCACCCCGTCTAAATATATAAAATATATATATAAAGTCACAATATTATCTTTAAAGTCACTTCCAATACTTCCTCTCTTTGTGGTTATACCACTAAATGGATGTACATGTCAATTCATTGGTTATTTTATTTTTTAGTTTTGGAATTGCTTGTGTAATTTAATTTTGTTTAAAGTTATGTAAAATAGTAATCTGGGTCCAAAGTAAAATCTTAAGAAACCTATATTCTGTCCCTGTTTCCTTCAAACAATTCCCTTCTTCTTTCCCTGCTTTTTTTAATGGTTAATGCTCCATGATTTGTTTATATATCCACAAACACACACATATTAGTAGTCTTCTCTTCACTGGATAAGGCAATAACATACTCTATACATTTTTTCCTCCTTACTTTTTTTCACTTAACATTATTTCCTGGATATGGCCCCATAATAGTATATAGAGATACACTGTATACTCTATTATACTATGGTGTATGGATATGATATTGTTTATTCAGTAAGTCCCTTATTGACAGGCACTTGAGTTTCCAGTATGCGTTATTTTTCTGGTACTTCTACTGTTACACATGTGCTGCAATGAATACCTTTGTGCATGTATCCTTATATTTTGCGCTATCACTGGAAATGGGATTTCTGAGTCATGGGGGATATTCATATGTAATTTCGCTAAGCACTGCTAAGTCCCCCTTGTTGCAGCTTGGGTTACTGGGAATCTGACTCAGAGACAGAGATAAATGTGTGGGAGTTTTGTGAGGGCATGCTCTCAGGATCAGCAGCTGTGGAAAGGTGAAGGAAGAAGCACTGGAGACAGGGAGAAGTCGGGCTATGAGGCAAATATTTTTTAACAGTATTTTCACTGTTAAGTGAAACACTGGAAGAAACATGTGTCTGTAATAGAAGATTGCTTAAATAAAGTATAGCATATCCTATAGTTATTGAATGAATAATTTTGCAATCGTTAAAAATTCTACGTTGAAAGACTTCTTAAAGGAAATGAAAAATATTCTTGATAAAATAGACAAAATTAAAATATACAGCTCTGCATTAAAATGATGCTAAATTCATTAAAACAATATATTTATAGCCAGGAAAATAAAACATTAGAAAAAAATATAATAAAATATTAGTAATGTGTCTCTGGGGCTAAGTTGGTAATTGGTTTCATCTTCAAATATTTTTGTCCTTTCCAAATACTCTATAATTATAAATTGATGAAAAAGACATTTTTAATATTACCTCTTTGCCTTTTCAGAACCCTTAAACAATAGAAAACTTCTGCCCAGATCACATTAAGATATCTTTCTTTGACCTGATATCATTTATATTGTTTTCATTGATTCACCAACAAAAAGGAGGAACAAATTTTCTTAACGTATCAGTTTTTTTCCTCTTTCTAGTATCTTGTATCCATGTTTTAATTTATCTAAAATATGTGAGTGCCTGTTAAATTCTAGAGACTATTCTAGGCACTGGAATTCCCACAGCATTTAAGTCCATATTTTAGGACTAAGAGAGGTGTAGCAAAAGTACAGGTAATACTATATAAAAATAAATTCCCACATTGTTAGTCTTGATTAATTGTAAAACCTTTATTGAAAAAACAATATGACACTAAAGTATTTGAATACTTGTAATTTCTGTAATGTCCTCAACCAAAATGTTTATGCTTACATATCTTCTATCTTTGCATATCTTTACAAATCAATACATCATTTTTGCTAGCTGTGATTACATGCTGCTACTTTGTATTCTCCTTAAAAATGTTTTCCTATTTTTACATGTGATATTTTTAATGAGAAGTTTTAAGCATAAGTTCTGTAATTTGTTTAACTATTTCCTCTTTCTTGCATATTCAGATATTTTCTAGTTGAGTATTGGGGGTTTGGTGATAACATATATTATCCATACACATCTTTAAAGTATTTTAGAACTGTCCCTCAATGTAAAGACCACAACATGTAACATTAGATTTCTTGTTTTATAAAATATCAAGATATTTGTTCCTATTCTGGACTTTCTCTCAGCTCTTGAAAATCCCATTTATTCTTCTTAATTAGTTTCAACTCAAACACCCTCCTCAGAGCAGTCTTTCCCAGTGGCCATACTGAAATTAGGACTGTCCATCCAGTTTCACTTCATCACATTTCTCCGTTTATTCCTTAAACATTATCACTCTCTATAACTATCTCCACTCTTTCTTGCTAGGGCCCATCTAATCAACCAGAATATAGAGCTCCGTGATCTTGCCTGTTGCGTTTACTGCTTTATTCTCAGTGCCTGGAGTACTTAACATTAGAGATCAACAAATATTTGTAAACTATGTAAATTAAGGAAAAAATATGAATGAATACACATCCAAAACCATAACAAGAGAAAAGGCAGCCTCATATACTAGTGTTAATCCTGCAGACAGCTTCCTACTGTGGAATATGGGGCTGAGGGCTGTGCCAGAGCCTTCCAGCCTCAGCCAACAACAGAGCCAGAGCTAACCAACTCCTTGAGAGTCTCAGAAGGTCAGAGTCTGAGTCTCTGGCTCAGATTTCTCCTGCCTTCAGAGCGAGTCCCATTAGAGGTTTTCAGTGAACATTCCTGCCAACAAATCTTGGTCAAAGGTGCTTGGACTGACCCAGCAGGTTCGTTAACTTCAAATCTCGACTGGAAGGCCCTGGAGCTTCTTAAGAAAGTTTACTGCTGGCCTCCCCCAACTCTGCCTGCCAAGGAGTGGGGCAGTCTCTAAAAACCAACAAAAGCTCCTCTCACATCCTATCCCCAAGGGCACACCTATGTTTATATAACAGGAGGATACGGCAGTTGCTTTAATATTTAAAAGCAAATCCAAAGGCACTTGCCACTGTTATACCATGACAGAAGAGTCTGGAGGAAAAGTTAACCTCAGATATCAACCAGCCACCCATTACACTTACACACAGTATAATCTACAAGCTCTGAAACATATTAGCAGCTGCCCATAGAAAAGTAAATATGTAACTGGGCATGCTGATGAACACGTACTAACATACTCGAGAGGCTGAGGTAGGAGGCTGTCTTGAGGCTGGGAGTCCAAGGCTGCAGTGTGCTATAATTGCACCTGCAAATACCCACTGCACTCCAGCCTGACCAACATAGTGAGAACCTGTCACTATTTTTTAAGTAAAAATTGTAAATGTATACTAGTGGCTTAGGTTTATGACTCTCTTGAGAATTATTTATTTTCTCTGTCCTCAACACAGTCCTGTAGAGTAGGAAAGTCTTTGTCCAAGGAGTTCCAGGTTACAAGCACCACATACCTTTGTGTACGTATCCTTATATTTTGCCATATCACTGGAAATGGGATTCCTGAGTCACGGAGGAAATTCATACGTAATTTCGCTAGGCGCTGCTAAATGCCACTTGTTTCAGCTTGGGTTCCTGGGAATCTGACTCAGAGACAGAGATAATTGTGTGGAAGGTTTATGAGGTTTATATTCAAGATCCATGAATGTAGTTTCCAGGTAAAAACTGAAATGAGGCTAGATCCCAGAATTGCTCTCTCCACCAAATCTGACAAAATGAATGAAAAATAATTAATAAATGGCTGGATGTGGAAGGTTTTTATGATGATGACATACATTGCTATGCACTGGCCAAGGAAAACAGGTGATTGATGGGTGGCCCAGGATGGAGTAGCTCCTAACACCAGTCAACCTCCCATGTACAATGGAAAGAAAATAGTCAAAATCACAAATTCAATAGTTACCAATTAATGCTTTCTAATTCATAGAAAAGTGAACAAATTGGGTGGATAGACAAGAAAAGAAACTTTCAAGTGTAAACTACCCATGTGAGTTCCATCTGTGGTTTGGTGGAGTGGACCTAGCTTACTAGGTCCCCTAAGAGTGGGGAAACCAGGCCTAATCAAAAATCCAAAATCTGAAATGCTCCAAAATTCAAAACTTTTTGAGCCCCACCAACATAATGGCAGAAGTGGAAAATCCCACTTTGGGGACACCTTTGCTTTCTGATGGTTCAATGTACACAAACTTTGTTTCATGCACAAACTTATTTAAAATATTGTATAAATTACCTTTAGACTATGTGTAAAGGTGTATAGGAAACATAAATGAATTTTGTGTTTAGAGTTGGGTCCCATCACCAAGGTATCTCCTTATGTGTATGCAAATATTCCATAACCTGAAAAAAATCAAAATCTGAAACACTATTGGTTGGTCCCAAGCATTTTCCAAAAGGGCTGCTCAACCTATACTATCTCCTTCAATTCTAACAATAATCTTCCAATAATATTGGAAATATAGTTTATTAAACCAGGAAAAGAGTAAACATTATGACATTGTTAGGAATGTTTGTATGTTTAAGCAGGATTTTGGTCTGACGTAGAAATATGAATATATCTGTGCTCACAGGTGAGTAGCATCTGTATTCTGACTATTCCAAATGAGTAATTTATGTACCTGCAATTTGTTACAAAAGTGAGTTTCCCAAATTATTTTCTTAAATCTAACAGGTTAAATAAAATTGTGTGTCTAATATGCATGACTGAGACCTGAAGAGATTTTACCCTGTATTTACCAGCTTAAAATAAAAGAAAAAAAATACATTTACAATTTCAAGTCACCTCTCTGATCATCTATGCCCATATGGTTCAGTGATGATGAAGACAGTTTTTACAGTTTTGTTATTTACTATGATTTATCTGTATTTAAGGAATTAAAAATACAAAAAAAAAGATACTCAAGTGTTGGGGGCTGCAGGTCTTCAAAATGTTTTTTACAGCATCTGATCAACATAGTTCTCTCTAGACCTTTTTTTGACATTATAGATCCTAAGAAAACATCGTTTCTGGATTCTGGTATTTCTGTCCTGTTTATATTTAGCAGAGAGTGAAATAAATCCAGAAAAGTATTTTTACATCATATACAATCTGAACAGAAAAACAAAACAAGCTAAGTGAAGATATATTTGATTACTACCAGTAGACTTCATTACTTTTATGTTCAAGAAAAAATATATAAATTGTTAGACGTTTTACCTTCAATATGTGAAAATGACAGCAGCGCACTTCACACTTACCTTTTTATTCAGTGCTGTACCTTCCTAATTTGGCAGTTTTTTAATCGGCATTCAGAAACCTATCACCCATGTTACCTGTCTGCTTAGGTGTGGTTTGCAAACATTTCCTAACCATACCATCCCATCCCTTTCCTTTAGTCCTCAGTGGCTTCCCCTGCACTTCCAGCTCTGACGTAACACATGCTTTTCCTTTCTTAACCACAGTATTGTTCGCACCTTCACATACTGTAAAGCTTCCTTTGCACAAGATATACCTGTTGATAACTATGTACCCAGATGTAGGTGCCATCAAAGACTCAGTAATTGAGTGAGAGAGTTCTGGTGTGTAGATAACAGTGGCTTTGGAAACAAGCCAGCCTGGATTTAGTAAAAATTAAAGAAATAGGAAAGAAACACAAAAGATGGCTTGACAGTCACAGACAGGTTTAATTTAGAGAAAATAAACCTGAGAGGGGCTTCTGGCCGAGTTAGGTCAGAGACACACTCCCTTACAGACAAAGAGTTTTTAAGGATTCAGGGTGGGAGAGTTTATCAGACGCCTCGACTGCTTCTGTGTCTCTTTGTTGTGCTTATCTGGCAGGGAGAGTTGTGTCTCTGTTCCCATACATCTTTCTGCAGCTGCAGGCATACCCCACTTTTAGCTTCCTATCTTTTAGCTTCCCTAACTTAGTGCACCCAAAGGGAAAGGAATGTGCTTATTAAGGCCCACTGTTTAACTGGGGCCCATTGTATGAAGATGAAGTTTGGCAGTTAACCAAGAGACTGCTCCCACCTCCCTCTGTGCCTGAGCTGTCTTATCTGTGTTTTACTGTCTGCTCTTTCTGGCTGCTTGTAGTGAGAAGTGATTTCCTTGAAATGCATGGGGCTAGAAAGGGAGCTGATGTTTATCCGAGATGTTATCCATCTCAGTGTTTATCCGAGATGACAATGCTCCTGCTCTATCAGGTTTGCTTCCTGTCCCTGCTAGTTATTAGCTAGGAAACATGGGGAAAATTGCCTAGCCAAACTCCATCTTTAAAGTGAGAATAGTAACTTTCAGGTTTACTATAATTATTGAAAGAGATAATACATATGTTAAATGCCTAACATATATTAAACCTTATTAAATAGCAGCTACTTTCATTGTTTTCCACACTTAAACATTGTAAACAGATATTATACAAGATTTAAATATTGGTAACTAGCTGTCTGAGATCATTAGTATTGCCCTTAGGATATTGTCAAATCATCTGTTGAAATTTACCTGATATCCTAACTGCTATGCTTACTCACTTTTCCCTCCCTCCCTCCCCACTTCCCGCCTCCCTTCCCTCTCCCTCCTTCTGTCATCCCCTTCCTTCCTTCTTTCCTCCTTTCCTTTCTTTCTTTATTTTTCTTTTAAGAAACGCCTTTTTATGGAAATATTTCAAAAGGAATTCAAGTTTATTGTGAAAAAGTGCACACAGTACAGAAATATAGAGAGGAAAATGGCAACTCATCCTCCTCCCCACACCACCAGCTCCGGTCTCATGCCTCTGGACAAAGGTAGCCAATCCTAAACGTTTGATATGGATCATCTCAGATGCTTATCTATGTGTGTGTGTGCTCTGCACATTGATTTTTTAGTTAATGTATCATGTTGGAGAATGTCCACCTTTTTACTTTATATTTTTGCAACAAGTTGGCAGAGCACAACCTTCTAGGGTCTCAATGTCTTGCCTTCAGGATGCAGGACAATTGTCTTCTGGCTGTAAGTAAGCTTGTAAGTTATTCTGATCAAATCATCTCCATCCTTTTTTTTTTCCAGTAGATGCTGAGAATACATTACCATCTCCAAATGTAATGTCAATTCATATTTTTATTTTCTTTGTAGCAGTTCTTGCTTTCAGTATTGCGTTTTTGCAGGACATAAAAATAAATAAAAATTTTATTTTTGGTAGAGTGTAACTTTAATCCATAGAAAATGTTCATTTTTAGTTTGTTCCTCTTTGAAATCACTTGCATCCCTTATTAATGCTGATATGTCTGCTTTTTTGTTTTTGTATTTTATAAAATAAAACTTTGTTGATTTTGTCATTTTCAATGCTTTTATGTCACTTAGTTTCAGGTGTGTCTTTTATGAGCAGCTTATATCCAGATGTTTTTAACCTAATCTAACAGCTTCTATTAGATAGAAATTCAATACATTCATATATACTGTGATGATTCAAATGTATTTCTTGCTCTTACCCCCTTTTAATTTTATTTTCTATTTTTAAGCTTTATTTCTTTTTACATTTTTCTTTGGTTGCTACTAACTTTTATGCATTTCTTAAATTTCCTCAACACATTTGTAGATTATACATTTTACTTCTATTTTTGGAGCAGTTATCTTAAATTTTAAATTTAATGTTTAATTATCTGAGAAATATAATTGTACATTCTCCTTTTTTGAAGAAACAAATTATTGAGGCAAAAGCTCTTTTGATCATCTCCTTCAATGTTAGTCCTTTCTCTCTATCTCACAATCCAAAAGAAAACACTCTTATCAGTTTATTGTGGTTGTTTCCTAACATTTTGGACATATATTGACGTACATTTACTTTGCTTTATATTGATTGTGTCTTCCATAAGTTGCATCACCAAGTTCTGCTATTTTTGAAATTGTTTTACTCAACAAATGTTTTGAATATCTTTCCTTGTTAATTAACATAGGCAGACCTATTCTTATTGACTGATAAATAGTAATCCATTGTATGATTAAATGCCAATTTTTATTTGCATTCATATTAGTGAATATTTAACTTCTTCGTACTTTTTCATTGTTACCAACAATTTGCAGTGAACTTCCTAGTACTGCCTCCATGTATACTACTATAGGCTGTTTCTCTTTTTAATGTTATTGGATACTGCCAAATTGATCTCCAGTTTTTATGAAAGATTAGTTTTCTCCACACTCTTGTCAGCACTTAATATTGTCAGCTTTTGAAACATTTACTAATTTTCTGGGTAAAAAATGTTATTATATATAATTTGCATTTATGTGATTATATCTTTTCAAATGCTGAATATCTCAGTTGGATTTCATCTTTCATGAACTGAGCATATACTTTAAAAATATTTTTTGTTTTTTGCTTTTCTGTTTATCCTTAGAATTATTCATATATTCTGAATTCTAATTTTGTATCTGTTCAATCTGTTGCAAATATTTTTCTCTCATATGATCTCACCTTCTTTAACTTTATTTATGCTGCCTTTATGCTAAGAAGTTGTTGGGTTTTTTCTTTAATTCTATGTGGTTCTTGCAGCTTTTGTCAAACATTCTAGTCACTTCCTAGATTCCCAATGCTACTGTGGTTTGTATGTGTGTGTGGGCACATGGAGGAATGTATGCAATCATTTTAATTAGCTGTGGAGAGGATATCTGCAGGTAACTGCAGCTTTCCATATTGAAGTTTTACTACCATTAGCTGAGGCTTTGCCAGGTGCCTGTGAGAAAATGCTAAGAACACTTAGAGTGGAATGTTTTATTATTAAGTCTTGTAGCTCAATGTCATTAACTCCCCAAAATATCTTGAGTTCCAACAGTTAACAAAAAGCCACAGGCAGAACTGATACCTGAACTCTATGACATTTGCCATGTGAGTCTGAAAATGGGATGACAAAACTAAGACATGCCATCTCCTCATTTTCATGCTGAAAAGAAGTTAAAGAGAATCTGCATAAGAGTTACATTTTTCAATAATGTT
Organism: Hylobates moloch; assembly: GCF_009828535.3. Taxonomy (NCBI): domain Eukaryota; kingdom Metazoa; phylum Chordata; class Mammalia; order Primates; family Hylobatidae; genus Hylobates; species Hylobates moloch. The sequence continues at coordinate 224,765,993 of NW_026652276.1, read as the reverse complement.
TTACTACCGGAATAAATAAACTATACTTTTTAAGAAATATAACATTTAATTTTTAATTATAAGAGAAATAGATGTTAATTTTAAAATTTGAGACAATAAAGTTTTATAAAGATAATTAAAATGACCTAAAATCCCACCAGCCAAAAAAAAAAAAAAAAAAAAAAAAAACCCACCACCCAAGACGATCACTGAAGACATTTTTTTTTAACAAAGATATTTTGATAAATATGCTTTAGGTTCTGCTTCTATGTCTAGTTTCATGGTTTTTGATTTTTTTCTCCCAAAATTTGGCTTATTTAGAGCATGGTATCCTGGAATCTAATTTTTAAAGTTTTTCCATTAAGCATTTTTCAAATTATCTAATAATTATTTTAATCACTATGGTTTGCAATCTATTGTTAACCATAATTTATTTAACCAACCTCCTATTGCTTGACATTTACAGTATATACAAATTGTTTTAAAAAAATTCCTGAAATACAAAGACTTCTCTTGATTCATTACATTTTGACCATTCCTTAATAAGAAGTGAATACTCTAACCAGATCTAAGTGAATTTTTAAAAATGGTGTGTGTTTGTATAAATCTTTAAGTGTAGTGTTAAACAATTTACTTGTGATGTGTTCCTAGATCAGACCTATCCTATGGAGAGTCCAAATTTGGTGTTTTTACAGCCTTCCTTTGCAGAAAGTTAGATCGAGAAATTCATAAGCAGTACTACTTTCTCTGGGCATAATTAACTAGTTTTTCTAACTTAATTTGTTTATATGTTTAATTATTTTAAAAGTCAAGAAACTGAAGCCAAAATATTCAACACTTGGTTGACTAAATGCGAGGAATTCCTGGAGGTGTTCATTTAGAAAATGTGGATTTTAAGATATGCAAGTAAGGGCACTACTTCTATAGCGTTTCCTCAAATCTATGACAACATTGATTGTGAGAAATGCCATTATTTTATGTATCATTAAGAAAGATCAGGCAGGGGGGGTGGCTCACGCCTGTAATCCCAGCACTTTGGTAGGCTGAGGCAGGTGGATCATGAGGTCAAGAGGTTGAGACCATCCTGGCCAACATGGTGAAACCCCGTCTCTACTAAAAGTACAAAAAGTAGCTGGGCGTGGTGGTGCGCACCTGTAATCCCAGCTTCTCAGGAGGCTGAGGCAAGAGAATCGCTTGAACCCGGGAGGCGGAGGTTGCAGTGAGCCGAGATTGTGCCACTGCACTGTAGCCTGGCGACAGAGCGAAACTCAGTCTCAAATAAAAAAAGAAAGAAAAAGAAAGAAAGAAAGAAAGAAGAAAGAAAGAAAGAAAGAAAGAAAGAAAGAAAGAAAGAAAGAAAGACTAAACATTGCCAATTAAATGATACTATGCCATCCGTTGTAAAAAAGTGAAAAAATATGCCATAAACATGATAAAAATAAATGATATTAACATGCTAAAATCCTAATATTAGTAAGAATGTGAAGATTGGCATGAACCATGCAATCTTCCTACCTGCACAGAGATTTCTCTATTCAATTAGTTCGATTCAGTGGCTCATTAACTGACTGTAGCCTCATTGTTTCTCCTGTCTCTTCCAGGTGTGGGGAGGATGTCAGGCAGGACCAGCAGCAGCTCCTGGAGGGGATCTCAGAGCTGGACATCAGGACAGGAGGAGTCCCCTCACAGCTGCTGGTGCATGGAGCCCTGGCCTTCCCTCTGGGGCTGGATGCCTCACTCAACTGCTTCCTGGCAGCTGCTCGCTATGGCCGGGGCCGGGTGGTCCTGGCTGCCCACGAGTGCCTGCTCTGTGCTCCCAAGATGGGGCCCTTCTTGCTCAATGCGGTGCGCTGGCTGGCCAGAGGCCAGACAGGCAAAGTTGGGGTGAACACAAATCTAAAAGATTTGTGTCCTCTCCTATCAGAGCATGGCCTGCAATGCAGCCTGGAGCCCCATCTGAACAGCGACTTGTGTGTCTACTGCTGCAAGGCGTACAGTGACAAGGAGGCTAAGCAGCTGCAGGAGTTTGTGGCTGAGGGTGGGGGGCTGCTGATTGGGGGCCAGGCCTGGTGGTGGGCCTCCCAGAACCCTGGCCACTGCCCCTTGGCTGGCTTCCCTGGTAACGTCATCCTCAACTGCTTTGGCCTCAGCATCCTGCCTCAGACTCTCAAAGCAGGCTGCTTCCCCGTTCCCACCCCTGAGATGAGAAGCTACCACTTCCGAAAGGCGCTCTCTGAATTCCAGGCTATACTGAACCACGAGAATGGGAACTTGGAAAAGAGCTGTCTGGCAAAGTTGAGAGTTGATGGTGCAGCCTTCCTACAGATTCCTGCGGAGGGGGTCCCTGCTTACATATCCCTGCACAGGCTCCTGAGGAAGATGCTACGAGGGTCGGGCCTCCCAGCTGTGAGCCGGGAAAATCCAGTTGCCAGTGACTCCTATGAGGCTGCCATGCTCTCCCTGGCCACGGGGCTGGCTCACTCTGGAACCGACTGCTCCCAGCTGGCCCAGGGGCTTGGCACCTGGACCTGCTCCTCCAGTTTGTACCCCTCAAAACACCCCATCACCATGGAGATTGACGGAATCAACCCAGGTATGAAAACAGGAGAGTGCCCAGAACATTAAAGACGTAGGGGAAAGTGGGATTGGCTGACAGTATACAGGACATTGCAGGTACTTACCCGCAGGAAGATTGACCCCATTCTTTTTTTTTTGAGACGGAGTCTCACTCTGTCACCCAGGCTGGAGCGCAGTGGTGCAATCTCGGCTCATGCAACCTCTGCCTCCTGGGTTTAAGCAATTCTCCTCTCTCAGCCTCCTGAGTCCCTGGGACTACAGGCACATGCCACCATGCCCGGCTAATTTTCATATTTTTAGTAGAGATGGGGTTTCACCATAATGGTAAGGCTGGTCTGGAACTCCTGACCTCAGGTGATCCACCCGCCTTGGCCTCCCAAAGTTCTGGGATTACGGGTGTGAGCCACTGGGCCCGGCTGACTCCATTCTTTATCAGGTACTTTCAAGAAGATGGGGGTTGGGACTCTGCTTAAGGTTTAGGAGGGATGAGTCTAAGGAGAAGTATGGATGACTTGAGATACACAGGGGAGAAGCTGTACCACTGGGAGGGGCTGGGAGGCCCCAAGTGGAGATGTAGTCACATAGGAAGGAAGAACTGAGCCTTCTCTATGACTTTTGTCAGGCAACAATGATTGCTGGGTGAGTACTGGGCTCTACCTCCTGGAAGGACAAAATGCAGAAGTCTCACTATCTGAAGCTGCTGCCTGTGCTGGCCTGAGGGTAAGGTCTGAACACCCACATCTGCCACCTCTCAAAACCCTAGAGCTGTGTCATTCTCATCCACTGTCTAGTTCCAGCTCATGGCAATGCTGCCAGGAGTACAGAGATGGATTATTCTGCCCATTTTACAGATTTTACAGATGAAGCAGCTAAATTTCAGGGCATCTAAGTGAGTGACTGAAGTGCCTCGTGTTATCAAGCAAAAGAAGCTCAGTGCAGAATGGACTAGAAGCCAAAACTATGACACTTGAGTTTTTCACCAAAAAAAAACAAAAAAACATTTTATTGCAATTTGATTAACAAGGAGACAGGAGCCCAGCTCAAATCTGTCCCATTGTATTTACTTTAAAGAGTTACTTTATTAGAAAAGGTTTAGGGAGTGGATTCTGTGATTAGTAGGTGATTGATAGAAGGAAAAGGAAGGGCTGGAAAATCCTCGGGCATGGGCAGTTACCTCTTCATGCCTCCTCATGGGTCCCATGTGCAAACTCAGAGGGAGTTAGAATGAAACATGTGGTAGAAATTTGGGCTGTGTGTCAGCAAGCTCATTCTGCACAAACTCTGGTTTTATCTCTTTATCTTGACACCTGAAGGTTGTGTACAATCCTATCACTCTCCAAAATATGCCCTACATCAGAATTTAAATTCATCCTGCCTCCTTGACTCTGGAGGTCAATTCCTACCACAGCTAGGGTCTCTTTTCTGTCAGCATTCTTTCTGGAGCTTGCTTATATCAAAACTAAGAAAAGCAACTCCAGGACTCCAGACAAAACAGATCTCCACCTGTCTGGCGGCCAGAAAGGGAAGCTCTGGACAAAGAGGGAGAGAGAATCAACCTCACTCGCTCTGGACAGGCCTCCTGTGTGTTCACAGAGGACAGAGCAGAGCCCCCCGGTTCATCCCCAACATCAGCGTCACCAGACTAGCTTAGGTCCTGCTAGAAGAGCCCAGGGTTTTGCCTGGCAGAAAGACACAAGACCTTTGCCAGGATCAGCCTGGTCTCTCACCAGTTCATGTCAGGTGAAGATTTATGGTGGAGCTGTTTAAATCCTTGGAAAAATGATTTTACATGCTTTGAAGTCCAAATGATTTTGGAGTGCTAAAATTTGAGAAGTTTCCATGCCTAGCACATAAAAAAGGGAAGCTGGGGTTTCATGGGCATGTTTGTCTAATACCTTCCATCTACACCTCACACACACATCACAAGGCATCACAAGAACTCTAATTCCTCCAACACTTGGTGGAATCACCTGTCCAGGTACAGATTGGCTGCCACACTGACGACCTAACCAAGGCCAGGAAGCTATCTCGAGCCCCCGTGGTGACTCACCAATGCTGTATGGACAGGACCGAACGGTCAGTCTCCTGCCTCTGGGGTGGCCTCCTCTACATCATCGTGCCCAAGGGCAGCCAACTAGGCCCTGTGTCTGTCACTATCAGGGGGGCTGTGCCTGCCCCATACTACAAGCTGGGTAAGTGGAGCGAACATTCAGGGAGGAGGAAGAGCGGCAGATGCTGTGGGAACTGTGGGGTGGTTGCTAAATGGGAGAGGGATGAGGTTTGGTGGAGAGAAAGAGGAAGAACTGTTGGTAGAGAACATGGAGGCAGGAGATATGGAAAACCCTGTGTCCATGGAGACTTCAGGGCAGACAAAGAGAAAAGTCAGGAAGCCTTTTCTTCACTTTACAGCCTATAGACCCCCGTGATAGTAGTTCACACTTACAGTGTTCTTCCAGAGTTCAAATGGTATTTTTCAGCTCAAGGGAAGTTGGGGAAGTGGGTGTGGTAGGTTCCATGATATTTATTCCCAGGTAAGACATCGCTAGAGGAGTGGAAGAGGCAGATGCAGGAGAACCTGGCTCCCTGGGGAGAGCTGGCCACGGACAACATCATCCTGACAGTGCCAACCACAAACCTCCAGGCCCTGAAGGACCCCGAGCCTGTGCTCCGCCTCTGGGATGAGATGATGGAGGCTGTGGCCAGGCTGGCGGCTGAGCCCTTCCCTTTCTGCTGTCCGGAGAGGATTGTGGCTGATGTGCAGATCTCAGCTGGTGGGTGCTCCCAGGGAATCCTCCTAGTCAGTGGAAACCATGTATCTATTACTTTGCCTTTTATGAATGTCCAAAATGTGTAAGCATAATTTTATTAGTAAAGCAAGGGAAAAAGATATAAAAGACATTGACCACTATGAGGATGAAAGAATGTTTACATGTGAAAAACAAATTATTGACATCTGCAAGGTGAGATTTCACTGGATGGTAGAACAATCTCAGAAACTGTTGCACTGGGAATTCATAGATGGCAACCAGATTCATTTCAAGGACAACATAGAAAATCAACTATTTTCTTCAAACATAAGCCAGAGTTGAAAATGAAGAGGAAATATGTAAGGAGGTTTATGGTAAGTACTGAGTGGTTAAAAAGAAAGAGGTACATAGGAAGAGAAATAAGGAACTCTGGATCCCACATGGGGAAAGTTCTTTGGACCTCAATTTTTATACCTTCAAACAAGGACAAAAATTATCTCTGTGATAGAGTGTAAATTTGGACAAAAGTAGTATACATGGGGAAGAAAGGATGACACTGTTCTAGCCCTCAAGGATCTCAGATCAAGTCATAGGATATCATATCTCAGACTGACATGTAAAGGACACTCACACACACAAAATAAAGGTGTCGAATTACAGCAAGAATGACTATGTAAAGTATAACCAAATTCTCCAGGGCCAGAGTGAGGAGGAGGCCACAACTCAGATGTGAGAGACTAAGAAGGGGATTGGGTACTATTCAGTTTCTGACCAAGTAGGGGAAAGCTATTTGCTTTCCAATCAGAACAGAGATTCTGCAATTATTGGGGATAACCAGGATGGTGAAGAAAAGTCCCATAATGGAGAAGAATGAAGGAGATAGTTTGGGCGGACCCTCCTCAATGCTCATCTCTTCCTTCTGTGTTCCCAGGCTGGATGCATTCAGGATACCCCATCATGTGCCACCTGGAGTCTGTGAAGGAGATCATCAATGAGACGAACATGAGGAGCAGGGGTGTGTGGGGCCCCATCCATGAGCTGGGCCACAACCAACAGCGGCATGGATGGGAGTTCCCCCCACACACTACTGAGGCCACCTGCAACCTCTGGTCAGTCTACGTGCATGAAACAGTCCTGGGGATCCCCAGGGCTCAGGCCCACGAGGCTCTGAGCCCTCCAGAGCGAGAGAGGAGAATCAAGGCCCACCTGGGAAAGGGAGCCCCCCTGTGTGACTGGAATGTGTGGACAGCCCTGGAAACATATCTACAGGTACTGAGCAGAAATTCCGGTAGAAGGGGATGACCAGACCCCTCATTCATGTAGCGACCTGGACCCCAGTAGCTCTCCAGCTCCTTCACCACTCCACCAGCCTGGACCACCACCTCCCCTGGAAATGAGAGGGACTGGGCCGCATGGTGGTGCTTCTTGGCTTATACCCCTCTAAGGCAGAGGGAATGGCACCTGTCTCACTCACCTTCTGATTTTGCAATGTAAGAGGAAATGAAAAATATTCTGAAAAAAATAGAAACGTAGCATATTATTCAAGGGCAGAAACTCTGTTAGACATTCCTGCAGCTGAATCACAGCTCTTGCCCTCACTGGTTTTGTTCTTGGTCTCCTAATAAGTGTTCCATAAGTGGTCATTGTTTTGTTTAGTTTTGTTTTGTTTCACCTGAGTTTTATAAGTCAAATGAGTTACGCTTTTTTATAATAACAGAGGGTGTCTGCAATGCAGCTGCATTACAATAAGAAGGCATTGTTGGAGATAAATCTGCTAAGAAAGGTCTCAGCATCCATCACCCCACTTGAAGCCAAAATGATTTAAAATGAAGAACCAGTCAACCCAATAGCAGAACACTGAATTCATAAAGCAAATCTACTTCCTGTGAAATAAACACAAATCCCTGCCCCCTCCCCTAGCCCTGCATTGAATGTCAACGTTTTCGAGTTGTCAATGCTGTTCCCCTTTCAGATCTCCCGCAATGTCTCCCACAGCTCTAGAGATAGGAGCTGTCTGGCCCACATTTCACAGAGGCACACACTATTTTAAAGAATTTAAGCAACCTGTCCAGTAGCCCCCATTTAAATGAAGGACCTAGAACTTAAAATCAGGACGTAATGACAAGCCCCAGGCTTTTGCATTGCCGTACCCTCTCTTAGTTTTTTGTGCCTTTCACTAATTTTCTGAAGAGTTAATGTGAGACAGTCCCAGTCAATGAGTTCATTTTGTATCGCATTCATTTCCATATCCTTAGATAGCCAGTCTGGGGGTATACAGGACCACGGACCACAATGGTAGGTTGCCCCTAAACTGTAAGTTTAAGCCCTAATTCTGCCCTAGTCTGCTACCTACTCACTGTAGAGCCCCGAATATCAGTTCTGAATAGCTCTAGAGAGACCAAGTCTGAGACTTGGCCTCAGGACAAACAGTCACCTTCTGACTCCTCTTCCTGCTAGAGGCCTTCTCCCCAGCATCCGTGCCGCTGCTGCCTTAGCGCAGGTCTCGTTAGTCTCCCCTCAGTGTATTCCAGTAGCCTTCTAAGTTTGTCCCAGCATCTTGCCTCAATCCTCTATGATCCATCTTCCTTACACTCCTTACAAAATAATGTTAATACTCTGTCTATAAAATGCTTACAGTGTTCTCTAGCACATATAGGGTAAAGTCAAAGCTCATTAGCAGGGCATAGGAGGCCCTTCATGACCATCCTCACCAGCACCTCTAGCTACATCTCCTACTGCTCTCACCTCCACATTTACCCTTCAGCATGCCAACCTGCTTATGGTTATGGACACATCTTGCTGTTTTGGCTTCTGTGCCTCCCCTTGTTTGCTTCCTGCTGCTGAATCATGCTGGAACATCTTGTCCATTGGCTGTCAAGTCACTTGTCCAAATTCAGCTCTGTTGTCCCCTTCTCTCCTGGACATCGCCTCCTTGATAAACCAACAGTTTTAGCAATGTGTTTATTTACGTGTGTTTCTCCCTTTGGCCAGTGTTCTCTAGAAGGACAAGAGCTCTTAATGATGTTTGCCTAGCACAGTAGCTGGCAGTGTGTGGATGTCTAATACATGTTAAATGTTTAATAAATGCTTAACTTATTGATGTATTGATTAATAAGTGTCAAAGAGCAAGTCAGTGAGAACAGATGAGCAATAATAAGGGTACAACAGTGAGACTCTGAGGGAGGCCTGGTTTCGGTGGTGTTATCTGTCCTTGGGCTTTTACGAGCTAGAGTCAGAGAATGCCCATCTATTAAAGGGAGAGTGGGGATGTGAAACCCCAGATCCCGGCTAACTGGAAATTTGTATAATCTTAGTGAACAAGGGCCTTCTGCCAAGGACTTTCCGGAGGGCTGCCCCTTATGAAGTATGAGCCACTCTCATTTTTAGCCCCTCAAGACAGGCTGGATTTTTTTCTTTTTCTGCCCTAAATGCAGTGTTCTACGCAACAATTTTGTATCATTGCAGATAGTCACAGGTCTGAGATGGCTATTAAAAAATAAGGATTATTATGATGTCTGGAAAGTATAGTATTGGAGGTTCGCAGCTTTTAGAATCTCAATAGGCCAAATATGTAGGAAGTGAGGGTTTCTCATCTCAGTCAGGCCCAAACCTGTCCTGATGCTGAGGAAAACACTTGAGATCTGGGAAGACAATTTTTTGAAGATACGAATAGTGGACATTTATTATTTACCTCTATTCAGACATTAGGTTTCCCCTGAGCACCCCCACTAGATTCAGGGGGTGTTGTTTTGTGGCCAAGAGGTGGAATGAGCCAATGAGATTGCATTATTATGCAGGGGCAGAGTGGGGAGATAGGGGCACATACCCAGGATGAAGGTAACGATTGAGGGGAGGTGATCATGTGAATGAAATGTATTTAAGAATGCATATGTCACGTCACTTTTGCAAACTTGACACCTCATTCTGTTCCTTCTTTCCCTTTTCAGCTCCAAGAGGCCTTCGGGTGGGAGCCATTCACCCAGCTCTTTGCTGAGTACCAGACCCTCTCTCACCTCCCCAAAGACAACACCGGCAGGATGAATCTATGGGTGAAGAAGTTCTCTGAAAAAGTGAAGAAGAATCTGGTTCCCTTTTTTGAGGCCTGGGGCTGGCCTATCCAGAAGGAGGTGGCTGACAGCCTGGCCTCCCTACCAGAGTGGCAGGAAAACCCCATGCAAGTGTACCTCCGTGCCAGGGAGTAAAGGATGCCCCGCAAGGCGGGAGAGAAAAGGCAGCGTCATGCCGGCAACTCCACCACGGGGCCTTGGCCATGTGTGCTCAGTATCTGGAGCCTGACTAGATGGTGGCCAAGGTCATAAGAAAAAATGGAACCCCTTTCTGAAAAAGGTGCCTTGTGCTTCTTTTTATTGTTTTTCTGCTTACACTATTGCTTTCCCCAAGAGACTTCACCTCTTAGTCTCCCAGAGAGGATCTTTCATCCCGCCATCCTGAGGCTTTTATTTTTGACCAATAGCTCTAAAGACCACGGGCTCCTATAACAACCTGATATCCCTTTCTCATCCCTGCCATCCCTGAACAAGGCTTCTAATTTATTATGCTTTAAGAAGTTTTCAAATAGCAAGCGAGACACGCTGGAATAGTGGAGAGAGCCCCAGGCCAGCTTTGGTTCTATGGAAAATCACTTCACCTCTCTGTGTTTCTGTCTTCACATCCATGACATGAGGATACAAATCTTTTCCTCGAAAAGCTGTTGTTTGATTTCTCCTGGTCCCATAGTGGACTGTTACGGTGTCCAGTCTAGCATGCACATCCTGGGCGCTGAATCTCACTTCAGTGTTGACCCCCTTGGCGTTAGCATTCAGTCCTTGTATATTTAGAGAATGTCAATGTTTTCCCAGACATGGTATCAATAATGGTAGTTGTCAGCAGTATCCTAGCCCTTTCTACATTTTCTCTCCGACTTCTGGAAGGATTCTTGGGTATAACCTAACCCAAAGAAAAATGGCATGTTCTCAAACTGAGTGTCACAGAGCTGTGAGGTTGGGTCTTTGGGGTTAGCTCCATCTTCCAGGGTTTGCCCTTTGCCCTTCAACCAAAGGACAAAGTCACGTTAACAGCTGCTACTAAGTCTATATGCCCATTCGTTCATACCACAAAACAGGCATCTGACTCCTCTGGTCACCATGGAATAAAGGCACTGTCAGTGGTGGGGGGTCCACAGGCACAGTGGGCTTCACTCTGGAATCACAGGACTACTGGGTGCAGGAGACGCAATCCTCACTTAATCAACCCACACCCCAGCATCCCCTGAGCTTTCTCTTAATCTCATTCTAGCCCATCTTGACTCTTCGGTTAGGGGGAGTTCTCATTGGAAATTTGTCTCTGGGATTAACGAGTGTATGCCTAGCTACTTTCTCTGTTTACTTTTAGACCATATTGTTGTTTGTTTTGAATATCATTCCTTAGGCTTCGTTGAGAGTAGAGTGGCTTCCCATTAGGAGAACTAATTTAGGGCATGTCTTTTGCTAAATCCTGTCAGCATATCCTTCCCAATTCTAGATAATTTCCTTTTATTTCTCTAGTACCCTTTTCCAGGGGCTTTACACATGAAAGGTGTTCATGAAATATTTGTCAAAGGAAAGAACAGTAATGACACCTAACACATAATGAGTGATTAGTATGTTCCAGGCATTGTGTGAGCTATTTACTGTGAGTGATTTAATGTTATCTTCCCAGCAGACCTCTGAGGTAGGTACTAGTATCATCCCCATTTCATAGATGAGGAAACTGACACTAAGGGACATAAAATAAGTTTTTTGAAGTCATGAAGTGAGTAAGAGGAAGAGCCAGGGCTTAACTGAAGCCCACAGCAATGAAAACATTGTGGAACTTATTCTTCCTGAATGGCTTACAATTTAAACAAAATGTCACCTAGAAAATAGATGAAAATATGTTCAACAGAGTCTGGATTTTTCCAATGTTTACTACTGAATTTTCATTCAATAACAAATTTAACTTCCAAAAAGGTGTTGGTATCTGATTTTCTGCCTGCCTCAGAATGTGATTTGTCTGCCTTTGGGTAATCCAGCCTTGGGTAGAAAAGGAATTTGAACCCAAGAAATTTGACTCCAGAGCTGGTGTTCTTTTTTAAACCCCCCTTTAAGTTCTGGGATACATGTGCAGAACGTGCAGGTTTGTTACATAGGTATACTTGTGCCATGGTGGTTTGCTGCACCGATCAATCCGTCATCTAGATTTTAAGCTCTGCATGCATTAGATATTTGTCCTAATGCTCTCCTTCCCATTGCCCCCAACCTGCAACAGGCCCCAGTGTGATGTTTCCCTCCCTGTGTCCATGTGTTCTCATTTTTCATCTCCCACTTATGAGTGAGAACATGTGGTGTTTGGTTTTTTGTTCATGTGTTAGTTTGCTGAGAATTATGGCTTCCAGCTTCATTCATGTCCCTGCAAAGGACATGAACTCATTCTTTTTCGTGGCTGCATAGTATTCAATGGTATATATGTGCCATATTTTCTTTATCCAGTCTATCATTGGTGGGCATTTGGGTTGGTTCCAAGTCTTTGCTATTGTAAATAATGCTGCAATAAATGTATGTGTGCATATGTCTTTATAGTAGAATGGTTTATAGTCCTTTGGGTATATACCCAGTAATGGGATTGCTGGGTCAAATGGTATTTCTGGTTCTAGATCCCTGAAGAATCACCACGTTGTCTTCCACAATGGTTGAACTAATTTACACTCCCAACAACAGTGTAAAAGCATTCCTGTTTCTCCACAGCCTCACCAACATCTGTTGTTTCCTAACTTTTTAATGATCGCCATTCTAACTGGCATGAGATGGTACCTCATTGTGGTTTTGATTTACATTTCCCTAATGACCAGTAATGATGAGCTTTTTTTCATGTTTGTTCGCCACATAAATGTCTTCTTTTGCCCACTTTTTGATTTTTTTTGTTGTTGTTGTAAATTTGTTTAAGTTCCTTGCAGATTCTGGATATTAGACCTTGTCAGATGGTAGCTTGCAAAAATTTTCTCCCATTCTGTAGGTTGCAGAACCGGTGTTCTTAACAGTGATGTTAGGGTAAAATGATGGATATCACTGGGTTTAATAGATTGCCCTAGAGACAGAGACAATGTCTGGCTTCTTACACACACACACACACACACACACACACACACACACACACACACTGGTAGCAGTTGGCCGGAGCCTGTAGCTCCTTGTCTCTCATACAGAGAGACTGTGACTTTGCCTCTTGTTTTTAAGTTTATAGTTAATTGTAACTGCAATACTCTCAGATCATTTTGTCTATTCATAGAAACTAATTTGCTGCCAGTGATAGGGATAATCCATGATTTCTGAGACATTTACTTCCATAGTTTCACAGTTCTAAGTCTAGAAAAATTATTAGAAGAAAATTATTGGATGGTCTTGGAACCAACCCAAAGAAAACAACATGTCCTGTGAACAGTAGGATAGAGACTGAATCTAGCTTGTCTCACTTTGGAACTAGTTCTTATAATTTCCCTTGGACTGTATATTTTTGTCCAATCACTACTGTACAGGACATGGGTTTGGTTTGCTTTTCCCTCCCATGAGCCACTCAATTGCTTTGCTAAAAGCCTCATCAGTTTTCCTTTGGTTTCCTTTGGTACACCAACCTCAACACAGAGTCCACTTGGTTTGGAAGGGGTTGGCCCACACTGGTGGCAGGAGTGGGCACAGAATCCATGCCTGGCTCCTCTAATTGTCCATACCTTCCAACAAGGATTGGTTCAAGTGATGGGAAGGTGGCCCTTGCCAAGGTGATGAAGTGCATACCACAGACTTTTACTGGCTGTACTGGGAAGCATACATTTTCTTTGGTACTGGAGAATTGGTAATGACAGTGCCAAATGTTGTTTGTTATGAAGCTAAGTGAAGGGGCTCTTGAAGGATCCTTATTCAACTTTTGCATATGTTTAGAAATTTTGTAGTAAAATTGTAATGGTGTAAGTCTACTATTTATACCTATAGAAGTAAAAGACTTCCGCCAGGTGCAGTAGTTCACGCCTGTAATCCCAGCACTTTGGCAGGCTGAGGCAGATAGATCATGAGGTCAGGAGTTCGAGACCAGCCTGGCCAATATGGTGAAACCACATCTCTACTAGAAAAATGCAAAATTAACCGGGTGCAGTGGCTCGTGCCTGTAGTCCCAGCTACTCGGGAGGCTGAGGCAGGAGAATCGCTGGAATCCTGCAGACAGAGGTTGCAGTGAGCTGAGATCACGTCACTGCACTGTAGCCTGGGCAATAGAGTGAGATTCCATCCAAAAAAAAAGAAAAACAAAAGAAAAAAAAAGAAAGAAAAGTAAAAGATTTGTTTTTGTTTTTTAAGTTTTGAAATAGTTTCTTAGGGAGAGTAGGATTGAAAGAGTAGAGAAACAGGGGAGATAAAGAGGGAGTAGGGTTTGGGCAGATTCCTGTTGTTTTTCTTATAAGCTCTTTGTTAGTAATTTAGTATTGTATTTCTACCACACATGTTTTCTACCCTATGCAAGCATGACACCTTTTAAACAAGATAGATATAAACTGTATTAAAATTTACAACACAGCTTGCATGCCAACATAGTCTTCCATGATTTGGTCTCTGCGAGTGTTTCCAGATTTGCCTCCCACCTCTATCCCTTGCTTTCTTTATTCCAGCTGTGATACACACATTTCAGCTGTGCAAACGCGGCCCTCCTTCTCGTCTCTACAGATTGTTCTGTGCTCCTGGGTCATTCCTTGCTTCCACCTGTCCTTCCCTCCACAACAGAGTAGAGAAGTTTCTGATGTTTGGGCTTCCTTTTGGGTGGAACAACAATAAAAGTCACTAGAAAATGTCCCTTTTAGAGTTATATTTTCAGAGTGAGGAATCATATATCATTTATATTTATCACAAGAAATGGAAACATTTTCACTTTTTCTTTTTTCCTGTTAAGTCTTTAATTATCTTTAACCAGGACTTAATTAAACTTGAATGGTCTGCAATCTTTTTGAAATGTGAATAATTTCAACCTATGTTTTCTCCATTAGCTAAATTCGGTAAAATAGTGCTTAGTGTTGTATTTTTAATAAAACAAAACCTGCCCTGTGGAGAAGTGACACACTTTGTGGATGTGCCATTTGGGTCACACACAAAGGTCGGCCACTGGGGTGCGTTACTGAGCCAGCCAGGATAGCAAGAGCGACATTCCCTAATTCACACAGCGGCATTTTATGAGCTAGTGGTGGCCTCGGAGAAGAGATGGCACTTCTCTATATTACTTCGGATTGGGGTATCAGCATTTTTTAAGGTTTTCTTTTTTTCTTCAGCTCTTAACCCAGAGGTCATTTCCTCGAGCCATGCCTCTAAGCCTCATGCTCCCATAAAACCTGTAACTTCCTTTATATATTGGTCATCACATCTGTAATTATTTGTTTAAAATCTCTCTTTCCCACTACATGGAAACCTCACAGGGGCAGGGACTAGACCTGCCCTATTCACAGCTGTATCGACAGCCCCAAGGGCAGGGCCTGTCACATATCAGTTTTGGTGTAGGGGTCTATTGTATTAATACATTACTAACAAGAATGTATGACAATGGGAGAAGACTAGATGAGGATTTCCACCTACTATATGTTTGCTATCTTTAGGCAGATCACCTGAGGTCTGGTGTTCGACACCAGCCTGGCCAACATGGCAAAACCCCGTCTCTACTGAAAATACAAAAATTAGCCGGGTGTGATGGCACATGCCTGTAATCCCAGCTACTTGGGAATCTGAGGCAGGAGAATCACTTGAACCCAGGAGGCGGAGGTTGCCCTGAGCTGAGATCGTGCCACTACACTCCATCCTGGGCAAAAGAGTGAGACTCCGTCTCAAAAAAAAAAAAAGAAGAAGGAAAAAAAAAAGACCTCTGTTATTTATCCCTATTCAAGAAAATGGTTTCACTATTCCAGAAAGAAGCTTTAGTGTGATTAGAACCATTCTCCTATTTTTAGCTTCTGAATACAGGCTGTATTGTGAGAGTGAATTTTCCATTAATTCTTATTTCTCCTTTTCCTAGGGACTTACGTCAGAGAATAGTATAAGCTCTTTTCAGGAGTTTCTGTATTTTGGGGAAACAATTATTTATCTGACATTTCTTGGGCCCTATTTCTACTATATTTCTATGTCAATTCCTCTCCTCTGCTAAGTAACTTTCTAGCCAAAGTTAACTACAGTGTAGATACTTTAATTTTGAATTAACATTTTTCCTATTCTGCCATGTTATTAGGTTCTGGAACAGGGATATATCCCACAATAACAATAATGAAAAGTTAAGAACCCCCCCAAAAAATTCAAATTATTTTATATGGCCTCCCAACTCCAAAACAAGACAGCTGAGATGCCTATACATGGCACCTTCATACAGGTACATCTCATCTGTTAGTGTCCATTTCTATAGAAGAAAACAAAAAGATGCTATTAGCTTACTTCAAATCGTTGTCCCACTTATTGAATCTAAGCTAGTTTCCTATGATAAGTTATTTCTTCAGCCCCCTAGGCTGTCTTCACCAGGAACTTTAAAATAGAAACTGGACCTTTCTGCGTATTGCTCAGATACATCTCTGATACACTGATTCATCTAAGATCAAAAGCGCCTCCCACTAATAGTTCCTCAGCAGCACGTAGCTAGCACATGAACAGCAGGTCAGCCAAGACGTTAGACGTGGTCAAAGTTTCCAAAGAAGGAGAGCTACTTTTCAGTTGATGCTATCTCCTTATAGGCATGGCATGATTGCACTTCTCAGGATATTATTTTCATGAACTTGTTCCTGCTACAAGGTCTTTAGTACCATGCCTGGCTTCCATTTTGAAAAGCCTTCTTGTGCAAGATTGGTGCACTTCCCAGTTCTGATAGGAGAATAGTTTGGTCCCGTACTCAGCTTGCAGAAGTTCCTACATTTTCTACACACAACTCTTTGTACTAATTCACTTTTCATTTGGGAAAGCCATGAGAAACTTTTTTCATAAAAAAAAAATAACCATCATCTCTATAAATTCTTCAAGCTGATAAAGGGAGAGAGCATCATTTTGAAATGTTAAGCATAGGTTGGGAAAAATAATGTTGAGAAAAAATTAAGATAGAAATTGTAAACTATCTCTCAAGCTGGAGATCTAGAGAACAAAGAAGTTGAATAACAGATGGAGAGAAAAAGTCCTCACCCTGAGGAGTAACCAAGAGCCTACCTGAGGAGCAGCTTCCCAGACACCACTTCAAATATCATATTACCTCATATCAAGGGGATAAACCCAAAGGCAGCCCAATGGAGCAGTTTGATGAACCATTTCTGTTTTAAAATTCAATAAGAACGATCCCTTTGTTTCTTTTTCCTAGGCTACCAACAAATTTATAAAATGTTCTTGAATGTATTGTCCCTTTCATCAAGAATAATCTGAAAAAAAGCCAATCATCTTTATTGTGCAGTACAGATGGAAAGGGAGAATTAACAACAGCAAAGCTACTGCTTTTTATTCCTAGGCCCTTAATAGCCCTAAAACAACTAACTCTCTGTATTAGTTCATTTTCACATTGCTATGAAGAAATACCCAAGACTGAGTAATTTATAAAGGAAAGACAGTTAATTGACTCACAATTTTGCAAGCCTAGGGCAGTCTCAGGAAACTTACAGTCATCGCGAAAGGGAAAGTAAGCATGTCTTACATGGTGGCAGGCGAGAGATGAGAGAGGAAGAGAGAAACTACCAAACACTTAATAAAACATCAGATCTCTTCAGATCTCACTCACTATCACAAGAACAGCATGGGGGGAACTGCCCCCATGATCCAATCACCTCCAACCAGCTCTCTCCATCAACACCTAGGTATTATGATTCAAGATGAGATTTGGGTGGGGACACAAAGCCTGGCCATATCACTTTCTGTTGCTAAAAAAGCAAAACTTAAGTGGAGATTTGGAAATTAAAGTCCAGTGTAATTGGCCTCACTACAGAGAACCATGCCATGCATGGACACTTACAATGATGAAAAACAAATTCTCAGCACTTAGGTAAGGCACTCAGTTGAAACAATGCCTTCCTGGGTCTGCAGACTGGAACCTAAGCAGCTGTGTGCTTCACTTAGATAAATACATATTCAATGCATGAGACTGATTCACCCTCACAAATGATACTTCTTTTAATAGGATCATGCAGTCTACTCCCAGCCACATAGTTTTTGTCTTAAATAACCAATCATTAGAACAGGTAGTTAGAATGTGTGGCCTTTGAGGACCACTCAGGTTTGAATTAGTAAAGTTACATATGGGAAGATTCAGTGAAATATTGTAGCAGACAGGGGAGTTATAACAAAAAATATATTGTGCATTTATATAATTATATAATCCCATTCAAGCAATGATCCTAAAAATCTATTTTCCAGACCACATTTACTCCCAAGGATATTAACGTAAGTTAGGTGAATCATCAATAAACCACTGCTTTTCAGAAACTGTTTTAAGTGCTTTTATATTTATTTATGCTCACAACATTCCTACAAAGTAAGCACAATTACTCTCTTCATTTTGCCAAGAACTAGTAAGCAGTGAAGCCACATTTCCAACCCTAGAAGTTGGAGCCCACACTCTCAGCCAACATACTGTCCTATACAGTTACTGGATCTGCCATCGCCTGTAACTCTGCCTGCATTAGACTATGCGTCTGAATACTGAATCACAGAGCAAGCAGAGTCCAACTGCCAAAACCAATCAGGTTATTCCTAGTTACACAAAAGGCAGTTACTTTACAGTAAAGGTCATTCATCCAAGGAACACTTCACTCAGGATATATAATTGATTTTTTTTCCAATACCAAGACCGTGTCCAACCTAGACTGGAGGGTTTTAAAGATTCTGTGCTTCACAGACAAACAGAGAGCCAAATCATGAGTGAACTCCCATTCACAATTGCTTCAAAGAGAATAAAATACCTAGGAATCCAACTTACAAGGGATGTGAAGGACCTCTTCAAGGAGAATTACAAACCACTGCTTAATGAAATAAAAGAGGATACAAACAAATGGAAGAACATTCCATGCTCATGGGTTGGAAGAATCAATATCGTGAAAATGGCCATACTGCCCAAGGTAATTTATAGATTCAATGCCATCCCCATCAAGCTACCAATGACTTTCTTCACAGAATTGGAAAAAACTACTTTAAAGTTCATATGGAACCAAAAAAGAGCCTGCATCGCCAAGTCAATCCTAAGCCAAAAGAACAAAGCTGGAGGCTTCACGCTACCTGACTTCAAACTATACTACAAAGCTACAGTAACCAAAACAGCATGGTACTGGTACCACAACAGAGACATAGATCAATGGAACAGAACAGAGCCCTCAGAAATGATGCCGCATAGCTACAACTATCTGATCTTTGACAAACCTGACAAAAACAAGAAATGGGGAAAGGATTCCCTATTTAATAAATGGTGCTGGGAAAACTGGCTAGCCATATGTAGAAAGCTGCAACTGGATCCCTTCCTTACACCTTATACAAAAATTAATTCAAGATGGATTAAAGACTTAAATGTTAGACCTAAAACCATTAAAATCCTACAAGAAAACCTAGGCAATACCATTCAGGACATAGGCGTGGGCAAGGACTTCATGTCTAAAACACCAAAAGCAATGGCAACAAAAGCCAAAATTGACAAATAGTATCTAATTAAACTAAAGAGCTTCTGCACAGCAAAAGAAACTACCATCAGAGTGAACAGGCAACCTACAGAATGGGAGAAAATTTTTGCAACCTACACATTCTGACAAAGGGCTAATATCCAGAATCTACAATGAACTCAAACAAATTTACAAGAAAAAAACAAACAACCCCATCAAAAAGTGGGCAAAGGACATGAACAGACACTTCTCAAAAGAAGACATTTATGCAGCCAAAAAACACATGAAGAAATGCTCATCATCACTGGCCATCAGAGAAATGCAAATCAAAACCACAGTGAGATACCATCTCACACCAGTTAGAATGGCCATCATTTAAAAAAGCAGGAAACAACAGGTGCTGGAGAGGATGTGGAGAAATAGGAACACTTTTACACTGTTGGTGGGACTGTAAACTAGTTCAACCATTGTGGAAGTCAGTGTGGCGATTCCTCAGGGATCTAGAACTAGAAATACCATTTGACCCAGCCATCCCATTACTGGGTATATACCCAAAGGACTATAAATCATGCTGCTATAAAGACACATGCACACGTATGTTTATTGTGGCACTATTCACAATAGCAAAGACTTGGAACCATCCCAAATGTCCAACAACGATAGACTGGATTAAGAAAATGTGGCACATATACCCCATGGAATACTATGCAGCCATAAAAAATGATGAGTTCATGTCCTTTGTAGGGACATGGATGAAACTGGAAAACATCATTCTCAGTAAACTATCGCAAGGACAAAAAACCAAACACCGCATGTTCTCACTCATAGGTGGGAATTGAACAATGAGAACTCATGGACACAGGAAGGGGAACATCACACTCCGGGGACTGTTGTGGGGTGGGGGGAGGGGGGAGGGACAGCATTAGGAGATATACCTAATGCTAAATGACGAGTTAATGGGTGCAGGAAATCAACATGGCACATGGATACATATGTAACAAACCTGCACATTGTGCACATGTACCCTAAAACCTAAAGTATAAAAAAAAAAAAAAAGATTCTGTGCTTCAAAATAAGAGCTTGATGGAGTCTTAGAGGAAGCGGGTCTTACACTCAAGGTTTTTATCATTTTTAAGGATGCCCCAACTCCCCTCATTATGTCTAAAAGCATTGGATAAGGGACCACATACGTTCCTATAGGTTATTAGCTCCAATAGCTGTAAAATCTAAATTCCCAACAAACTGGAGACATTTCAAGAGAAGAAATCACCCTAGAATACTTTAGGGAAGTAATAATGGTCACTTTTAAGTTTTAAAGAAGTGGGTTTTTATTGGTGGTGGGGGTGGTTTTGTTTGTTTTGAGATGGAGTCTCACTCTGTTGCCCAGATGCAATCTCAACGCACTGCAATCTCTGCCTTCTGCGTTCAAGTGATTCTCCTGCCTGAGCCTCCCAAATAGGTGGGTCTACAAGCGTTTGCCACCATGCCCAGCTAATTTTTGTATTTTTAGTAGAGACAGGGTTTGGCCATGATGGTCTGGAACTCCTGGCCTCATGTGATCCACCTGCCTCGACCTCCCAAAGTGCTGGGATTACAGGCATTAGCCACAGCGACCAGCCTTAAAGATGACCCTATCTTAAGCCAGGTGCAGTGGCTCACGCCTGTAATCCCAGCACTTTGGGAGGCCGAGGTGGGCAGATCAAGAGGTCAGGAGATCGAGACCATCCTGGCTAACACAGTGAAACCCCATCTCTACTAAAAAATACAAAAAATTAGCTGGGCGCGGTGGCGGGCGCCTGTAGCCCCAGCTACTCGGGAGGCTGAGGCAGCAGAATGGCGTGAACCCAGGAGGGGAGCTTGCAGTGAGCCGAGATCACACCACTGCATTCCAGCCTGGGCGACAGAGCGAGACTCTGTCTCAAAAAAAAAAAAAAAAAAAAAAAAAGATGACCCTATCTTTATTTAAAATGACCCTGCCTATATTTCCTCCCCTGAGTGCCTTAAAGTCCCTGACTTATTTCAAAAATTAGTATTTTGAAACAGTTTCAGAAAAAATTAAAGCCTTAGTTGGTCACACTAAACGGGACCATCAAAGCTCCTACTGCTCACAAATACTGTTAAAATGGAATAACAGCCACTGCTAAAGGGAATTAAAGTCACTCGTATCTTGAATGAACCCTAGACATTTTAAGTTCTGTGTCCTCTGCATAGAATCTTTGTTCTTTGTCTCTCCATTGTGGCCATTTAGAAAACCTTTCGGCTCCTGATCACCAACTGAAACAGTGAAATTGTTCTCATTGTGGCAAACACAGTCTCTTGCCCTGGTTTTAATTTAAAAGAGATATTTATGTTACCCTTCCCATGAAGCAATTGACTGGTCAATATACTCTCTACTTGTGTTATCCATAAAAATTTCCCAAACCAATTTACTTTTAGTGTCAGAAGATGCAACCCAACAATATTCTTTTTTTAATGAAATACATTGTGCTCACAAAAAATGTATCTAAAAGCATATGTACAATTTAAATAATAATTATAAAGGGAACAATCAGATCAGCAACAGATTAAGAAATAGAATGTTGCCAATAATTGAAGTCCTCCATATGCTCCTCCAAGTTCATTGTCTCTCTCCTACCACCAGGTGGAACACTAATCTGACTTCTGTGATCATTCCTT
This sequence comes from Hylobates moloch, assembly GCF_009828535.3. Lineage (NCBI taxonomy): Eukaryota > Metazoa > Chordata > Mammalia > Primates > Hylobatidae > Hylobates > Hylobates moloch. The sequence continues at coordinate 224,744,372 of NW_026652276.1, read as the reverse complement.
TTGCTCCTTTAGTTTTACTACCTATGTGCACAAACTTAAACTACATAGTTTAGTTTTAACTTGTTTTAAACTGTGTAAGAATGCAAGAAAGTTATATTTTTTGTGATCTTTTATGACTTGCTTCTTTAGTGCAATACTGTGACATCATCTGTGTTGATTTGTGTAGCTCTACTTCATTTTTCTTTCTGCCTAATACTCAATTATATAAATATAATACAATCAGTTAATCTATTTTGCTGCTGATCGGTATTTGATTGTTTTTATTTGGGGCCTATCTGATACTACAGACATCCTTTACATGTATATCTGTGCAAGAGTTTCTCTGGCATACCCTAGGAAAGGAATTGCTGTATCATAGAATGTGCATAGCTTCAACTTTGTTAGATAAAACCAAGCTGTAGATAAAGACAAGTCAAAGATATATCATATCACTTTGAGTACATGAGTTTCCATTGCTCTAGACCCTTAGGAACACTTGATATTATGAGATAACTTTTTTTTTCCAAAGTGATGAGTACATAGTAATATATTGTTGTGGTTTTAATTTGCGTTTTCCTCATTACTAATGATGTTAAGCAGCTTTGCATTGTATTAATTAAATATTTGATTTTTGCTTTTATTTTGAAGAGCTCATTTCATTTTCTTGTGCATTTTTCTATCGGATTTTCTGTATGTCACAATGTTTTAGATCTATAAACTTGGTCAGTTACATGTGTGGCCAACAGCTTTTCCCACTCTGTGAGCCACCTTTTCACCCTTCTTATGGTGTATTTTAATAAACACAACTTCTTAATTTTAAAGTAGTCAAAGTTATTAATCTTTTTTATGATTAATAGTATTTGTACCATGAGTAAAAAAAAAATTATTTACCCAAATTCCACAAAGAGATTTTTCTATATTATCTTCAAAGAACTGTATACATTTTTAAGTTTAAATGAGTTTTGGGCATAGTGAACTAGGAATACAACTTTAGTTTTTTAAAATATGGATTCCTAATTATAGCACTGTTCATTGAAAAGTTCACTCTTTCTACCTCATCTACAGGGCCAAAAGTGTGGATCTGTGTGGATCTCTTTGCAGGCTCTCTATTCTTTTCTATTTTTTTCCTCCATCTCTATGCCAATGCTATACTATTATAATAGCTTCATAATAAATCTTGCTAATTATTCTACCTTAGTTCTCTTCAAGAATACACAATTATTCTTTGTTGTTTGTGCTTCCATTTAAATTTTTAAACCAGCTTGTTGCATTCCACTAAAACAAGTGAGTAAACAACTACAATAATGACAAACCCTGTTGAGATTTTGATTCTAAGTAATTTTTAAAGAATATACATCAATTAGTGGAGACTTGAATTTTTTTTTTTTTTTTTTTTTTTTTTTTTTGAGGCAGAGTCTCACTCTGTAGCCCAGGCGGGAGTGCAGTGGCACGATCTTGGCTCACTGCAACCTCCACCTCCTGGGTTCAAGTGATTCACCTGCCTCAGCCTCCCGAGTAGCTGGGACTACAGCTACCCACCACCACGCCCGGCTAATTTTTGTATTTTTAGTATAGACAAGGTTTCACCATATTGGCCAGGCTGGTCTTCAACTCCTGACCTTGTGATCCACCCACCTCGGCCTCCCAAAGTGTTGGGATTACAGACATGAGCCACTGCGCCCGGCCGAGAATTTATTTTTTAAAAATTAGTTTTCCAGAGGGGAGGAGGCAAAGCAAGATAGCGGAATAGAAGGCTCCACTGATAGTCTGCCCCGCCACCACAAGGACACCAGGTTAACAACTATCTACACAGAAAAAATACCTTCATACGAACCAAAAATCCGGTGAGCCCTCATAGTACCTGGTTTTAACTTTACATGGCTGAAACAAGCACTGAAGAGATAGAAAAAAAACAGTCCTAAATCAAGTATGCCACCCCTCCTGCACCCTTCAGCAATCGTGGCATGGTGCAGAGAGCGTCTCTAGGTGCTGGGGAAGCAAGAACACAGCAATTGTGAGGCATTGAACTCAGTGCTATCTTGTTAGAGCAGAAAGGAAAACTGGACCAAACTCAGCTGACACCCACCCACAGAGGGAGCATTTAAACCAGCCCTAGCCAGAGGAGAATCACTGATCCCAACAGTTGGAACTTGAGTGCCTGCAAACTTCACCATCAAGGGCTATAATCACTCTGTTTCTCCAAGTAAACTTGAAAGGCAGTCTGGGCCATAAAGACTGAAACTCTTAGGAGAGTCCTGGTGCTGAACTAGGCCCAAAGACAGTGAACTGGGACTGCATGTGGCATACAGAAACACTAGCTGGGGCAGCTAACGGAGTGCTGGCTTCAACCCTCCCATAAACCCAGGCTGCACAACTTATGGCTCAAAAAGACCCCTCTTTCTTCCATTTGAGGAGAGGAAAAGGGAGAGTGGGAAAGACTTTGTGATGCATCTAGGATACCAGCTCAGCTATAACAAAACAGGGCAACGGTCAGAGTCATGAGGTCCCCATTGCAGGCCCTAGCTACCAGATGACATTTCTACACACACCCTGGGCCAGAAGGGAACCTGCTGCCTTGAAAGAAAGGACCCAGTCCTGGCAGCATTTATTGTCTGCTAACTGAAGAGCCCTTGGGCCCTGAATAACCAGCAGCAATACCCAAGTACTACATTGAGGGCCTTGGGTGGGCCTTTGAGGCTTGCTGGCTTCAGGTGAGACTCAGGATATTACCAGCTGTGGTGGCTCTGGGGCAAAACTCCTGCTTGAGAAAAGCAGAGGAAAAAGTAAAGGGAACTTTGTTTTGCACCTTAGGTACCAGCATGGCCACAGTAGGGTAAAGAACCAATCAGGCTCTTGGGGTCCCCAGTTCTAGGACTTGACTCTTGGACAGCATTTCTGGACCTGTCCTGGGCCAGAGGGTGCCCACTGCCCTGACATGGGAGTTCCAGGACAGGTAGCATTTATGACAAGCTGACTTAAGAGATCTTGGGCTTTAAGGGAACTTCGGTGGTAGTCTGACAGTACTCCTTGTGGCCTGGGTGGTGGTGGCTATGGGGTGGGGCTCCTCTGCCTTTGGAAAGGGAAGAGTGGGAAGGACTGCATCTAGTGGTTGGAGTGCCAGTTCAGCTGCAATACAATAGAGCACCAGGTAGACATCTAAGGGTTTTTACTCTAGTCCCTGACTCCCAGATGGCACTTCTGGACCCACTTCTGGGGCTTAGGGGAGCTTGCTGCCCTGAAGGGAAGGGCATAGGCCTGGTTGGCTTTGCCACTTACTGATTGTAGAGTCCCAAGGCCTTGAGGTAATGTAGGCAGTAGCCAGGGAGTGTTTACAGCAGGCCTTGGGTGAGACCCAGTAAGCACTGTGCTGGCTTCGGGTCTAACCCAGCACAGTCATAGTGGTAGTGGCCAAAAGGGTGCTGGTGTCATTCCACTCTCAGCTTTAGGTGGCACAGAACAGAGAGAGAGAAATTCTGTACGTTTGGGAGAAAGTAAAAAAAGAGAATAAGAATTTCTGCCTGGTAATCCGGAGAATTCTCCAGGGTCTTTGATGTTGGGACCTTCGGATGAGGTCTCTGAGTGGACATCCTTTTGTTGATGTTGATTCTATTTTTTTCAGTCTGTTAGTTTTCCTTCTAACAATCAGGCCTCTCTGCTGCAGGTCTGCTGGAGTTTGCTGGAGGACCCTGTTTGCCTGGGTATCACCAGCGGAGGCTGCAGAACAGCAAAGATTGCCGCCTGTTCCTTCCTCTGGAAGCTTTGTCACAGAAAGGCACCTGCCAGATGCCAGCCAGAGCTCTCTTGTATGAGGTATTTGTTGGCCCCTACTGTAAGGTGTCTCCCAATCAGGAGACATAGAGGTCAGGGACCCACTTGAGAAGGCAGTTTCATCCTTAGCAGAGCGTGAATGCTGTGCTGGGAGGTCTGCTGCTCTCTTCAGAGCCATCAAGCAGGGATGTTTAAGTCTGCTGATGCTGCGCCCACAGCCGCCCCTCCTTCCAGGTGCTCTATCCCAGGGAGATGGGGGTTTTATCTATAAGCCCCTGGCTGGGACTGCTGCCTTTTATTTTATTTTATTTTATTTTATTTTCAGAGATGCCCTGCCCAGAAAGGAGGCAGTCTGGCCACAGTCGCGTTGTTGAGCTGTGGCAGTCTGGCCACAGTGGCGTTACTGAGCTGTGATGGGCTCCACCCGGTTCAATCTTCAGAGTGGCTCTGTTTACACTGTGAGGGTAAAACCACCTACTCAAGCCTCAGCAATGGCGGATGACCCTCCTGCGACTAAGCTTGAGCGTCCCAGGTAGAGCTCAGGCTGCTGTGCTGGCAGCGAGAATTTCAAGCCAGTGGATCTTAGCTTGCTGGGCTCTGTGGGGGTGAGACCCACTGAGCCAGACCACTTGACTCCCTGGCTTCAGCTCCCTTTCCAGGGGAGTGAACGGTTCTGTCTCACTGGTGTTCTAGATTCCACTGAGTTATGGGAAAAAAAAAAATTCCTGCAGCGAGTTTGGTGTCTGCCCAAATGGCTGCCCAGTTTTGTGCTTGAAACCCAGGGCCTTGGTGGCATAGGCACTGGAGGGAATCTCCCAATCTGTGGGTTGTGAAGACCATGGGAAAAGTGCAGTATCTGGGCCAGAGTGCACCATTTGTCACAGTGCAGTCCCTAATGGCTTCCTTTGGCTAGGAGAGGGAGTTCCCCAACTGCTTGCACTTCCCGGGTGAGGCGACTCCCCACCCTGCTTTGGCTCACCATCTGTGGGCTGCACCCACTGTCCAACCAGTCCCTATGAGATGAACCGGGTACCTCTGTTTGAAATGCAGAAATTGCTCACCTTCTGCGTTGATCTCACTGGGAGCTGCAGACGGGAGCTCTTCCTATTCGGCCATCTTGCCAGCCGAAGCTTGGATTTTTTATTTTCCTTCCTTTCCCTATATATTTTTTTTCTGTTTCTTTCCCTTTCCCTTTCCTCCTCTCCCTAGAGGGTGTGACTGAGGATAATGCTGGGTAGGGTCTTTTGGCTTTGCTTCCATAACCCTACACACTTCTGTCTGCATGTTTTATATTGGGCTGGGTACTTTGACCTACAAGCCAGTAGATGGGGCATATGGGTAATAGCAGGTTGCAGCCAATGGGGCTGGGTATATACTTGATCCTTGTTTACTGGAAAAACACTGAGTAGGGCTGGACCTGGCAAGTCCATGTACAGGTCCCCCAACAATAAGCACTAGCACCAGCTCTGAGGGAGAGTCCAGTGGGCAGCCACCAAGTGTCCAGAGGCATGCCCCAGCATGGAGGTAGGAAACCTCCCTGGCCCCAAGTTCTCTGCATAGGAGTGTCAGAGGCAGCCTAATCTCTTAATCCAGGAGAGTGGCTGCTCCAAATGCCTGGAGATCTGCCTGGTTGTGGAGTGGAGAGGGTCTCCTTGCACCACTATCACTGCACAGGAAGGATGGGGTGTCTCAGGCTACTTACTGCTCCAGGCAAGCAGGTACTCCAAATACCTGGAAATCAGTGGAGCAGAGAGGGTCCCACTGCACCGCAATCTCTGCACCAGAAGAATGGAGCAGCTCAGACTGCTGATTTGCACTAATGGGCACTCTGAATCCCTGGATATCTGCCTGGGCAAGAAGTGGAGATGGCCCCCTTGCACAAGGATCTCTGGACAGGAAGGAAGGGGCAACCCAGGCTGCTAGCCCATGAGAGCGAGTGCTTTAAATGCTTGGAGATCTGCTTATGTGTAGAATGGAGAAGGCCCTGCTACACCACAGTCTCAGGAAAGTAGTCTGGGACACCTAGTAATAACACACACAGACCAGTTCTAGTTCATCAAGCTGGCCCTGGCTGAAAGTCTCATTGCCCAGGAGAAACCACAGCTATAGCAGCTCTCCTCTTGCCCAAGGCCTGTGACTGGGGAAAACACAATTCCAGTGCCTACTGTTGAGATGTTTTCCATGGTCCTGGCTGTGGAGGACCCTACCCTGATCCAGAGCAGGTGCTCCAATCTCTGTCCCAATATTAAAATGCCTGCATGGCCATGCTGCTGGGTTGCCAAAGAATGGCTGACTTTAGATGCACCCAAATTAAAAATGGTATCCTGTTCTTTGTCCCGGGGCTGGGAAAATGCCTGTAGCTTTTTCCAGTGTCTGTCCCCATCAGCATCTCCAAGCCTCTCCTGAAGTTAGCTCCAGGATTTGGGAGAAACAAAGTGCTATCTCTCAGCCTGGATTGCTCTGATCCTCAGTGGAAACGTGAGTCACAGAGGGAAGCTTCTACCTCTCATGTACTGGGACTTCATTCACTTTTCTCAGCTGGACAGCATTATGGTGGCTGTTTGCCAGCATTCTCTTTCTCAGGATCTGGAGTGTTCTTCACAATTCCAGTGGATCTCCATTTTCCTTCTCGAATTAAAGCTCACAGTATTTATCTTTATGCACTGCCTTGCTATCTCCAAGTGGCTGTGGCATGGTAAAAGCCTCTAATTGCCATCTTGAAAAAAAAAAAAATCTATCAACAATGTTTGATATGAGTTGGCCAATACTCAACTGAAAATAAGAAAAAAATTTATGTGCAAGTGTAGTCTCTGAGGTTGAGCATTTTTGTTCAGTGATGAGGCATTTGAATTATCAACATAGTTAATGCTATGGAAATCTACAGAACCCATTTCTTTAAGAAATGGATTCAAATCTTAATAAAGAACATCTTTTTTATTGTTTAATTGCTGAAACAAGATGTCAGCCTATTACCCTAAGTAACCAGTTCAATCACAGCCATTCACATCATCTAGTACCAAGTGATATTTTTCAGAGAAATGAATATGAGGAGGAAAACTCCTTGACTGGAAAAAAATTGATACATACAATCATTACAGAGCTGTATATTTATATAAGACTAACCGTGAGATGAATGGAGAAAGCTCTGAGATTCACTGTTGAGTAACATAATTTCCAAGTCCTCTGCTAGACATGAAAACTATTTAGAGTTGAACAAAAACAAGATACTATATCTCACAACTCCTATATAAATGTTTCCATTCCTACTTTATTTCTGCTTTCATTTTCACCGCGCATCTAGTCCCTCTTCCAGCCTCCCATTTGTATTTTACAACATGCGTAATTACAGATTTATTCTTTAATTATCTCATTTTCATACGATTTTTATATCTCTTGAAAGATTTCTTGGAAACTTCTGTCTTTTTTATTTTCCAGAGAAGCAGAGTATTTTTAGGCAGTAATATTTTACCTTATGATGCCTTTCAACTATTAAGAAAAAGGGAAAGTAGTAAAATAAATAAACAAATACAGACAGTCACCAACTTACAATGGTTTCACTTAAGATTTTCAACTGTACAATGGTGGGAAAGTGATATGCATTCAGTAGAAACCATATTTCAAGTACCCATGCTACCATTATGTTTTTCCTTTTCAGTACAGTGCTCAATAAATTACATGAAATATTCAACAGTTTACTATAATATAGGCTTTGTGTAAGATGATTTTGCCCAACTGTAGGCTAATGTTAGTGTTCTAAACATGGTTAAGGTGGGCTAGGCTAAGCTATGAAGTTTGGTAGGTTAGGTTTATTAAACATATCTTCAAGCCAGGTATAGTGGTGTGTGCCTATAGTCCCAGCTGCTCAGGAAGCTGAGGCAGGAGGATTGTTTGAGCTCAAGGAATTTGAGACTATAGTGCACTATGAGCACACCTGAGAATAGCCACTGCACTCCAGCCTGGGCAACATTGCAAGAGTCTACATTTTGTTTAAAAAAACAGCATCTTCAACGTAGAAAGAACCCTAGAAATGGGTGTGTAAATGCCACTTTGGTCCTTCTGTGACTCTTTAGCTATGTGACAGTTGGCTAAGAAGAGGGGAGACCTAGTAGAAAGCAACTGCTGGGAAAGCAGAAGAGATCATCAGGCACTGAAAATTTCCTGGAAAGCTACTGGGGTTCAGATCCAGCCAGATGGGGAAATGTTGGTAAACAACTGAGAAACCCAGTTGGGACCCTAAAGATTCTAAGGAGAGGCACAGTATCCTAGGAGTAAGGCATATGTCCTAAGAGGAAAATAAAATATCATTACCATAGCACAGCTTAAAACTAGGTCTTGAGAGCAGCAAGGTGATCTACAAGTAATATAACATCTGTCCAGAAAAAAATTCAAAATTTTTGGGTATTTCTGTATCATATTATCCAGAAACTCAGCATACTTTAAAAAAATTACCACATATACAAAAAAGCAAGAAATGCAGACTGATAAAAAATAAATCAATTATTAAAAACAAATGCACAGATAATTCCAGATATTGGAGTTAATAGACAGGGCATCATAATATCTATGATCAATATAAAGGAAAGAAAGAACAAATGAAAGACAAAACAGGTTGTGTCCGATTTCCTTCTGGCAGCTCTAAAATGCTCACTTATTTGCATAGATTTCGATTTCCTAAATTATGTTTGATGTTTCAAGCAAAAATCATAGCATTGTCTAGTGTTATTCTAAATGGATGTAAGACAATTATACTATAAATTTGGGAGGGTAAAGAGACATAAAATGACATAAGTTTCTATACTTCACTCAAACTGGAATACAGATGACACCAATTGACTGTGATAACGTACATATAAAGGAATATCTAGAACAACCACTAAGCTATAAAAAGCAACCAGAAAACTATAAAAAAGAAGATACACCATAAACACTATGAATAACAAAATGGAATTCTAAAATAAATGTTCAAATAACCCACAGGAAGTCAGAAAAACAAGCAGAGAAACAAGAGTTGATAGAGAAAACAAAAAATGTCAGGCTTATGCACTAAAGTATCAACAATTAGTTTAATTATGAATGGTTTACCAAGAGACAGATAATAGAAGAGTGTATTTAAAAGTATGACAATTTCTTATATGTTTTTTGTATGCTGTGTACAAGAAACTCACTTGAAATTTACCAATACAGGGCCGGACAAATTAAAAGGATGAAAAAAGATATATTACACAAACATTAATGAAAGGAAAGCAAGAGTGCCTGTACGTATATCAGATAAAGCAAAGAAAATTACCAGAAACAGAGAGACCATATAACGATCAAAGGTTTAATCTATGAAGAAGACAGCAATTTTAAAAGTGTATTAACAAAACAACAGAGCTTCAAAATACGTGATGTGAAAACTGCCAGAACTAAGGCGGGTCGGGCTCAGACCAGCGAGCGCTGCCTCATAACGTAAAGTGTAACAAGGAGGCCGGGGGTGGGTGGGGGGGTGGGGGCAGCATGGGCCTGTGAGGCCTGTGGGTGCCCGCGATCCCCAGCTCCTCCCGCAGCCGGCTCCGCAGTGGTCCGCTCGGGTTGTTTGCCGCGTGCGGATTCGGTTTCCAGACCCGAGGCTGCGTGTTCTCCACCGCTTGTTGTGGCCAGTGTTATTGCGGTGACCGCCAGAGCAGCATTGCCGCTATGGAGGAGCCCGGTGCTACCCTTCAGCCCTACTTGGGGCTGGTCCTGGAGGAGCTACGCAGAGTTGTGGCAGCACTGCCTGACAGTATGAGACCAGATTCGAATCCTTACGGTTTTCCATCGGAACTGGTGGTATGTGCAGCTGTTGTTGGATTTTTTGTTGTTCTCCTTTTTCTGTGGAGAAGTTTTAGATCGGTTAGGAGTCGGCTTTATGTGGGAAGAGAGCAAAAACTTGGTGCAACGCTTTCTGGACTAATTGAAGAAACATGTAAACTACTTGAAAAATTTAGCCTTATTCAAAAAGAGTATGAAGGCTATGAAGTAGAGTCATCTTTAGAGGATGCCAGCTTTGAGAAGGTGGCAGCAGAAGCACGAAGTTTGGAGGCAACCTGTGAAAAGTTGAAAAGGTCCAACTCTGAACTTGAGGATGAAATCCTCTGTCTAGAAAAAGAGTTAAAAGAAGAGAAATCTAAACATTCTCAACAAGATGAATTGATGGCGGATATTTCAAAAAGGATACAGTCTCTAGAAGATGAGTCAAAATCCCTCAAATCACAAATAGCTGAAGCCAAAATCATCTGCAAGATATTTAAAATGACTGAAGAACGATGGGCGATAGCAATAAAAGATGCTTTGAATGAAAATTCTCAACTTCAGAAAAGCCAGAAACAGCTTTTGCAAGAAGCTGAAGTATGGAAAGAACAAGTGAGTGAACTTAATAAACAGAAAATAACATTTGACGACTCCAAAGTACACGCAGAACAAGTTCTGAATGATAAAGAAAATCACATCAAGACTCTGACTGGACACTTGCTAAAGATGAAAGATCAGGTTGCTGTGTTTGAAGAAGACACAACGGATGATGATAACTTGGAATTAGAAGTGAACAGTCAATCGGAAAATGGTGCTTACTTAGATGATCCTCCAAAAGGAGCTTTGAAGAAACTGATTCATGCTGCTAAGTTAAATGTTTCTTTCAAAACCTTAGAAGGAGAAAGAAACCGCATTATTATTCAGTTATCTGAAGTGGACAAAACAAAGGAAGAGCTTACAGAGTATATGAAAAATATTCAGACTCAACAAGCATCTTTGCAGTCAGAAAACCTACATTTTGAAAGTGAGAATCAGAAGCTTCAACAGAAACTTAAAATAATGACTGAATTATATCAAGAAAATGAAATGAAACTCCACAGGAAATTGACAATAGAGGAAAATTACCGGATAGAGGAAGAAGAGAAACTTTCTAAAGTGGAAAAAAAGATCAGCCATGCCACTGAAGAGCTGGAGACCTATAGAAAGCTCGCCAAAGACCTTGAAGAAGAATTGGAGAGAACTGTTCATTTTTATCAAAAGCAGGTTATTTCCTACGAGAAAAAAGGACATGATAATTGGTTGTCAGCTCGGACTGCTGAAAGAAACCTCAATGATTTAAGGAAAGAAAATGCTCACAACAGACAAAAGTTAAGTGAAACAGAGTTGAAATTTGAACTTTTAGAAAAAGATCCTAATGCACTCGATGTTTCAAATACAGCATTTGGCAGAGAGCATTCCCCATATGGTCCCATACCATTGGGTCAGCCTTCATCTGAAACGAGAGCTTGTCCCTCTCCTCAAACTTTGTTGGAGGATCCACTCAGACTCTCACCTGTGCTTCCAGCGGGAGGAGGAAGAGGCCCAAGAGGCCCAGGGAATCCCCTGGACCATCAGATTACCAATGAAAGAGGAGAACCAAGCTGTGATAGGTTAACTGACCCTCACAGGGCTCCTTCTGACACTGGGTCCCTGTCGTCTCCATGGGAACAGGACCGTAAGATGATGTTTCCTCCACCAGGGCAATCATATCCTGATTCAGCTCTTCCTCCACAAAGGGAAGACAGATTTCATTCTAATTCTGATAGACTGTCTGGACCAGCAGAGCCCAGAAGTTTTAATACGCCTTCTTTGGATAAAATGGATGGGTCAATGTCTTCAGAAATGGAATCCAGGAGAAATGATGCCAAAGATGATCCTGGTAATTCAAATGTGCCTGATTCATCTCTCCCTGCTGAAAATGAAGCATCTGGCCCCAGCTTTATTCCTCCACCTCTTGCTCCAATCAGCGGTCCATTGTTTCCAGTGGATACAAGGGGCCCGTTCATGAGAAGAGGACCTCCTTTCCCCCGACTTCCTCCAGGAACCATGTTTGGAGCTTCTCGAGGTTATCTTCCACCAAGGGATTTCCCAGGTCCACCACATGCTCCATTTGCAATGAGAAACATCTATCCACCGAGGGGTTTACCTCCTTACCTTCATCCGAGACCTGGATTTTACCCCAACCCCACATTCTGAAGGTAGAAGCGAGTTCCCTTCAGGATTGATTCCGCCTTCACTGCTACTGAACATCCGGAACCACAGCAAGAAACCTGACAATATTTTTGCTTTCTTCAAAAGTAATTTTGACTGATCTCATTTTCGGTTTAAGTAACTGCTATTACTTAAGTGATTGCACTTTTGCTCAAATTGAAGTTTAATGGAATTATAATTCTCAGGATAGTATTTTGTAAATAAAGATCGTTTAAATATGAATCTTATGAGTAAATCGTTCCATTTTCCTATATTCTAGATAGTATAACTATTTTAATTTGGTGAACTAATCCACTCTTAGAGAAACAATAGTGGGAGTTTTATATATGTAATCTTGCAGGTGGGGAGGCTTTAAATTCTAAAGGTGATGGTGTCTTCATGCCAAGAACTGTATTCACTGTGGTTGTAGATAAATGTGAAAGTAACTTTATGCTTAATTAAATAAACTTTAGTTGATTTTTTTTAAAAAAAGAAAACTGCCAGAACTGAAAGGAGATATAGATGAATCCACAATTATAGTTGGAAATTTTCTCATGCCTTTTTCAATAATTGATAGAACTAGACAGAAAGTCAGCAAGGAGTGTTGGCTTTGGCAGCACTTTCTAAAATCAGAATGATGCAGATAAGATTAACACGGCTCCTGCATATAAATTACACAAAATTTTATGAAGCATTTCATACTTTTAAAAAGAGGGAAAAAAAAGAAAATCAACAGGAATATAAGACAGCTCAAAATGCCACTAACCAAAAGAATCTGTTTGGCATTTACAGAATATTCCACACAATAACAGCAGAATACACATATTTTTTTGAGTGCTGATGAAACACATGGCAAAATAGAGCTGTCCTAGGCCCTAAAACTCGCCCCAACAAATTTAAAAGCGATAGTAATCATCCAGAGCAGGTGAAAACCAGAAATCATTGTAGGGAATCCAATTGGAAATCAGCATAAGAAAGATATGAAAATCGCTAAACGTTTGGAAATTTAAAAACACACTTCAAAATTATCTATCAGTCAAAGAAGAAGTCTCAAGGAAAAATTTAAAAATACATTGAACTGGATAAACATGAAACTGTGACATATCAAAGTACTGAGAAGAAAACTTATAGCAATAAATGTAAGCATTAGTAAAGAGGGAAGGTCTCGAGTGAGCAACAGATTCCCACCTCAGGAACCTAGAAAAAGAAGAGCAGAATAAACTCAAAGCAAGTAGAGGGTGGGGATTACTGAAGATAAGAACAGAAAACGCTTACATTTAAAAGAGGAAAACAATAGTTAAATCAATGAAACAAAGAGATAGTTCTGTTAAAAGATTAATAAAATTTAGCAAACTCAAGCAGAAATTAAAAGGAAAAGACATAAATTTTAAATATCATAATGAAACAGGTGATATCACTACAGACACCACATATAACAAAGGACAATCAAGGAATATTACAAACCACTCCACACACATAAATTAGACAACTTAGACAAAATGGACAAAATGCAGTGTTCCTCCTGCAACACAAACTAACTCAACTCACCATGCATGAATAGATCATTTGAATAACTCTATAACCATTAAGAAAATTGAATTCATAATTTTAAAACTACCAAAAAAGAAATCTCTAGGTTTAGATGGTTTCACTGGAGAATTCTACCATGTTTAAAAAAAAAAAAAAACACCAATTCTACACAATCTTTTCCAGAAAACAGAAAAGGAGAGAACACTCTCCAATTTATTTTTTGAAGCTATTATTACACTGATACCAAAACCAGGAGAGAGAGTGGGTGTGTGTGTGTATATATGTAAAGATATGTATAACTTCATATTAACAAATAGAGTTCTACAGTATATTAAAAAAAATGTACCCCATGTCCAAAGGGGGTTGTTTCCAGAAATACAAGCCTGATTAAATCTCAAAAAGTCAATCAAAATAATCCACCATGTTAACAAACAAAAGAAGAAAAGTTACATTATATCAGTTGATGCATAATAAACATTTAACAAATTTAACACATTTCAATATTCATTCATGATAAAAGCTCTCTATAAAGCAGGAACGGAGGAAACTATCCACCTGATAAAAAGCATGTACAAAAAGCTAACATTACACAGTCATGTGTCGTTTAACAATGCAGATACGTTCTGAGAAATGTGCTTTCAAGTGAATTTGTCATTATGCAAATGTCGTAGAGTGTACTTACAGAAACCTAGATGGTATATATAGTAGCTAATACACACCTAGGCTATATGGAATAGCTCATCACTCCTAGGTGACAAACCTGTGCAGCATATTAGTGTACTGAATACGATAGGCAATTGTAACACAGTAAGTGTTACATTTATGGTAACAATTTGGTAATAGTCACCAACTACAGTTTTTATGTACGTAAGTATATATAAATACATAAAATATACAGTAAAAAATATAAAAGATTTTTAAGATGGTACACCTGTATAGGGCACTTACAATAAATGGAGCTTGCAGGACTGGAAGTTGCCTGGGCGAGTTAGTGAGTGAGTGGTGAGTGAGTATGAAGGCCTAGGACATTACTGGCTGTGGGTTTGTCATAAATAGCTCTTATTATTTTAAGATATGTTCCATCAATACCTAGTTTATTGAGAGTTTTTAGCATGAAAGGCTGTTGAATTTTGTCAAAGGCCTTTTCTGCATCTATTGAGATAACTGTGTGGGTTTTGTCATTGGTTGTGCTTATGTGATGGATTATGTTTATTGATTTGTGTATCTTGAACCTGCCTTGCATCCCAGGGATAAAGCCAACTTGATCGTGGTGGATAAGCTTTTTGGTGTGCTGCTGGATTCTGTTTGCCAGTATTATATTGAGGATTTTTGCATCGATGTTCATCAGGGATATTGGCCTGAAATTTTATTGTTTTTTGTTGTGTCTCTGCCAGGTTTTGTTATCAAGATGATGCTGGCCTCATAAAATGAGTTATGGAGGAGTCCTCTTTTTCTATTGATTAGAATAGTTTCTGAAGGAATGATATCAGCTCCTCTTTGTACCTCTGGTAGAATTCAGCTGTGAATCCATCTGGTCCTGGGTTTTTGTTTTTTTTTTTGGTTGGTTGGCTTTTAATTACTGCCTCAGTTTCAGAACTTGTTATTGGTCTATTCAGGGATTTGAATTCTTCCTGGTTTAGTCTTGGGAGGGTGTATGTGTCTGATAATGTATCGATTTCTTCTAGATTTTCTAGTTTATTTGCATAGAGGTGTTTATACTATTCTCTGATGGTGGTTTGCATTTCTGTGGCATCAGTAGTGATATCTCCTTTATCATTTTTATTGTGTCTATTTGATTCTACTCTCTTTTCTTCTTTATTAGTCCAGCTAGCAGTCTGTCTATTTTATTAATCTTTTCAAAAAACAAACAATAAAACATTGTTTCATGATTCATTTATTTTTTTAAAGGGTTTTTTGTGTCTCTATCTCCTTCAGTTCTGCTCTGATCTTAGTTATTTCTTGTCTTCTGCTAGCTTTTGAATTTGTTTGCTCCTGCTTCTCTAGTTCTTTGAATTGTGATGTTAGGGTGTCAGTTTTAGCTCTTTCCCACTTTCTCCTGTGGGCATTTAGTGCTATAAATTTCCCTCAAAACACTGCTTTAGCTGTGTCCCAGAGATTCTGGTACATTGTGTCTTTGTTCTCATTGGTTTCAAAGAACTTATTTATCTCTTCTTTAATTTTTTTATTTACTTAATAGTCGTTCAGGAGGAGGTTCTTCCGTTTCCATTCAGTTGTGCAGTTTTGAGTGAGTTTCTTAATCCTGAGTTCTAACTTGATTGCACTGTGGTCTGAGAGACTCTTTGTTATGATTTCCATTGTTTTGCATTTGCTGAGGAGTGTTTTACTTCCAATTATGTGGTCAATTTTAAAATAAGTGTGATGTGGTGCTGAGAAGAATGTATATTCTATTGATTTGGGGTGGAGAGTTCTGTAGATGTCTATTAGGTCCCCTTGGTCCAGAGGTCAGTTCAAGTCCTGAATATCCTTGTTAATTTTCTGTCTTGTTGATCAGTTTAACACCAACAGTAGGGTGTTAAAGTCTCCCAATATTATTGTGTGGGAGTCTAAGTCTCTTTGTAGGTCCCTAAGAACTTGCTTTATGAATCTGGGTGCTCCTGTATTGGGTGCATGTATATTTAGGATAGGTAGCTCTTCTTGTTGCATTGATCCTTCTACCATTTGTAATGTCCTTCATTGTCTTTTTTGATCTTTGTTGGTTTAAAGTCTGTTTTATCAGAGACTAGCATTGCAACCCCCGCTTTTTTTTTTTTTTTTTTTTTTGCTTTCCATTTTCTTGGTAAATCTTCCTCTATCCCTTTATTTTGAGCCTGTGTGTGTCTTTGCATGTGAGATGGGTCTCCTGAATACAGCACACCGATGGGTCTGGACTCTTTATCCAGTTTGCCAGTCTGTCTTTTAATTGGGACATTTAGCTCATTTACATTTAAGGTTAATATTATTATGTGTGAATTTGATTGGGTCATTATGAGGTTAGCTGGTTATTCTGCCTATTAGTTGATGCAGTTTCTTCACAGTGTTGATGGTCTTTACAATTTGGTACATTTTTGCAGTGGCTGGTACCAGTTGTTCCTTTCCACATTTAGTGCTTCCTTCAGAGGCTTTTGTAAGGCACGCCTGGTGGTGACAAAATCATTCAGCATTTGCTGGTCTGTAAAGGATTTTACTTCTTCTTCACTTATGAAGTTTAGTTAGGCTAGATATGAAATTTTGGGTTGAAAATTCTTTAAGAATGTTGAATATTGGCCCCCACTCTCTTCTTGCTTGTGGGGTTCCTGCCAAGATCTGCTGTTAGTCTGATGGGCTTCCCTTTGTGAGTAACCTATCCTTTCTCTCTGGCTGCCCTGAACAGTTTTTCCTTCATTTCAACCTTGGTGAATCTGATGATTATGTGTCTTGGGGTTTTTCTTCTCGAGGAGTCTCTTTGTGGTGTTCTCTGTATTTCCTGAACTTGAATGTTGGCCTGTCTTGCTAGGTTGGGGAAGTTCTCCTGGATAATATCCTGAAGAGTGTTTTCCAACTTGGTTTCATTCTCCCCATCACTTTCAGGTACACTAATCAAATGTAGGTTTGGTCTTTTCAGGTAGTCCCATATTTCTTGGAGGCTTTGTTCATTCCTTTTCATTCTTTTTTCTCTAATCTTGTCTTCACACTTTATTTCAGTCAGTTGATCTTCAATCTGTGATATCCTTTCTTCCATTTGATTGATTCAGCTATTGATACTTGTGTATGCTTCACAAAGTTATCGTGTTGTGTTTTTCAGCTCCATCAGGTCATTTATGTTCTTCTCTAAACTGGTTATTCTAGTTGGCAATTCCTGTAATGTGTTTTCAAGGTTCTTAGCTTCCTTGCATTGGGTTACAACATGCACCTTTAGCTCGGAGGAGTTTATTTTTACCCACTTTCTGAAGCCTGCTTCTGTCAATTTGTCACTCATTCTCCACACAGTTTTGTTCCCTTGCTGGCGAGGAGTTGTGATCCTTTGGAGGAGAAGAGGCATTCTGGGTTGTGGCATTTTCAGCGTTTTTGCACTGGTTTTTCCTTATCTTCGTGGATTTATCTAACTTTGGTCTTTGATGTTGGTGACCTACAGATGGGGTTTCAGTGTGGATGTCCTTTTTGTTGATGTTGATGCTATTCCTTTCTGTTTGTTAGTTTTTCTTCTAACAATCAGGCCCCTCTGCTGCAGGTCTGCTGGAGTTTGCTGGAGGTCCACTCCAGACCTTGTTTGTCTGGGTATCACCAGCGAGGGCTGAAGAACAACAAAGATTGCTGCCTGTTCCTTCCTCTAGAAGCTTCGTCCCAGAGGGCCACCCATCAGATGTTAGCCAGAGCTCTCCTGTAGGAGGTGTCTGTCAACCCCTAATGGGAGGTGTCTCCTAGTCAGGATGCACTGGGGTCAGGAACCCACTTGAGGAAGCAGTCTCTCCCTTAGCAGAGCTTGAGTGCTGTGCTGGGAGATTCACTGCTCTATTCAGAGCCAGCAGGCAGGGACGTTTAAGTTTGCTGAAGCTGTGCCCACAGCCGCCCCTTTCCCCAGCTGCTCTGTCCCAGGGAGATGGGAGTTTTATCTCTAAGCCACTGACTGGGGCTGCTGCCTTTATTTCAGAGATGCCCTGCCCAGAGAGGAGGAATCTAGAGGGGCAGACTGGCTACAGTGGCTTTGGCAAGCTGCTAGCCATGGTGGGCTCTACCCCGTTTGAACTTCCCAACAGCTTTGTTTACATTGTGAGGGGAAAACCACCTATTCAAGACTGAGTAATGGCGGACGCCCCTCCTCTCACCAAGCTCCAGCGTCCCAGGTCAACTTCAGACTGCTGTGCTGGCAGAAAGAATTTCAAGCCAGTGGATCTTAGCTTGCTGGGCTCTGTGGGGGTGGGATCCACTGGGCTGGACCACTTGGCTTCCTGGCTTCAGCCCCCTTTCCAGGGGAGTGAACGGTTCTGTCTCGCTGGCATTACAGGCACCACTGGGGTATGAAAAAAACTCCTGCAGCTAGCTTGGTGTCTGCCCAAACAGCCGCCCAGTTTTGTGCTCGAAACCCAGGGCCCTGGTGGCATAGGCACCCAGGGAATCTCATGGTCTGCGGGTTGTGAAGAACGTGGGAAAAGCACAGTATCTGGGCCAGAGTGCATCATTCCTCATGGCACAGTCCTTGGAGGCTTCTCTTGGCTAGGGAAGGGAGATCCTTGACCCCTTGTGCTTCCTGGGTGAGGCGACGCCACATCCTGCTTCAGCTCACCCTCCATGGGCTGCACCCACTGTCTAACCAGTCCCAATGAGATGAGCCAGGTACCTCAGTTGGAAATGCAGAAATTACCCACCTTCTGCATTGATCTCTGGGAGCTGCAGACCAGAGCTGTTCCTATTCAGCCATCTTGCCAGCCGCACCTTTATTTCTCATTTCTAAAAGATTGTATTGAATAAACTCTGAGTATAATAAAAAGTATTTTTTCAAATACTGAAATAATCCTTTTTTTCCCTTTTTCATCTGCTAACATGAGTGGATTCGTTAATTAATTTTCTAATGTTAAACCAATATTGAGTCCTAGTATTATGTGCATTATGATATGTGTAAGTTATTGTTTATAGTTTAATATTGACCCAAACACCTACCATTACTCCCTACTTCCAACATTGGGGATTATAATTTAACATTAGATTTGGTGGGGACGTATCTAAACTATATCACTCTGCTTCAAGTTGGAGAGTCTTCCTGAAAATTAAAGCTTTAATGTAGGCCGGGCATGGTGGCTCACACCTGTAATCCCAGCACTTTGGGAGGGCGAGGCGGGCAGATCACCTGAGGTTGGGAGTTCGAGACCAGCCTGACCAACTTGGAGAAACCCCATCTCTACTAAAAATTCAAAATTAGCCAGGTGTGGTGGCAGGTACCTGTAATCCCAGCTACTCAGGAGGCTGAGACAGGAGGATCACTTGAACCCAGGAGGCAGAGGCTGCAGTGAGCCAGGATCGCATCATTGCACTCTAGCCTGGGCAACAAGATCGAAACACTGTCAAAGAAAAAAAAGCTTTAATGTAATAGGCAGACTTCATGAAGATACATTTCATGAAGGTATTGAGTTGGGGGAGTGTACTGATTTATATATTTACCTTCAAAGCATTCTTTTGAATTATTCTCTCAGCATAGAAGACTACGTACATCCACCTCACCTCTACAGATGGGAGCAGCCACACAGCCAACTGAACACCCCATGTTTTCTCTTTGAGAAACAAACTACTTCCTGAGAGTAAGAAGTCTTCTATCCTAGAAAATTTGGTGTTAATATCAGAAAGATAGACCAAGGCAAGAAAATGCAATAAATATTGGCGTGTGCCCCACAAATGGCTGCTTTTTGGTCAGGAACATGTGCTAGGATATTCTGCGCTGAAAGATCAATGCCACTGCAAATCCATGATGAATGCGCATTACTAAGCCATATACTCATAATTAATCCTCAGCGACATGTGAAGAAAACTAAATTTCAAAATGAAAAACGAATAAGTGGTAGAGCAAGAATGTGAAACAGATCATTGAATTCCAGAACCAGTGTCCTTAACTGAGAGAACATAGCATCATAGCTATTCTTTTCCTAATTGCAAGAGCCCAAGATATGCTTAAAGTGAAAACATATATATATAAATTCACTTTTCTTTAGTGGCCTTTTTTTGCTTTTTCATCTGTTCTATGAATCTTTATTCTGAGAGCTGCCTTTACTTTCTCTCTGATTGAAATGGGGCTGACAACCAAGGGACCCCAGCATTCTCATCATCAGAGTAGGTGTGACTACAGATGGGCATTCCATGCCCTGGACCTCGTGACTTGACCATGAATGTTCAAACGACCTAAGTATAGCCAGTCAGTGTCCAGATGAGTGATAAAGGCATTAATGGAGAAATAATTTCTTTCTTTCTGAGATAATGATTTCTACAAACCATTTAAGCCTGGAATTGCCTTGTAATATTATCTTCACACAAAGAGAGCTTGATGGACAATGAGCACCATCACCACCCACCCCCACCCCCACCATACACACGCACATAAATGACAAATCAAAGGCAAAGAGCGATACCCCTAGGGATATTGTTAAAGAATCTAGATATAGTACTGATTAAAGCTCCAGGTCAACACCTAGACATTTTTGTTCCCTTAATCAATAAAGTGCTTTTTTTTTTTTTTTTTTTTTGCTTCTACTTGTTTCAGTTTAGTTTCTATTACCTGTCATCAGGAAATTCCAACTAAAACATTTTCCCTTCCTCAAGTCCTTTCCAGCTTGCTGTTAGAGCAGTGTGACACCTGTCTTTTCTCACAGAGGATTGGCCCTGGAACAGACTCTCCTGGTTTTATATCTCTTTCATCTACTCATGATGGGTGTCCACAGCTCAACAGGAGTTAGGACAGTGATGATGCAACCCAGTTACCAGTTTACTGCTGATGGTAAAGATGGCCAATGGTTACCAAGGCCCGGGGCCCTAGAATTCAATGATTCAGAAACCACGCACTCTCTTAATTTTAAAGGTGTCTTTGGAAACGTAAGTTAGACCAAAAAAATCCAGGTTTTATTTCCAGCTTTCAGAAGACAGGAGCTTGGTTGGAAAGACTGACTAATGGTTCTTTGCCTCCTCAATTTAAAGATAGTTTCTTCAAGAAAACTCTATACCCCGCTGTATCATGACTATGCACACTGTTTACCTGCAGTCAGACCACCCATGCTTCGTTTAATACTTCTCAACACATTTACGGTTAATGTTTATTTGGTATTCTCTTACCCCACCAGGCAATATGTTTCATGTTGGCTGATGTCTATATTTCTCAGAGATGTATCCCCAATACCTGTCACAGTACCCGACACATCAAAAGCTTTCCACCGGTATTCATGGACTGAATAAAATTTTACAAGACTGAGCAAGGATTTCTAGCTCCTGTCCCTGTTTAATATCTTACAGAGGCCTATGATATTTACTGAAATCAAAGAAATCCTTTTATTATTCTATAAAGATGTTGCAATATGGCTTTAATATCTCCCCAATTTTTTTCTGTCTTGTAACTGGCTATAAAACTTTGCGTAATACTAGGCATCAGATTGAATAAGAGGAAACTTTGCAATGGTCCCCTTTTCCCCTTTTATAGATGCAAGAATCAGAACTTATGGGAATATCTTTAGCAATATTTTTGTGGGGGATGATGATGAAAACTCTCGAAGGAAATAATTAACTTTTAATTAAATTTCTTGGCCCTTGACATTGTATGGTCCTTGTCTTCACCTCTTACCATGCCTGTTTCTTCTCTCTCCTCACTTGAACGTCAGCCAATATTAATTTTGGAGGCACTCTTCTCTGAATTATCATCTCACCTTGTCCTGCTTTGTGTCACTACATTCTGGATCAAGGGCATTCCTCTAAATTGGAAGATCCCCAACTGTCTTTATATAACTCGAGTCTTTTCCTGACTCTCCTCAAGATGGCACCCTAAGTACAGGCTCCAGCCTCTTCAACTTCGCCATCCGTTAGTAGAAAGACAGATCTTTTCTAAAACTCTAACACAGCATTAAAAAAACAGAAGGCAGGCTCCCCCTAAAAGATCCAGAGAGATGGTATCACATGGTAAAAGAAAACCAAGAACTCGCCCAGAACAAAGTGCTGCAAAGAACAAGAATGGCCACAAGAGGTCTTGCAAGTCCAGAAGGAGCAGATGGGGGAAACAGATAAGTCTCAGGAATGCAAGGATAATGTATTCCTAATACTTCTATTTGTTCTCTGAATTCACAGATTACAAGAAAAAAAAACATTTATGCTCATGCCAAAAAATAATTTGAAAAAATCCAAGTCCCGATGATGGTTAAATATTAGCAGCACAGTAAAGTAGAAAGAAACTTCCTATAAGAAGTAGTATATCTACCAGAAACCTTCAGCAAGCATTATACTCAGTTGTAAAAAGTCAGATGCATTCACATTAAACAAAAGAAGAATGTTCACTCTCAGTCTTACCTTCAACATACTCATAGAGGTCCTTATCAGTGCATTAAGACAAGAAAAATAAACTGGACAGAAATAAATAAAAGTCATAATATTTGGAAAATATGATCCTTTATAATTTGAGGGTGGATCTAATAGACTTAGTTGATAAATTGGATGTGATAGGGACAGGTAAAGAAAGATCAAGGATGACACCTAGGCTTTTGGCTTGAACCATCAGTGTTTTTCAGAACTTTAACTGAAATAATGGAAAATGAGGGTATGGGATGAAGAGAAAATATCAGCTAGATGGTTTGAGATGTGAGTCTAGACTTTAGAGGTTTGGGGTACAGAATGAAGAGAAGATATTAGATAGGCAGTTTAATAGATGAGTCTAGACTTCAGAGCAGAGGTCAGGTCTGCACATATAAATTTAGAAGTCATCAAAAAATAGATGGTATTCAAAGCTTTAGGCCAAATTGAATTCTTAGGAGAAGAACATTGAGAATGCTGCAAACCAACATTTTGAGGCAAAAAAAAAAGAGAGAGAGAGAGAGAGAGATTTGGAAAGACTAGCCCCATGAGATAAGAGGAGAGCCCAAGTTTATTATAGGATCACAGAACAGTGGGAGAGAAGGGTTTTTGTTTTGTTTTGTTTTTGTTTTTTTAAGGGGAAGAGGAGCGAAATGTCAACAGTCATACGTTGTTGAATGCTGATAGGAAAATCATATAAATAAAGATGGAAAAGTAACCTTGAGATCTATCCATATGGGAAACTTGACAAAGTACGTGGCAGATGAGTTAGAAAGCCAGCTAGGGTGGGTTGAGGAAATCAGGGAAATGAGGAACTTGAGAAATCTCATATTCAAAATGCTTTTGATACATTGTTCTTGATAAGGAAGCAGAGAAATCAAGGGATAATTGGAAGGATAAAGGACCCAGAGAAGAGCTTATTTTTTAAGGTGATGAGATACTGAAGAGTATTTTTACATCGATGTAAATAATCCAGTATGGGGAGAGAGATTATGACTTATGTGTTGGAAAGGGGGGGAAGTAAACTAAATTTAATATTATATAAAATTATAAAGTAGTTTACAAGGGAAACCAGTCGGATAGAACATGATCCATAAGTCAGCCTGGCAAACTAATTTTCTATCAACTCATTTGGATTTGAAGTTCATTCTATGCTTGACTTTTAAGAAACTTATGTGTAAAAAAAATACATATTTTTCTTTTAAAGAAATTTGATTAGCTCAGAGTATTTTGGTGTTTTTGTTTTGTTTTGAGACAGAGTCTTACTCTGTCACCAAGGCTGGAGTGCAGTGGTGTAACCACAGATCACTGCAGCCTTGGCTTCCCAGGCTTCAGTGACCCTCCTACCTCAGCCTCCTGAGCAGCTGGGACCACAGGCACGTGCCACCATGACTGGCTAATTTTCCTGTTTTTGGTAGAGACAGGGTTTCACCATGTTGCCCAGGCTGGTCTCAAACTCCTGAACTCAAGCAAGGAACCTGCCTTGGCCTCCCAAAGTGCTGGGATCACAGGCATGAATCGCCACACCCAGCCCGAGGTTGTTTTTAAATAGCAAAATATCTGGGATTTTCCCCCAGTAATGGCACCTTTCTTCCGAATATATCTTTGGTATCTGGGATGCACCTATATTAACAAAAGGCTTATTATTAATAATTCATACTTCAAAACTTTCTACGGACGAAAAAGTGCAGATTTGACTGGAATAATACAGACTGCCTATCTGCGCTCAACTCACTTGATTCAGTTTAATTTTAACCAGAAAAGGGGGCATTTTTAGTTTTCTTTTTCTTTTTTGGCTGCTCAGCATTTGGATCCTAATTCTGTTTGGGGGCCTCCTAAAACAGTCAGATTCTTAACGGAGGATAGGCCCTTCCTATTTTTAGCCAGTGCATTAGCTAAAAATGCCAAATACGTATATTCTTTCCCTCAATTCGTGTAGCTAGACTGTAGTCAGTTCAAGTCCATGAGGCCATCGAATCTTCTGCAGATGACACTAGGAAGATGTGAGTGTATGGAATTAACTCTCTTAGTGGCATTCAGTGGCCAGTGGCCACAGCGATATCATTATAACCAATTCTGGTGGCATAATTTTGACTATTTCTGAACATCCACATCCTAGTTCCTGGTGGAGTCAGGCTTGGTTCTCCACATACCCTACCAATTATGAGAGCAATCCAAATCACGTCTAATAAATTCCTACCTTGCAGAGTTAACCGAGGCTTTCTTTTTTGTTGATTGCCAACAAGATCCCTGAGTGATACACCAGATAAAACACACCTGCGGTATCCTCAGGACCACCTGAGAGCATTTTTCTCCAAGAATGCCACCCAATTCTTGAAATTTCTGGAAGTCCAAATAGTACCTACATTTTCCCCTTTGTATTGGGTCCTACTTGGCTCACAATGGTCTAAATTATTTTTCAAAGTTCAGTATCCGTTTATTGTGAAGATAAAGGTGCCTGTGTTGTGATCCCTGCATGCTATGAAAAAGTGCCCTGTTAGTATGAAAAAATTCACCAAGAGGAGGCAGAAACTCATGAAATATTAATTGTTGAAATCAAGAGTGAGAATCAGTTTTAGATTCTCATGTTTTTGGAACATTTCAAAAGACTTAATATTCTGGTAAAAAAAGAAATTTATATATTCTGGGATAATGATAAATATATCACTTTGCTACAATTCATCTCGGATTTTTCTCTCCTTTCTTACTGTTTTAGCTTTCCGATTTTGCTTTTGTCTTCATGCTGCACCTCATCTTCCTTCTAAGCTTTCAGACTATCCATTCCATTCCTTTAGCTATAGAAAAAAAAATGTGGTTGTGGATGTGTTCCTTTTATAGTAAGTGCTGAAAAACTATAAACTTTAAGCCAAAAGGACAATACTTATTTCAAAACCTTTCCTTTAACAAATCATTTTGCAGAGCGTTAAAAAGACCGTAAAGAGACAGTATGTTTTCCCCAGCCGTTGAAGGTATGATGAATGGCATATCCTGAGAGTAAATGGAAGAGCCACTTTATAAAGTTTAAAGAACAAATACTTGGGCTTAGTTATGGACTTCATACTAACCAGAGATACAAGGCATTTTAGCTGAATGACAGTAGACCGAACTAATCCTATAAAGTGACAAGGGGAAACAGTGGGACCCTCCACTGTGAAATATCTTGGAGTGAAGACTTGGCAGGAAGTCAGTCTTGCATAAACATAAAAGCCAAACTCTTTAAGAAAACATATTATCACAGATGATTTATTTTTATGTGAGAATAGTTCTTTTAAAAAATATTTTAGATCTTTTTCTTGAATATAAATATTGATTTACTAATATGACCTGTCTTTTTTCATTCTCTAGACAACAATGATTTCTTAAGAAGAGACAAATGGAACTCAGAATAAGCAATCATAGACAACAAGCATAGAATAATTTCAATTATTTTTGCATTTGAACACAAAAAATGAATTACTAAAAGCATAGCCCCCTTCAAGTTGTAATTCAAACATGTAAAATAATTTGACTTCAGTAGGCAAAGAAAATGACACTTACTTGGAAATTTCTAAGGTACTTACAGAAAGTCAAGGAGAGGACTTAAAGTGAAGAAAAAATATGTCTGACTAATAGTGAATAAAATTATTATTGATGCAAAAAGCATTGTTAAATTAAACCTTTTCAACATCTTAAATATATAATGGTCTAAACCTTGACCACCTCAAGTTCTTTTTAGAAACAGGCAAAGAGAGAAAGAAAGAATATAAGAACATTTATATCCAGAGTATACAACTCCAGAAGATAGAATTTATTCCTGTTTCATCTTTATGTGCACTTTTCCCCATGGTTAACCAGTGCATTGCACTAGAAGGCTCAGTGTTTGTAGTGAAGAGAGAGCTTAAATAGAGATCAGGAAAGATAAAGCATCTTCTTCCTTTCTTTACTATGTTGAGATACTCTCTGAGCATTATTTTCCTTATTTGAAAAATGAAGAGTCAAAATGCCTTAAGTACCTTTCAGTTTAGAAATTCTTTGCTTTGAGAGTAAATATACTTAAGATTGAGTACTAGAATTCAGAATTTTGCTGTGCAAGTTAAAAAATAATTCTCTCTTTGGGAAGAAAAAATGGGGTTATATTTTATTTATTTTTTATACTCTGTCAGTAGAATAAAGGGGGTCTTTAATTAGTAAAATTGTACATTTCAATATGTTCATGTTTGCACACAGAAAGGTGCTGAGTACCTGCCATGGCTGTACTGCAATGTCTATTGTAAATGTCAGCTCTTCAGGGGGCAAGCATACCCACATTCATATGGCATTTCCTAAGCCTGTTTTCCTTCTCAGGGTTAAACTCACTGATGCAAATTGCCCAGCTGGGTTTTAATTAAACTTCTTGTCCCACTTTCCTTTGGGCTTTTCAATCATATACACTTCTCTTTCCCCTCTTTTCCCCATAGTCTTCTACCTCTTTTCCCTAAACTCCCGCCACATAGGCCTGTGGTGAGGAGAGCTGACAATAATGAGGTCCCAGGAACTGGTTCAAAGCCTGCTATAAAACTTTTTTAATTAAACCCTTGAGATTTTAAGAGTTTGTAATTAGAATGCGTGGTTTGAAATGAACTAACATAACCTGCCATCTAGCTGGCATAACCCAGTGCCCATGGGTCTGCTGATCTCTGGGTGCTTAAGCCCTGGCAGAGCAGACTCTTTCTAACCATTGACCATCCTGTCCCAAAAGTGGGCAATGTCTTCTTTGAACCTTTTGGGAAGTGTCCCAAATTCTCCTCCTATTGAACTGTTAGAATGTGTTTAATTTTCCACTACAAGAATACTTTGCTTTGATGAATATCTATCGGGATAAGTTTTTGCCTTTGTGAAATTTCTTCAAAATAGATTACCAGAAGTAGGATTAGAGTGGGAAAGGTAGAAATATATTAAGGGCTCATCATAGATGCCAAATCCCTTTCTTTTCACTTATCCATACAAACAAATATTTATTGAGCACCTGCTGTGTACCAAGTACTCTTCTAGGTGCTGAAATTTTGTTGTGAACGAGATAGGTGAGGTTTCTGATATCGTGGAATACCTACTCTACTGGTTAAGGAAGACAATCAATAAGTGGGCAAAAAATACATAATATAATTATAAATGGTAACAAAAGCTATAAAAACATATAAAATGGAATGATAGAGAATAGGGGTTGGCTTCTGTCCTTCTTTTGTAGTCCATACAATTTATCAGGAAAATTGGTCAACTTTACCTTCTAAGTACGTAGAGAACTTAATATCTTCTCTACATCTGTATTGTTAGCTCCCTAATCCAGGTCACCATCATCCTGTGCCTGGACTTTTGCAAGAGTTTCCTAATTGATCTTCCTGCTACCATATTAGTCTGTTCTCCTCACAGCAGTCAGAATGATTCTTTTAAAGTGTAAGCCAAGTCGTATAACTCAGCTGCAGAACACTTCCAATAGCTCCCTTCTCTCTCAGTGTAAAATCTGTCATTTCCATGGCTTGTAGAAGAATCTGTGGCCTGGACACTGCTACTTCTCTAAACCCATCTCTACCACTCCCCTCCCCGGCTGCAATCCTTTCAAATTTCAAGCATGACCCTTCCTCAGTGACTTTGCACTTGCTGTATCCTCTGTTTGGAATATAGTTTCCCCATATATATCTCACTCTTTCAGTTCTTTGCTCAAATATTACCTTTTCATAGAAATAGTCACTAACCATCCCAAATAAAATAGTATGGCATTCCCATGTCTCTCTTTATCCTACTTTCTTTCTCTTCATGGCACTTACCGTCACTTGACATATTTATTTGTGTATTTTGTTTATTGATTTTTACCCACTAAAATAGAAATTTCATAGATCAAAAACTTTATCTGTGCTGTTCACTGCCATATCCACAATGTCTAAATTGATACCTGGCACATAGGTAATGGCTCAATATTTGCTGAATTAATGAAGAAATTAATGACTTTGTTTGAACCTGGTGAGAGATTTCTTGGAATATGCTGTGAGTCTAGACCATGTGTCCTATCCAACTTGTTTCTAATTTTTATCAATGTCATGGATCAAGAAATAGTAGAGGTTCAACAAACTGTATGCTGTCTTGGAGTCCAGCAGTGCTGGAGCTGGGGCTCAAGAGAAGTGCAGGCTGCGTCTCCAAGATATAGGCGTGAGTGACCCTGGGCTATCACACCTGGGGCTAAGGTGCAGTGCTGCTGGGACTGAGGTGCAAGTGGTGCACACATTCCCCATCCATTGGCCTATGCTGTTGCCAATGAAGGCAGCACTACCCTCCCCAGTGGCAGGATAACAGCACAGTTGTTGCTTCCCCCATGCAAGCATTCCACCAGTGGCCTGCAGATCACCCAACCCCTTTGTACCATGGGTGGCTCCTCCACACGCCATTGGAGGCCTGAGGACAAGCCCACCTGGCCCAGATTTACCCCCTCTCCATACAAGAGCACATAGTCTAGGGGCCAGGGGATTTCCCAACTCAGTTCACCACCATCGGAACCTAAACACTCCTCCCAGGAGCCTACTCACCAAAATGAGAATACCACAACTGGCACTTATCTGCATGTGCCGCCTGCAAGCCTAAAGACTGGCCCACACAGCCCATTGCAGCCACCACCAACACGAGCACATACTTCTCAAGACCCAGAGGATTGTTCTGCCACTGACTCTACCATTGTCCATGCCATGCTGGTTGCCCAAAGGTCCAAGAACCTGCCACCCACCTTGCCCAAAGTTGCCACTACCAGCATGTGAGTAAGCTACCAGAAGGCCCAAGGGTTAGCCTGCCTGGACCCACTAATACTAGTGCCAGTTTATACTGCCCCCCTGGTGCCCAAGAACAGGCATGCTCAGCCCAACACTTGTACCAATGGTGCTGGAAAACTGGCCTACTTAGCTTCCCAGTCCCCAGCAGAAATTCACTACAGTTTCCAGCTGTACCCTAAGCCACCAAGGAAATCACAGATACTACTGATGCTGTTTAAAGCTACACTACTGCATGCACCCAGAATCAAAGCCAAAACGTTCTACCCAACAAAAACCATAGATACATCTTTAAGAAAGTCTTCCTCTATAAAAGCAAATTCAACAAGTTGGAAGAAGCTAATATTATTTCAGATATGTCAATATCAATGTAAGAACACAAGAAACATGAAAAAGCAAGGAAATACATATCTCCAAAGGAACACAATAACTCTTGAGCAACAGATTCCAATAAAAAAACGAATGAAATCATGGGAAAAGAATTCAAAATTTGAATATTAAAGAAGCTCAGTGAAATATAAGAAATTTCTGAAAAATTACAAAGAAATCAGAAAAACAATTCAGGATATGAATGAGTAATTTGCCAAAGATAGAGATAATAAAAAAATAGCCAAGCAAAATTCTGAAACTGAAGAATTCATTTAATGAAATACAAAATATATTCAAAAGCTTCAACAAAAATAGACTAGATCAAGCAGAAGAAAGAATCTCAGAACTTGAAAACAAGTCTATTGAAATAACACAGCCCAACAAAAATAAAGAAAAAAGAATAAGCAAATTCTTCATAGTATATGAAACACCATAAAGTGGCCAAATATTTGAATTACTGAGGTCTCAGAAGGCAGAGAGAGAACAAAAGGATTAGAAAACGTATTCAACATAACAATACATAACAACTTCCCAAGTCTAGCAAGAGATTTAGGCATCTAGATAAAACAGGCTCTGAGATCCCCATAAACAATGCAAAAAAGTTTTCATGAAACATTATGGTCAAAATGTCTACAGTAAAATACACAGAAAGAATTCTAAAAACAGCAAGAGAAAACATACAGTCACCTTTAAAGGAATCCCCATCAGACTAACAGTGAATTTCTCAGTAGAAGCCTTTCTGCCAGGAAAGAAAGAGATGATATGTTCAAAGGGCTAAGAAAAAAAATATATTGCCAGCAAAGGATCTATTTCCAGCAAATTATTCTTCATAAATGAAGGAGAAATAAAAAAGTCTTTCCCAAAGAAGAAAAAGCTGAGAAAATTCTTCACCACTCAACTGGTCCTCCAAGAAATGCTCAAGGCAGTCCTAAACCTGGAAGAAAAAGACAGCATTTACCATCACAACAACACAACAAAGTATAAAACTCACTGGTAAAACAAACACACAAATGAGGAAGAGAAAGAACTCACACGGTACCACCATAGAAAACTACCAAACCACAATGACAAACAATAAAAGAAAAAGAAAGGAATGAAGAATATACAAAACAACCAGAAAACAATGAACAATATGACAGAAATAAAACTTCACATACGGCCAGGCATGGTGGCTCACGCGTGTAATCCCAGCACTTTGGGAGGACGAGGCAGGCAGATCACCTGAGGTCAGGAGTTTGAGACCAGTCTGGCCAACATGGTGAAACCCTATCTCTAGTAAAAAAAAAATACAAAAATTAACCAGGCGTGGTGGCACATGCCTGTAATCCCAGCTACTTCGGTGGCTGAGGCAGGAAAATCACTTGAACCTGGGAGGAGAAGGTTGCAGTGAGCTGATATCATGCTACTTCACTCCAGGCTGGGCAATAGAGTGAGACTCTTGTCAAAAAAAAAAAAAAAAAAATTCACATATCAATAATAATCTTAAATGTAAATTGATTAAATTCTCCACTTAAAAGATACAGACTGGCTTAATTCATTAAAAGAAGTATATATGATCCAACTATGTGCTGCCTACAAGAAACACATCTTACTTGTAAAGACACACATAGACTGAAAGAAAAAGGATTAAAAAAGATATACCATGCAAACATAAACCAAATATGAGCAGAAGTTGATTTACTTGTATCAGATAAAAGAGACTTTAAGTCAAAAATAGTAAGAAAAGGCAAAGAAGGTCATTATATAATGATAAACAGATCAATTCAGCAAGAAGATATAATAATTGTAAATATACATGCACCTAGTACTGCAGTACCCAGATTCATAAAGCAAATATTACTAGATCTAAAGTGTTGTGGGAAGTCAGGGACCCGAATGGAGGGACTGACTGAAGCCATGGCAGAAGAACATAAATTGTGAAGATTTCATGGACAATTATTAGTTCCCCAAATTAATACTTATATAATTTCTTATGCCTGTCTTTACTGCAGTCTCTGAACATAAATTGTGAAGATTTCAAGGACATTTATCACTTCCCCAGTCAATACTCTTGTGATTTCCTATGCCTGTCTTTACTTTAATCTCTTAATCCCATCATCTTAGTAAGCTGAGTATGTATGTCAACTCAGGACCCTGTGATGATTGCATTAACTGCACAAATTGTTTGTAGAGCACATGTGTTTGAACAATATGCAATCTGGGCACCTTAAGAACAGGATAACAGCGATTTTCAGGGAACGAGGGAGATAACCTTAAAGTCTGGCTGCCTGTGGGCTGGACAGGACAGAGCCATATTTCTCTTATTACCAAAAACGGGTAAGAGAAATATCACTGAATTCTTTCCCTAATAAGGAATATTAATAATTAACAGCCCTGGGAAAAGAATGCATTTCCAGGGGGGCCTCTAAAATGGCTGTTCTGGGGGTGTCTGCCTTATGCAGCTGTAGATAGGGATGAAACATGGCTTAGTCTCCTGCAACGCCCCCAGGCTTGTTAGGATTAGGAAATTCCAGTCTGGCGAATTCTAGTCAGACCAGTTCTCTGCTCTTGAACCCTGTTAAGATGTTTATCAATGACAATGCGTGCACAGCGGGACATGGAAGTTCATTAGTGATTCTAGTTTTGCCCTGAACTTGTGATCTTGCTCTGCTCATCTGCCTTGTGATCTTTTGTTGCCCTTAAAGCATGTGATCTCTGTGACCCACACCCTATTTGTACACTCCCTCCCCTTTGAAAATTGCTAATAAAAACTTGCTGGTTTTACCAGTCAGGGGGCATCATGGAACCTGCCGACATGTGATGTCTCCCCCGGACACCCAGCTTTAAAATTTCTCTCTTTTGTACTCTTTCCCTTTATTTCTCAGACCGGCTGACACTTAGGGAAAATAGAAAAGAACCTACAATGAATTATCAGGGGTTGGTTTCCCCAATACTAAAGAGAGAGATAAATTCCAGTACAACAACAGTGAGGGACTTCAACACCCCACTCTAAGCATTAGACAAATCATCCAGATGTAAAATCAACTAAAAAATATTGAATTTAACTGGACTATAGACCAAAATGGACCTAACAGACACACCTACAGAACATATTATTCAACAACTGCAGAATACGCATTTTTTTCTACTCAGCATGTGGAACATTTTTCAGTATAGATCATATTTTCAGCCACAAAAGAAGAAGTCTCAACAAATTCTTAAAACTTGACATTATATTAAGTATTTTCCCACACAACAGTGGAATAAAACCACAAATTAATACAAAGAACAACTTTGGAAGCTATACAAATACATAAAAATAAAACAACATGGTCCTGATTGAAGAAATAAAAATGGAAATAAAAACATTCATTGAAACAAATAAAAATGGAAACACATGATGCCAAAATCTGTGGAATACAACTAAAGCAGTACTAAGAGGGAAATTTACACCAAAAAACATCTGCATCAAAAGAAGTAGAAAGTTTTTAAATAAACAATGTAATGATGTACCTCAAAGAATTATTATAGAAAATTTCATGTGCATCCATGTGAAGAGACCACCAAACAGGCTTTGTGTGAGCAACATGACTGTTTATTTCACCTGGGTGCAGGTGGGCTGAGTCCAAAAAGAGAGTCAGCAAAGGGTGGTGGATTATCATTAGTTGTTATAGGTTTTGGGATAGGCGGTGAAGTTAAGAGCAATGTTTTGTGGGCAGGGGTGGATCTCACAAAGTACATTCTCAAGGGTGAGGAGAATCACAAAGAAACTTCTTAAGGGTGGGGGAGATTACAAAGTACATTGATCAGTTAGGGTGGGGCAGAAACAAATCACAATGGTGGAATGTCATCAGTTAAGGCTATTTTTACTTCTTTTGTGTATCTTCAGTTACTTCAGGCCATCTGGATGTATACGTGCAAGTCACAGGGGATGCAATAGCTTGGCTTGGGCTCAGAGGCCTGACATTCCTGCCTTCTTATATTAATAAGAAAAATAAAACAAAATAGTGTTGAAGTGTTGGGGCAGTGAAAATTTTTGGGGGATGGTATGGAGAGAGAATGGGTGATGTTTCTCAGGGCTGCTTCAAGCGGTATTAGGGGTGGCATGGGAACCTACAGTGGGAGAGATTAAGCTGAAGGGAGGTCTTGTGGTAAGGGGTGATATTGTGGGGATGTTAGAAGAAACGTTTGTCATTTAGAATTATTGGTCATGGCCTGGATATGGTTTTGGATGAATTGAGAAACTAAATGGAATAAGAGAAGGAGAAAAACAGGTATAAAAGGTCTAAGAATTGGGAGGACCTAGGACATCTGATTAGAGAGTGCCTAAGGAGATTCAGCATAGTCCTGCCAGCAAAGATTATTTATTTACTTCAAGAGTTTAGAGTGGTAGTTTGGGGATGGCACCGGGAGATATCAGCTGTAATGGCTTGGATAAACAGTATAAACCAGCAGTGTAAACAAGAGCAGGGCATGTATGAGTAGTTGAGAACGGAGAATAGGAGTATGACTAGACAGAAAATAGTAGGGATGACAAGTTTTTTTGGGGGGCACAGTCTAAGTTGGTCCGGTGTCTGGAATGAGACTGGGGCCTAATAAAAAGGAGCTCAAATGGGCTGTACCTTGTAGCATTCCAAGGACAGGCCTGAATTCTGAGAAGCAAAAGTGGTAAAAGTATTGTCCAGTCCTTTTTAAGTTGGTGGCTGAGCTTGGTGAGGTGTGTTTTTAAAAGACCTTTAGTCGGTTCTACTTTTCCTGAAGATGGAGGACTGTAAGGGATATAAAGGTTTCACGAATACTAAGAGCCTAAAAAATTGCTTGGCTGATTGGACTAATAAAGGCTGGTCTGTTATCAGACTGTCTAGAGGTGGGAAGGCTAAACTGAGGAATTATGTCTGACAGAAGGGAAGAAATGACTGCGGTGGCCTTCTCAGACCCTGTAGGAAAGGCCTCTACCTATCCAGTGAAAGTGTCTACCTAGACTAAGAGGTATTTTAGTTACCTGACTCGGGGCGTGTTGAGTAAAGCTAATTTGCCAGTCCTGGGTGGGTGCAAATCCTCAAGCTTGATGTGTAGGGAAGGGAGGGGGCCTGAACAATCCCTGAGGAGTAGTAGAATAGCAGATGGAACACTGAGAAGTTACTTCCTTGAGGATAGATTTCCACGATGGAAAGGAAATGAGAGGTTCTAAAAGGCGGGCTAGTGGCTTCTACTATAGCATAGCCTGCCTTTGCTGGTGTGTGGCGATCAGGCCTGGTGGAACTGCCATCAACAAATCAAGCGTGATCAGGGTGAGGAACATGAAAGAAGGAAATATGGGGAAATGGGGTGAATGCCAGGTGGATCAGAGAGATACAGTCATGGGGGTCAGGTGCGGTATCAGGAATAATGTGAGAGGCCAGATTGAAGTCCGGGCCAGAAACAATGGTAATTGTGGGACTTAACAAAGAGTGAGTACAGCTGAAGGAGCCAGGGAGCAGAAAGTATATGTGTCAGGTATAACGGAAAAAAAATAGATTTTGGAAGTTATGAGAAATGTAGAGAGTGAGTTGAGCATAGTTTGTGATTTTTAGGGCCTCTAAAAGTATTAAAGCAGCAGCAGCTGCTGCACGCAGACATGAGGGCTAGGCTGAAAGAGTAAGGTCAAGTTGTTTGGACAGAAAGGCTACAGGGCATGGTCCTGGCTCTTGTGTAAGAATTCTGACCGCACTAACCATGTCTAGGAAGGAAAGGAGTTTTTGTTTTGTAAGGGATTGAGGTTTGGGAGATTAATCGGATATGATCAGCAGGGAGAGCATGTGTGTTTTTAAGAGAATTATGCCGAGATAGGTAACAGATGAGGATGAAATTTGGGCTTGACTGAAGTAATGGGGGCTGTCTGTGAAGCCTTGCGGCAGTACAGCCCAGGTAATTTGCTGAGCCTAATAGGTGTCAGGGTCAGTCTAAGTGAAAGCAAAGAGAGGCTGGGATGAAGGGTGCAAAGGAACAGTAAAGAAAGCATATTTGAGATCTAGAACAGAATAATGGATTGTGGAGGGAGGTATTGAGGATAGGAGAGTATATGGGTTTGGCACCATGGGGTGGATAGGCAAAACAATTTGGTTGATAAGGCATAGATCCTGAACTAACTTGTAAGGCTTGTCTGGTTTTAGGACAGGTAAAATAGGGGAATTGTAAGGAGAGTTTATAGGCTTTAAAAGGCCATGCTTTAGCAGGCAAGTGATAACAGGCTTTAATCCTTTCAAAGCATGCTGTGGGATGGGATATTGGCATTGAGTGGGGTAAGGGTGATTAGGTTCTAATGAGATGGTAAGGGGTGCATGATTGGTCACCAAGGAGGGAGTAGAGGTATTTTATACTTGTGGGTTAAGGTGGGGGAATATGAGAGGAAGACACGAAGGAGGCTTTGGGGTGGGGAGAAGGGCGGCAATGAGATGTGGCTGTAGTCCAGGAATAGTCAGGGAAGCAGATAATTTAGTTAAAATGTCTCGGCCTAATAAGGGAACTGGGCAGGTGGGGATAACTAAAATGGAGTGCTTAAAAGAGTATTGTCTAAGTTGGCACCGGAGTTGGGGAGTTTTAAGAGGTTTAGAAGCCTGGCTGTCAATATCCACAACAGTTATGGAGGCAAGGGAAACAGGCCCTTGAAAGGAAGGTAATGTGGAGTGGGTAGCCTCCGTATTGATTAAGAAGAGGACGGACTTACCCTCCACTGTGAGAGTTACCTAAAGCTCGGCGTCCGTGATGGTCTACCGGGCTTCTGAGGCAATCAGGCAGCGTCAGTCTTCAGCCACTAAGCCGAGAAGATCTGGGAAGGAGTCAGTCAGAGAGCCTTGGGTGAGAGTTGAAGGAGCTCTGGGAGTGGCTTCCAGGGGAGTTGAACAGTCGGATTTCCAGTGGGGTCCTACACAGATGGGATGCAGCTTAGGAGGAATCCTGGGCTGCGGGCATTCCTTGGCCCATTGGCCAGATTCCCTGCACGTGTAGCAAGCTCCTGGGGCAGGAGGTTCTGGAGGAACACCTGGCTGCTGCGGTTCAGGCGTTTGGAAGTTCTTGTGTGCTGGAGATGTGGCTGGGGTTTGTCTCACAGTGGAGGCAAGGAATTAAAACTTTTTTCTATTATTGTACACCTTGAAGGTGAGGTTAATTAAGTCCTGTTGTGGGGTTTGAGGGCCAGATTCTAATTTTTGGAGTTTTATTTAATGTCAGGAGCAGATTGGGTAATAAAGTGTATATTGAGAATAAGACGGCCTTTTGACCTTTTAGGGCCTACGGCTGTAAAGTATCTCAGGGTTGCTGCCAAACGAGCCAGGAACTGGGCTGGATTTTTATATTTGATGAAAAGAGCCTAAACGCTATCTGATTTGGAATAAAGAAAAAGGAGCATTAACCTTGACTATGCCTTTAGCTCCAGCCACCTTTTTAAGAATAAATTGCTGGGCAGGTGGGGGAGGGCTAGTCATGGAACGAAACTGTAAGCCAGACCAGGTGTGAGGAGTGGAGGTGATAAAAGGATTATAGGGTGGAGGAGTGGAGGCTGAGGAAGAATTGGGACCTAGCTCGGCCTGGAGAGGAGGGGAGAGGTCAGATGGGTCTGTAGAAAAGGAAGATTAGAAAGACTCAGCGACGCTTGGGGTTGGGATTGAGGGGACAGGCGGGAGGGAAAGAAGGAAGATTTGGGATGAGTTGCATCAGGCACAGAGACTAGAAAGGGACTGATGGGTAAAAGAATGCCTGGATGTCAGGCACCTCAGACCATTTGCCCATTTTACGACAAGAATTATTTAGATCTTGCAGGATAGAAAAATTGAAAGTGCCGTTTTCTGGCTATTTGGAACTACTGTCGAGTTTGTATTGGGGTCAAGCGGCATTGCAGAAGAAAATAAGACACTTAGATTTTAGGTCAGGTGAGAGCTGAAGAGGTTTTAAGTTCTTAAGAACACAGGCTAAGGGAGAAGAAGGAGGAATGGAGGGTGGAAGGTTGGCTATAGTGAAGGAGGCAAACCTAGAGAGAAGAGAGCATAGAGACACGGAGGGAAGGGGTTCGGGGGTTCTTACCCTCTAGAAAAGCGGGAAAGGGGTCAGGGTGCAGAAATAAGGGATTGGGGCACAGAGATATAAGAGGTTGGGGTGTGGAAATAAGGGATCGGGGCACAGAGATAAGAAGTCGGGGTGTGGAAATAAGCGATTGGGGGTTTCTTGCCCCTTAGAAAAGCGGGACTTGCCACTAAGGGTAAAGGAGAAGGGGTTGAGGGGTACTTGCCCCTGCTCCAGGAAAGTGGGACTTGCTGCTAAGGGTGAAGGAGAAGGGGTTGGGGGTACTTGCCCCTGCCACAGAAAAGCGGGACTTGCCACTAAGCATGAAGGAGAAGGGGTTGAGGGGTACTTGCCCCTGCCCCAGGAAAGCAGGACTTGCCGCTAAGGGTGAAGTACCAAGGCAGGTGTCCCTGCATGGTCTGACACCTCTGAAACGTGGGTGAATAATCAGAGAGGCATCCCTGCAATGATTAAACACCAAGGGAAGGCTGCCTTCCCAGTCCGTGACCGGCGCCGGAGTTTTGGGTCCATGGATAAAACGTGTCTCCATTGTCTCTACCAGAAAATGAAAGGAACTGAAATTAAGAGAAGGGAGAGAATGAAGTGTGGCGCCAAGATTGAAAGGAGAAAGAGGTTGAGGGATAGTGAGGGAAGTTGGAGAACAGAGTAAAAACAGGCCACTTACCAGATTTGAAATTGGTGAGATGTTTCTTGGGCTGGTCAGTCTGAGGACCTGAGGTCGTAGGTGGATCTTTTTCACGGAGCAAAGAGCAGGAGGACAGGGGATTGATCTCCCAAGGGAGGTCCCCCGATCCCAGTCACGGCACCAAATTTATGAGTGTCCGTGTGAAGAGACCACCAAACAGGCTTTGTGTGAGCAACATGGCTGTTTATTTCACCTGGGTGCAGGTGGGCTGAGTCCGAAAAGAGAGTCAGCAAAGGGTGGTGGATTATCATTAGTTCTTATAGGTTTTGGGATAGGCAGTGAAGTTAAGAGCAATGTTTTGCGGGCAGGGGTGGATCTCACAAAGTACATTCTCAAGGGTGAGGAGAATCACAAAGAAATTTCTTAAGGGTAGGGGAGATTACAAAGTACATTGATCAGTTAGGGTGGGGCAGAAACAAATCACAATGGTGGAATGTCATCAGTTAAGGCTATTTTTACTTCTTTTGTGTATCTTCAGTTACTTCAGGCCATCTGGATGTATACATGCAAGTCAAAGGGGATGCAATGGCTTGGCTTGGGCTCAGAGGCCTGACAGAAAAGGAAGAACAAACCAAACCCAAAATTAGCAGAAGAAAAGAAGCAATAAAGATAAGATGAGAACTAAATAAAATAGAGACTAAAAGACAAGGATCATTAAAACAAAAAGTTAGTTCTTCAGAAAGATAAACACAACTGACAAACCTGTAGCTAGAGTAACCAAGAAAATAAGAGAGAAGTACTAAATAACAAAATTAGAAATAAAAAAGGAGACATTACAGCTGATACCAAAGAAACATAAAAGATCATCAGAGATTATTATGAATAACTATACACTAATAAACTGGAAAGCCTAGATAAAATAGATACATTCCTGGAAACATACAAACCACCAAGATTGAATCAGGAAAAGATAGAAAACTTGAACAAACCGATAATGAGTAGTGACATTAAATCAGCAATAAAAAGACTCCCAAAAAAGAAAAGCGCAGGACAAGATGGACTCACTTTCAAATTCTATAAAGAACTAATATCAATCCTCCTCAAACTATTCCAAAAAATCAAACAACAGGGAATTCTCCCTAACTTACTCTAGGAGGTCAGCATTGCCCTGATACCAAAACCGGACAAGTACACACACACAAAAAGAAAACTACAGACCAATACCCCAATGAACATAAACACATAAATTCTCCACAAAATACTAGTAAAATGAATTTAACAGCACATCAAAAAGATAGTACCCCATGAGCAAGTGGGTTTCATCCCAGGGATACAAGGATGGTTTAACACATGCACATCACATGAACAGAATGAAGGGCAAGAACTATATGATCATTTCAATAGATGCAGAAAAGGCATTGATAAAATTCAACATCACTTCATTATAAAAACTCTCAACAAACTAGGCATAGAGGGAACCTACCTCAAAATAATAAAGGCCATATATATGACAAACCCACAGCCAACATCATACTGAATGGGGAAAAGTTGAAAACCTTTTCTCTAAGAACTAGAACAAGACAAGGATGCTCACTTTCACTACTCCTATTCAACATAATGCTAAAAATACTATTTCCCCTAGACAGAGCAATCAGGCAAGAGTAAAAAATAAAAGGCATTCAAATTGGAAAAGAGGGAGTCAAATTGTCTCTCTTTGCACATGAAATAATCTTATATTTAGAAAAAAAGATTCCACCTAAAAATGATATGCAAATTCAATAAAGTTGAAAAATATAAAATTAACATATAAAAATCAGTAGCATTTATATAACCAATAATAAAACAGCCAAAAGAGAAATCAAGAAGACAATCCCATTTACAATTGCTACCAAAAAAAATACCTAGGAATAAATTTAACCAAGGAGGTAAAAGGTCTCTACAAAAAAACTATAAAATACTGATAAAATGAATTAAAGAAGACATAAATAGAGGGCTGGGCGTGGTGGCTCACGCCTGTAATCCCAGCACTTTGGGAGGCCGAGGCGGGCAGATTATGAGGTCAGGAGATCAAGACCATGGTGAAACCCCGTGTCTACTAAAAATACAAAAAATTAGCTGGGTGCAGTGGCGGGCGCCTGTAGTCCCAGCTACTCGGGAGGCTGAGGCGGGAGAATGGCATGAACCTGGGAGGCAGAGCTTGCAGTGAGCCGAGACTGAGCCACTGCATTCCAGCCTGGGCAACAGAGCGAGACTCCGTCTCAAAAAAAAAAAAAAATAGACATCCCATGCTCATGGATCAGAACAATCAATATTGTCAAAATGACCAAAGAAATATCTAGATTCAATAAAGTCCTTATCAAAATACCAACGTCATTTTTTACAGAAATAGAAAACAAAATTCTAAAATTCATATGGAATAAAAAAAGAGCCAGTATAAACAAAACAATCCTGAGCAAAAAGTACAAAGCAGGAGGCATCACACTACTTGACTTCAAAATATAGTACAAGGTTATAGTAACCAAAAAGCATGGCATTGATATAGAAATAGATACAGAAACCGGTGGAAGAGAATAGAAAACCCAAAAATAAATCTACATATTTACAGCCAACAGACTTTCAACAAAAGTGCCCAGAACATACACTGAGGAAAGGATACCTTCTTTAATAAATAGTGCTGAAAA
The DNA here is from genome assembly GCF_009828535.3 of Hylobates moloch. Taxonomy (NCBI): domain Eukaryota; kingdom Metazoa; phylum Chordata; class Mammalia; order Primates; family Hylobatidae; genus Hylobates; species Hylobates moloch. Next base: position 224,703,612 of record NW_026652276.1, on the reverse strand, counting down.
AATTGGGATATTCACATGCAGAAGAATGAAACTGGACCCCTATCTTCCATCTTATATAAAAATCAATTCAAAATGGATCAAAAACTTAAAAGTAAGACCTGAAACTATAAAACCACTAGAAGAAAACAAAGGGAAAACACTCCAGGATATTTGTTTAGGCAAAGATTTTATGGCTGAGACCTCAAAAACAGAGAAAACTAAAACAAAAATAGACAAATGGGACTATAGTAAACTAAAAAAGTTTTTGCACAGTGAAAGAAACAATTAACAAAGTGAAGAGACAAACTGTTGAATGGGAGGAAGTAGTTGCAAACTATTCATCCAACCAGGGACTAATATCCAGAATATGCAAGGAATACAAACAACTCAACAATAAAAAAAACAAATAATTCAATTAAAAAGTGGGCAAATGACATGAATAGATAATTTTCAAAGGAAGACACACAAAAGCCAACAAGCATATTAAAAAATGCTCAACATCTCTAATCATCAGAGAAATGCAAATCAAAACTGTGATGAGATATTATCTCATCCTAATTAGAATGGTTAGTCCTAAAAAGACAAAAATAAATAAATAAAAACAGATGCTGGCAAGAATGTATAGAAAAGGGAATACTTAACAATAGCAAAGGTATGGATTCAATCTAAGTGTTCATCAGTGGGTGAATGGATAAAGAAAATGTGTTATATATACACAATGAAATACTATTTGTTCATAAGGAAGAATGAAATCATGTCATCTGCAGCAACGTGGATGGAAATAAAGGTCATTATGTTAGGTGAAATAATCCAGGCACAGAAAGACAAATATCACATGTTCTCACTCATATTTAGGAACTAAAAACCTTGATCTCCTGGAGATAGACAATAGAAGGGTAGATATGATACCAGAGTTTGGGAGGGTGTGAGAGTGGGCGGAGGGAGAAATGAAAAGAGGTTCATGAAGAAGCACAAACTTACAGTTAGATAGAGGAAATAAGTTCTAATTTTCAATAGCAGACTAGGGTGACTATAGTTAAAAACAATATATTGTATATTTCAAAGTAGCTAGAAGAAAGAACTTGAAATGTTACCAACACGTAGAAATGACAAATACTCCATATGATGGATACCCCAAATACCCTGACTTGATCTTACACGTTTGATGCACATTAAAAATGCTCACATGTACCCCCATAAATGTGCAAAACACTATGTATCAATAAAAGGAAAAAAGAAATAGTAGAGGGTCTCACAAGCATTGTATACATGATTTGTTATCAGAATCATATTCAGCAATGCTTTTCAAACCGCAGGTCACTAACAATTAGTAGTCTGTGGAGGTAGTTTAGCAGGTTGTAAACAGCTTGTTAACAAAAGAGAATTCATCCAGGCTGGAACAGAATAGAATTGAATTGATAAAAAAAAAATACTTTATCACATGTAATATGGCTGACTGTTGTTTTGTGAAAGTTCGTTTTAATTATATGTAAATGGGCTTTTTGAGCACATAATGAAATATGATATAAAAAGTATTTGTTATTGTAGGTCACGGTGTTTTTTAAAAAAACAATGGCCTACAATATTGATTCTCAGGAATCCACCCAAAATTTCCGGGAAATAAAAATACCAGAAGAAAACAATGAACTAGAAAAACAATGAAAAAGAAGCAAAGAGAGAACCAATGACCAAAGAGTTGTTCCTTTGAAAAAAGTCCGTAAATTAATAGTGACTAGCTATATCAGCCAAGATAAAAAGAGAGAAGACACAAATTATCAATTTTCGGAATGAAGTTTAGAAAATTATTTCAGATCCTTCTTAGTCATTTATAAACATAAAAATAAATCATACATGTGTCATACGTGACACAGCAGCAAAACTCGCTGAAGAAGAAATAGGTATCTTGAACAAGCTAGAATATATTAAAGAAATTGAATTTGTGGTTTAAAATTGTCAAAGAAAAATCTTCAAGTCCAGATGGCTGTACTAACACGTTTTTCCTAACATTGCAGAAAAAGGTAATATAATTATACACAATTTTTTCCATAAGATAAAAGGGGAGGGAATGACACCCAGCTCATTTTATAAACTCAGCATTACCTGATATTAAAAACACAGACATTATAAGAAAACTACAGATGAAATATCCCTCACAGCATAGATATGAAAATACTCAATCGAATGCTAGCACTTACAATCCAACAATATGTAAAAAAAGATAATATAGCATTACCAAGTGAGGTTTATTTCACCTTGAAAAGATAGTTAAGCATTCAAAAGTTAATTAAATTAGTTCACCACATCAGTAGAGAAAAGAAGAAAAACATTGCTCATCTCAAGAGATGCAGAAAATCATTGGACAAAATTTGAAATCCAACCATAACAAAAATTCTCAGCAATTAATAATAGAAAGGAACTTCCTCAAACTGAGAGAGAGTATCTACAAAATGGGCTACTAACATCCGGGTTAATGCTAAAAGACCAAATTCTTTGCCCCTAAGATCAGGAATAAGGCTGAGAAGTCCATTCTTACTACTCTTTTTAGACACACTGAAAATTCTAAGTGCAATAAGGGAAGGAATTTAAAAAAAAAAAAGACCTACAGATTAGAATAGAAGAAGTAAAAATGTTTCTCTTTGCAGATGATATGATTGTATATTTAGAAAATTGTAAGAATCTACAAGAAAAGTATTAGAACTAATTAGTAAATTTAGCAAGGTCAATAGTTAGAAAGCCAATGTAAATTTAATACACAAAATCACATTTCTGTCTACATTCTATATACTACCAAGAGAAACTGAAAATTTTCCAGCAGTGCTATTATAATAATAACAAAAATAAGAAACAATTTGGTATAAATTTAACAAAATATGTTTATACAGGTGTACAATCTGCATATTGAAAACTCCAAAACGCCAGTGAAAGAAATCAAAGACCTAAACAAATATGAGATGTTCCTTATTCAAGATTTGCAAGTCTTAACATTGTTATATTAATTTATTAATGTTAATCATAAATTAACCTTCTATAGATTCCATGCAATCTTACAAAAAATCCCAGAAATATTCTTTTTGGAGAAATCGACAAGCTAATTCTAAAATTTATATGGAAAAAAATCAAAGGAAGTACAAGAGCTGATATAATTTTGAAAAGAACAAAGCCCGAGGACTTAATTATTTCATTTCAGGACACATTAATCAAGATGTATAGATCAAGATTAAAGTATAAAGCTACATTAATCAAAACAATGTAGTATTGGTGAAAGGACAGACACATAAATCACTGTAACAAAACAAAGTCCAGATAGAGACTCACATATAAATTATCAATTAATATTTGATAAAGGTACAAAGAAAACTCAGTGCAGAAAAGAGAATTTTTTCAACAAATGGTCTGAAAAACTTGAACATCCATTTGCAAAATTTTTTAAATCTTGACCCATACCTCACACCATATGTAAAAATAAAAATGAATTATAAACTGAAGTGTAAGAAAAGATAAAAATTCAGAAGAAATCATAAGACCACAAATTGATACCTTGGATTAAACAAAGACTTAATAGATATGAAGTCTAATCTCAATCATGAAGATAAAATTGATAGTGATTCATCAAAGAACTTCTGCTCTTTGTAAGACACTGTTCAGAACCTTAGAAGACAAGCTATACACCAGGAGAAAATATCTGCAAAAGGCATTTCTGATGAAGAATCTGTATCCGAGATTTCTGCCTCTCTTCCCAGTGGGGTCACAACCTTCAGCCCACTCAGGATATTGGCAACAGCTGAGGTACTAAGTATTGGTAAAAAACTGAATGAGGGTAAAACAAAATCCATAAATTATTAGATAGTCCAGAAAAAATCCTCCTGCAGTTCAAGCATCAGATAACAGCAAGAAATGCAGTTAGAAAGAATCACCTAGGCCAGGCGTGGTGGCTCACGCCTGTAATCCCAACACTTTGGGAGGCTGAGGGGGGAGGATTATGAGGTCAGGAGAGACCATCCTGGCTAACACAGTGAAACCCTGTCTCTACTAAAAATACAAAAAATTAGCTGGGCATGGTGGCGGCCACCTGTAGTCCCAGCTACTCGGGAGGCTGAGCCAGGAGAATGGAGTTAACCCGGCAGGCGGGGCTTGCAGTCAGCCGAGATCATGCTACTGCACTCATGCCACTACGCTCGTGCCACTGCACTCCAGCCTGGGCAACAGAGCGAGACTCTGTCTCAAAAAAAAAAAAAAGAGAGAAAGAAAGAATCACCCAGAAGTAAAAGGTAAAAGCTGCAATCTCAAATAAAATTACCAGTTGTATTTTACAGTTGTTACAGGAAGCAACTGTCAAAACTGCTTTCACCAGAAAATGTGGGGAAACAGACAGCTTTTGCTGCTCCCGAGTGTGAAATGATTCCCACTGAATGGGTTTGCAGAAGAATAGCAACTGATTCTTTTCTCAAAAGAAATCCTGATGACAAGGAAGGATCTAAGTTTTACCCACCTAAAGTGAAGATGTTTTTCAAGGATGATGCCAGTAATGACCCACAGTCATCTCAGGGACAGCTAATTGCTACAAAATTTTGCTTTGGTGAACTTCTCATAGGCCAAACTGAAGTGGATATCATGTCATACTACATAGGCTGTTTTCTGAAATACTGGAGAAATCTTGGTTGCCCCAGAACTGTACACTGGTTGATATGAAGATCAAATTTGGTGTTGATGTAACCCCCAAAGAAATTGTTCTTGCTGATGTTATTGATAATGATTCCTGGAGACTCTGGCCTTCAGTAGATGGAAGCCAACATAAAGACAAACAGCCTCATCAGGACCTCAAAGAAGTAATTCCTGAAGGGCTCAAGATGGTAAAGAAAGAGTTAGAGTGGGTTGCAGGGAGAGAAGAGTTGCTTTTGAAATTAGAAAGTCCATGCAGGATGGCAGTATTGGTAGGCTCTACTTCTGATCTTGGCCCCTGTGAAAAAATCAAGAAGGCCTGTGGAAATCTTGGCATTCCATGAGAACTTCAAATAACATCTGTGCATAAAGGACCAGATAAAACTGAGGATTAAAGCTGAGTGTGAAGGGGATGGCATTCCCACTGTGTTTGTGGCAGTGGCAGGCAGAAGAAATGGTTTGGGACCAGTGACATCTGGGAATACTGCATATCCAGTTATCAGCTGTCCTCCGCTCAAGCAGACTGGGGAGCTCACGATGTGTGGTCTTCTCCTCGACTACCCAGCGGTCTCGGCTGCTCAACCACCCTTTCTCCAGAAGGATCAGCTCAGTTTGCTGCTCAGATATTTGGGTTAAACAACCATTTGCTGTGGGGCAGACCGCAAGCAAGTGTTCTGAACACATGGATTTTCTTGAAGCAGGTTGACAAGGAAATCAGAGAATGTAATTTATAAGAAAGATTGTCATTGCTTTTTGTAGGGGGGAAACTACAAATGTTTAGCTGCAGGAAAATCAAGCAAGATGAAAAGATGATGCTAAATTAGAGAACACAAATACAATGTATTAGTGAATAAATGCTTTTCCAGATCCATAGGTAGGTAGAATATCTGTTCCTATTTATTACTATCTCCTTATAGGCAGAGAAGTTTCTATAAGGACCTTTTCAAATTACTCTCTTATCCACTGTATGGTCATTGTTAGGTGATAATATAATTAAATAAATATATTTTATAAATGCCAATAATGTTCTATTATAAAGCTCTAGAGTTTTTACCTGACCTATATGTCAATCCATAAGTTTTAGAAAGTAAAACTGGCTATATTTTGGGTGATAAGAGCAATATAGTTCTCATTCACTCTATGGTCTAAGGGTATAGTTCTAAATTTTCAATTAGTATTTCAGAAAGTGATTTCTGTTTATATGTACATCTATAGATAAGTTTTGATTTTCTTTTAAAGAAAAGTTGAGATTGGGTAGAAAACAAGGTAGAGGAACACTGTTGGACCCACAGAAAGGGGACATTTCTGAGACCTTCTCTGTTGGTTTTTAGAGCAATTTTCCATGGAAACAGTAGAGTTACCTTTGCCATGCCAAATGAAGATTTAGTGAATCTTACTTGGCTATGTAACAACAACAACAGCACTCAATCATAAAATGAACAATTTGATTTTTAAGATGTTCAAAATATTTTATTAGACATTGCACCAAAGAAGATATGCAGATGGCAAATAAACACAGGCAGAAATACTGAATATCATTTGTGGTAAAAAGCTGTCTTCTTTAAACTTTACCGTATTTATTTTTTTTCTACTATTAGTAATATTGTATATTACTTCTATCAGAAAAAAATAATTTTAGAATTAGTATGTTCGATTTTATAATCATGCTTGCATTTTTTAAATCATGGAGAGCAAACATTGCTGAGAAAATACACCTATTTTTATGGATGATGGGGTTTTTTTTCATTTTTTCACATTTTCAACTTTCATTTAGTGAACATATGTTACTTTTTATGCTAAAAAATGTTAAAAAATCAATTTTACAAGCATGGGATAGGAAAACTCTGTCTTGTTAATAAATGAAGTGAAAAATCTCTGTACCTTTAGTTGTTCATAAGTTGAAAATGAGTAATGTGATATATCTTTAAACACAAACTTCCATGTTAGCTACATTAATAATGCTTCTTTCCCAGGAACTAATAATCCCCAAGCATATTCCCTTTTCATATCGTCTCTGAAATAATCCATGCTATTCTGGGCACCATTTCAACAAGCATGTTGACCAGTTCAAGCTCACCCAGAGGAAAAGACCCAAGGTGAATACTCAGGAAAGAATGTGATATCAGAAACTCTAAGGCATCAAAGTCTAAGGAAAAATATGAAGATATTCTCTAAATACTTTTGAGGCTGGCATTTAAAAGAAAGAGAATGTCTTCTCTGAATTATCAGAAAACGGACTTCTATCAATTGTTAAGAATATCGTTGCCAAATATACATTCAAGAACCAGGAGAATGACAACCATATGGGTTCAGGGAAATGTTTGACCTATTTTGAGGCAAACTGGACAGGACCCAATTTGTTTCTTGAGTCTCAGGAGCCCTTCCTCTGATAGGGGGAAGCAGTGGTAATTAGTATTCCTCGGGAAATAGTATTTTCTCAGAGCCAGCATCCAGTAGTTCCCGAAAGTCTAGGGCATTTTTTCACAGCTGTTTAAACCAAGTAAGTAGTACTAGAACCCTTTGGCGAAGGCTTGGAAGAAGGTTCACATACCTCATTTGTGGTTATTATAGCAGCATTTATCCTTGAAGTAACCTAGTCTTCATTGGAGGGATCTGGGTCTGATGGAGCCGTTTCTGGGAATTACGTAAAGGGCCATAATTCTCTGTCTTTGTGGCTCAACAGACCTGTGTTCATTGGGACTCATGTGTGTTCTAAAAATATAGCAAGGCTGTAATGGTATGCCTATTTTTTTTTTTTTTTTGAGATGGAGTCTCACTCTATCACCCAGGCTGGAGTGCAGTGGCACAATCTCAGCTCACTGCAACCTCTGCTTCCCAGGTTCAAGCGATTCTCCTGCCTCAGCCTACCAAGTAGTTGGGACTACAGGCATGTGCCACCATGCCCAGCTAATTTTTGTATTTTTAGTAGAGACAGGGTTTCACCATGTTGGCCTGGCTGGTCTTGAACTCCTGATCTCAGGTGATTTGCCCACCGTGGCCTCCCAAAGTGCTGGTATTACAGGCATGAGCCATGGCACCCAGCCTATTTCATTTTTTTAAGACCCAGAATTGTGGTGTGTTTTTGGCACATGGAGTTAAATGGAATCAAATACATAGAAAACACATAATGTTTCTGAGAGAATTATATTGGCAAAAGTGTCAGCAGCCTGGGCTTTAAAAAGCTGAGGCTGCACATGTATACATATGTAACAAACCTGCACGTTGTGCACATGTACCCTAAAACTTAAAGTATAATAATAATAATAATAAAAAACACCTCTGAGTCTTCAGTCTTCCAGAATTAAGAAGCTGGGTAAGGATGGAAAAGTAAAGGACTTCCAGTATGCAGAACCAAGAGCTTGAAGAATAATAGATTAAGATGCCACTCCTAAAGAAAATAACTAAAACTTAATCATGAAACATTCCTTGCCCCAGGATAGAAGGACCCAGAAATATTTGTACAGCAGGCTTTGGAACAAATATTGAGCAGTAACCGCTATATGCCTACCACTCTTTCTCTTTCTAATGAAAGTGTTTATTTCTGTTATTGTGCTCTCACGTCACAATTGTATGTTAGGTGTAAACAGTAAAATTGTCTTTATTATTCGTAGGTCTCTGATTCAAAGAAAAGCACATCTAGATTTGCTTTATATCACAAGATCCTGGACTTTCTGGCCTGATATCAGGATTAGATGAAGTTGGAAGGAATATAAGCGTGTAGATAATCATGATTAATAGGGAAGACTGGTAGATTGAAGTAGTTGTCAAAATTCTTCACTTCCCTGAAATGGTATCTCACATCACACATCACATGGCCTCATGGTAGGTGGAGTTCCCTGTCTTCTCACTGTGAGTTTGGCTAGGTGACTTGCTTTGGCCAATGCGATATTTGATGAGACATGAGCAAAGGCTTGAAATTAACATATGCAGTTGGGCTTTCCGTACATCATTTTTTTGCCATTATTTTAATAAGAATATAACCTGAATAGCTTCTGCCCTTGTGGCTTGGCCCCAGCATTAAATGCATTGAACAGAACAGCTCCAGCCAAACTGAAAATCTGCAGCTTGAAGAAGAGCCACTTCAGTCATCCACAGATACATTAGCAAGAAATAAATGCTTATCACTTGCCACTGATATATTGTGACTTTTTGTCACAATAGCTTTTTGCAGCAATAGTTTACTAATATTGGGATCCTAGTCTTCTAATTCTTTCACAAAAGTTATTTCCTGAAAATATGAATTCATATCATGAAGTAATCCATTACTTTGGCAGAAAAAGAAAACACCTAAATTTGTTTTTTTCTGTTGTTGTTTCTCAGCCTTGAAACTACAAAACATAAGAAATTGTTTCAAAATCAAATAAACTACTGAGTTTCTGCATCAGTTGTGGTTCTTTGGTTATACACAATTACAGCTAACTTAAACAAAAGAGACATTCATTGAAACATTATCAGAAGTTAATGGAATTGACTGGAAGCCTGAAGAACCACACTAGAAATCAATAGGAACCAAGATAGTTTCTGGAGCCTAGAAGGCAAGAAAACCAGGAATGGTCTAATAGAAGACGGAATCTGGTTAGGATGCCGTGGATGGGAGGTGGATAAATTCCAAATACTTTCACACTTGTTTTTACTTCTTCTGAAGATTCAAATCTCAAGAAGAAAGAATCAAATTGATTCTTTAGCATAAGAGAGAAAAGGACCTGAATAGGAGAGAGCAGGACTCCTGGTTAGTTTCGTCCAGCTAAAAAAAAAGAGTTAAATCCCGGAAAAAAAAGTCTGGCTGCTGTCAGGAAGGAAAATGTATGTAAAGAAGAAAAGAACTGTCTTCTGTGCTTGGTAAACCTACACATGCCCCTCAGAGAAGGGTGACAAAGTGTCTCCCAAAGAACTGCCGTCTACCCGTGAGCTTTATCATATGAGTTTACACCTGCTTCTTCCCAAGCCTCACTAAAATGATAATTAAGAAATTGCAAAAGACATAACCTTCAATAATGAAAAAGGGACTGGAGATGACAGCAACAAAATGCTGTTTTGCAAAACAGATGGATGGGTAACCAACTTAGCAGACCAAGGAAAACAGAAACCTAAACTGGAAGTGCAGTAGCCCTAATGCCCAAATTTATAGTACAGATTATTGGGAAGCCTCAGGAACTCAAAAAGAGTCGAGATTAGAAGGCTAAAGGCTGATTAAAATGTCTGCACAGAAGCCATTAGATCCCTGAAGTCAATGAGCTGCCGTTACTCTATCTTCAACGGGAACCAGGAAAAGTTGAACCTAGAGCACTCTATACTCAGGGGTGACACATGTATCCAAGACCAAAAGTCCCATGAAAACAGGGGCATTGACTAAGACTCCTTCCACATCCCCCCCTCCAGGCCCCATCCTCTCCGAGTTTCCCAGGATGTTGGCAGCCAGCTTACACCTGACAGGCTAGGGACTAGGAGGTCTCTTTCTGAGTATACTGACACATCAGTAGAAGAGACTTACGGGTCCTGATATTCAGAGATGGCACAGTGAAGTAGCTGAGGCCTCACCCAAATGTTGAAGCCCACCAATCAAAGCTTCGTCTGGGAATGCTGTGCTTCTAAATAATTTTTCTTGATTCATTTATGAATGTGAACAAAGAGCTAAGAAGCACCAGTCATTTTAGAAACCTCTAATATTAGAAAAATAAACACACAAAAAGAAATCTCAGGGGAAAGAAAGATATTGCAAAATACACATAATGCATTACCTCAGAGAAATTAGAAAAGATATTGCACCTATAAAATAAGAACAAATAGAACATCACATCATACAAGAAAAAGGAACATCAGAGAATAAAATGTTCTTTAAAATAAGACATTTGAGAGTAGAAATGAAAATTTTAATGAAAATATTGAGAGATAGAGTATATCTCCCATGAGTAACACAAAAAGAGAAGAAAAACTACAGAAACTACACACTTAAAAAAACATAGAGGAGTGGCTGGGCGCTGTGGCTCACACCTGTAATCCTAGCCTTTTTGGAGGCCGAGGCAGGCGGATCAGGAGGTCAGGAGTTCAAGACCAGCCTGACCAACATGGTGAAACCTTGTCTCTACTAAAAGTACAAAAATCAGCTGGGCATGGTGGCACGCACCTGTAATTCCAGCTACTCGGGAGGCTGAGGCAGGAGAATCGTTTGAACCCAGTGAGCCAAGATCACACCACTGCACTCCAGCCTGGGCAACAGAGCAAGACTCCGTCTCCAGAAAAAAAAAAAAAAAAAAAGAAAGGAAACATAATAATTGGAGATAACAGAATAATCTATGACTCAGCCATGATTAATGTTAACATAGTTATAATCATGTGCATAGTGAATATTGCTCTATGCCAAAATTATGATGTAATTATTATATGGAGAAAGGAAATACATATGTGTTTGTCTTGTATGCATTTATGTTGAAGATAAGAGGTCTAAAAAAGCCAAATTCTCCTCTTCCACAGTAAAACCTCAATAAATAATACATGTATAAAACTGAAAAAAATAAGCTAGTAATAGATTGACTGGTTTTTAAATAAAATGCAGAGATACAGCTCAAACAGTTAAATTGAGAAGTCAGAAGTGGGGAATGGCAGGATAGGGCTGATGACTTTTTTCAATCTTTCCGAATTATTTTTTAATTTTGATAAAAATGTAACAGTCAACTAGAAAAGAAGTGTATTTTCTTGCCCAGAGCTTGAGGATGAAGTAGGGTATATAGTAATATTCAGGAGAGGGGATTACAAAGAATCACCCAGCTAGCAGCAAGGAGAGGTGTCCTCCTCAAGCTCTTCCTGCGGAATGAGGCCAGCTGTGGAAATCCTCATGGAGTGCAAAGGGCAGAGAAATTCCTCAGATGAGAAAACAGAAACGAATGAACAGATGCTGCCCTGCAGCCAATAGCTCTATTAGGAAACTTTCTGTAAGTATCTTGGAATCAGTAACAAGATTGAATTTTAGATTCAAGCATACATAGCAGTCTTTTAATTTAAGAGACATGACCCTGAGGATTGATCCTGAGGATGGATGCAGAGGATCGGCTGTCGGGGGGAAGAATGCAGACCGCAGACTGCTGTCGCTCTGTGCGTCAAGATAAATAAGAAGATAATAGGCCGGGCACGGTGGCTCACGCCTGTAGTCTCAACACTCTGGGAGGTCAAGGCAGGAGGATCACTTGAGCCCAGGAGTTCAAGACCAGCCTGGGCAACATAGGGAGACCCTTGTCTCTACATAAAAATAAAAAATGAAGAATAAAAAAATGGCTCTTCCCTTTTGTGTCCATCACCAAAGCAGCAGTGGCCAAAGTGAAGTTCAATCCCTTTGTGACTTGTGATCAAAGCAAGTACCGCAAAAGGCATTTCAATGCCCTTTCCCACATTCTCAGGAATATTAGGTCTTCCTCTCTTTGCAAAGAGCTGAGACAGAAGTACAATGTTTAATCCATGACCATCCGAAAGGATGATGAAGTTCAGGTTGTACACAGGCACTAAAAAGGTCAGCAAACTGGCAAAGTAGTCCTGGTTTACAAGAAGAAATAGGTCACCTACATTGAACAGGTGCAGCAGGAAAAGGCTAATGGCACAACTGTCCACATAGGCATTCACCCCAGCAAGGTGGTTAGCACTAGGCTAAAACTGGACAAGGACTGCAAAGAGATTCTTGAACGGAAAGCCGAATCTTACCAAGTAGGAAGAGAAAGGGGCAAATACAAGGAAGAAACAATTGGATAAAGAATAAAGGAATCTTGTATACAAGCTTTCATTGAAACTTGAAATGAAAAAAAAGTAGCCAGGCATGGTGACATGCGTGTAGGCCCAGCTACTGGGGAGACTGAGGCGGGAGGACTGCTTGAGGCTGGGACATTGAAGCTACAGTGAGCTGTGATCATGCCACTGCACTGCACAGCCTGGGTGACAGAGTGAGACCATGTCTCAAAAAAAAAAAAAAAAAAACAAACAAACAAAAAAGAAAATCAAGAAGAAGATAATAATAACACATGGTGTTTAGTGTAGACCTGTTCTGTGCCTTGCATTGTACTCACCACTACACAGAATTATTACTTTGCATCCTCACTATAGCCCTGTATAAACTGTGTTATAAATTCATAACCCTATAAAAATAAATTGTAGAGAAGATTGGTTGAGCACTCACCATGTCTCAAGCATTGTGCCAATATTCCATTAAATCTTCACAACAACTGTCTGGTGGAGGTATAATTGCTATTATCCTATTTTATAGATGGGGATACTGAAAAACAGAAAAGTTCAAATTTGCCCAAACTCCCATAGCTAATAAATGGCCAAGCCAGGACTCAAAGTGTCTAGTTCCAAAGCCTGTGCATAGACTCCTCATGTACAACACTAGCTTATAGCAACAGATGACAGAACTTAGGCTTAGAGTATTGAAGTAACAAAGCCAAGGGTACACAGCCACCAGGAAGTAGAATCAGTACTCAAATCCAACCTTCTCTGAACCCGAAGTACACCCTACATTTGTCTATCATACTGCCTCCATAATAGAGGAAAAGTCTAATTCCAATAGAATAAGAAAAGTAAGTCATCCTTTGTGTTAGGAGTAATACTCAGTGATAACGAATACACTGATCAATGGCATAAAAGGGTATCAGGAGTATAGAGATACAGAGAACAGAGATTAACAAATAACCACCCCCAAACCATGGGAGTGTGGATGATGGAATGGGTGACCTGCATTTTCTAGCCCCTTCTCAATGCTGGCAACTGCAGCATAGCAGTACAGGCGCTGGACTCTGAGGCCAATGACACTGCCTGCAAATCCTGGCTCTGCTGCTTACTAGTTATGTAAGCTTGGGAAAATTACTTTGCTTTTCTGGGTTTCAGTTTCTTCATCTGAAAAATGCTAATGATAATGGGGTTATTAGAGGATTAAGTGATTTAGTCATTGTAAGTTGCTGTAAGAAGAGCTTGTATTAAATAATTCCTGACACACACTAAGTGCTAGCACTGGTTATAAAATAATTGTGTTTTATATTAATTAAGGACTTCCTGAAGTATGCTCTGCTCCCAATTCTGTGGCTAATTCTTGCTATGTGTTCACCTGCTTGGCCTTGACAGGAGGCTTGCTTTTGTTTCTGTTCTGCTCTTGGCATTCTAAACTTCAGGAATTTATGTGTTTATCTTCTGCCCCAGACCTGCTGATTTGGATTTCTTACCTCATTTTGAGCAACCTGTGGCCCATGGCCTCATGCCTTAGATTCCCAATGAGTAGGTCCCTAATAATTGCTCTCAGAAGTCCTTGTTACAAACCACTTACCACTTTGACCCTTCCTTCCCTCCTCCATAGTAGTTCAGCTCCATGGATCCTGGCATGTCTGTTGGCATGAACTAGAGTGATTTTTTACTCACTGCCTACTTACTCTGGGTCTAAACTCTGGATCTGACATTTATGTTTTAGGTTTGCACCTCTATTGACCTATCCCTCATAGTAGAACTAAAACTGGTACAGCCCTTTACAATTTACAAAGCAACTCCACAGACATTACAAAATTCAACCTTGACAACAATTCTTTGAGGCAGGCATTTTTATTGTTCCTAAATATATAAGGAGGTTCAGGCAAGATAAATAATTTGACCACAACTGCAAAGAATTACTGACAGAGATAAAACTAGAAATCAAATCTTCTGACTACACACACTGTATTCTTTTGAAACTCCAATCTGCCTATAAGGTTTGCACACTCTTCATACCAGCCCTCCACCACCCAAAGCCCAGCTATAAAAATTCCCAAGCTGATATGCCCAGCCTTGACTCTCACCTCAACTTTCATACCTACATCAGCAGCTGTTGTACATAATCACCTGCACAGCCACGTGAAGCTCAGCATCCTTTATAGCTCACTAGCACTGCCTATGGGTATGGGTCCATTTCCATCAATGGTCTCAAGTGTTTCCTTGACTCAACACCTCAGAGTAACATTTGACTCCTGCCTCACCCTCACGCATCACATTCAGTTATCTATTGAAGCCTTTGTGTTGCCTCCCATATGTTTCTTCTTTCCAGTCACACACCCACTGCTCCAATTCAGGTCCTCATCACTTCACCCTTGAACTATTACCATAGTCTTCTCCTTGTATTATTTTCTCCCTTTTCGTTTCATCTGAAATCTACACCAAATTAATCTTGGTAACATGCCACTTCATCTCTCACTGAAAAGCTTTCTATGGTTCTGCACATCCTTTAGGATAAGCTCTCAATTTCTTAACATGCTGTTTCCTAAACCATGTGCTGAGAAACACTAGACTCCCTGAATATTAATAGATGCTTCATTTAAAAAAAAAAGGAAATAAAGAAATGCTACCTGCTATCACCACTTCTCCATGTACATGCACATTCACTAAGAAACTGAATATATTATCAAGACATCAGAAGTTTTCTTAAGCCAACATTTTCAAAATGTGTTGGACCACAGAACACTTTCTTCAGTGAAAACTTAGGAATATTCGCTTGGCATTAACATTCCACAAAACGGTTTAAGATATTCACCTCTTCACCTCCTCATCCCTTTTGAAACTTAGCTTCTGCTACTACCTTACACAAATCCTTCCTGTCTTTAAATTGGTTGCTGAGCAAATTGAACTAAGTCCTACCTTTAAGTTTGACACCACCCTTCTCTGACCACCCGAGGGATAAAGTGTCCCAAATTCAACTCACTGCAGTGTGGACCACATGTCCCAGGTTTTCTACATGGTCCTCGTTTTATGTAATTTGCCCTTCTTAATAAAAATGATTAAAATATAGCATGAAATGAACTTTTTATTTTGAGAGATTTATTTTTATTTAAAAATTTTTTATTGAGTTACAATTGACAAAAAAATTGTATATGTTTAAGGTGTACAATGTGACAATTTTATATACATATAAAGTGAAGTAATTACCACAATTAAGCTAATTAGCGCATCCATCACTGATTGTAATAAGTTGTACATTAGAAAAGGAATCTTTTCCTGAATTACATATCCCACTTTCCAATTTATATAGTTGGCTTGTTGTCATTGAGCGCACCTATTTTTTGTATTGCTGATTTGAGGCACTCTATGTAGTACTACATTGTTAATTCTGTTTTATGTCTTTTCATATCTCTCCTAGTAGGTTAGTCTATTTTTCTCTAGTACTTATTTATCTCTCAGAGTTAGAATTTACATTGATTGTAATAATGGTTCTGTGGCTACCTATCACAGACATTCAAATGGCAAAGTCCTTTTTACCCAAAATAAAAATTTCAGTTTTAAAGAGCAAGCTGACTGCCTAAGAAATGAAAACCCTGCTGTAATTTAAGGAATAAGGTCTAGTCCTTGGGCATCTCAAAGCCTCAAAACTTAAAGGAAACCAAAAGCACTAGGATCAAAGTCCCTATTCTATCTGCTTCCAGAGCCCTCTGGGCTTTCAGCTACTGCTTCTTTTAAAAACATACAGATGCTTCAATATAAAACAAGTGTGGGTAACAAATTATTTGTGGGTGAAATAATGGGATACTTTGGATTTGCCTTAAAACATTGCAGCAAAAATAAAAACACCAAAGGGTGGTGGAGCAAACACAGATTAAACATAATTGAAAAAATGTTGATAGGTATTGAATTGGATAATAAATACATGAGGGCTCAGCTCAGTATACTATGTTTGTGTATGTTTGAAAATTTCTATAATAAAAAGCTCTAAAAATGTATAGGTGACTGATGCTTATTGAACAGGCAGGATGATGATGGCCCAAGTGCTTTTCCCATCAGATCTGTACCCCTATGAGGTTCTACTTATTTCACTGCCAATGGCCAGCTCAACCCAGCTCCTCACTTAATCCCACAGTCACCCAGCCTGCTGTCACTACCCCCAGGCCTCTGAGAAAAAACAACCAAGGAGTAACTTCCATCAAGAGAAGGTAAGTAAATGGAGCTAGGTCTCTTTTGCTTTATCTTTTTTCCTGTTTTTGTTTGTTTGTTTGTTTGTTTTTTATTTTTGTTTTGAGACAGAGTCTTGCTCTGTCACCCTGGCTGGTGTGCAGTGGTACAATCTTGGCTCACTGCAATGTCTGCCTTCCAGATTCAAGCGATTCTCATGCCTCAGCCTCCTGAGTAGCTGAGACTACAGGCACATGCCACCATGCCCAGCTAATCTTTGTATCTTTAGTAGAAACGGGGTTTAACCATGTTGGCCAAGCTGGTCTCAAACTCCTGACTTCATGTGATCCACCCACCACAGCATCCCAAAATGCTGGGATTACAGGCATGAGCCACCATGCCTGGCCTTTTTTTCCTGTTTTCTATCTGTTCTTCTGTCCACCAACCTATCTCCCCCACTGTCAGCCTACCCAACTGCCCACCTGCACATCTGCTGCCCTTCCTTGCTCCAGCTCCATCAGTTTTTGAACTAGGCAAAACTCTTTGGCCAACTCTGCCCAGACCTTCATAATATTTCACCTAAAACTACTGCAGGTATCTCAGG
Source organism: Hylobates moloch (assembly GCF_009828535.3). Classification (NCBI taxonomy): domain Eukaryota; kingdom Metazoa; phylum Chordata; class Mammalia; order Primates; family Hylobatidae; genus Hylobates; species Hylobates moloch. Next base: position 224,686,493 of record NW_026652276.1, on the reverse strand, counting down.
TGTCCATCAGTTTTTGTCAGCTCTTTGACTAATATTAATAATATTTCTCCTGAAACCTTTGTTATTAATTGATGCCAGGAAAATAAATCTGCTTTTCTCTGCCTTCTTGTGTCCTTTTGACTCTTTCTGACAATGTAAATCCTGACTCCACTGCTGCCCCATTCCCAACCTTCTGTGCATGGTCTACTTCCAAGATCCTTCAGATGGTGCCTCATGATACACACCGTCTGGCCTTAAAGAGGCAGGGGAGCATGTAATAGAAATGAACTTGTACTATCATAAAAGCCAAAGAAGAAAGAATCAAGGATAGATGATCAAAGGGGCAAAATGCATTAGAAAAACCTATAGCGATTAAGTAGTTAGAAAACTTTGGTAACTAGGATATCATTACCAATGATTAGTTCAGAAAGAATAGAAATGGATTCCAAGTGCACATAATTCACTCAAGAAGAAGGCATAGTAAAGACTGATAACATGCCTAACGAGATACACAATGATAGGCAGGAGAAAAATATGAAAGAATCTTTTACAGAAAAACATTCAGACCTGGGAGTTTTCAAGACAAGTTAGACCTAGGCATATTGAAAGGCCAAAAAAGGAGTCACTGGAAGAGACTGAAGAATCTAGAAGTCAGAAGGCAACAAAGCAGGGTATTGGAAGTGGTAGAAAAGACAGAGGGTGAAAATACATATCAAGGTGTTGGTCTTGGACAGGGTGAGCAGCCCTCTTTTGTGAGATTAAAAGGTATTCCTTTATAAGGAAATCAATTTTGAAAAAAGCTAAAGATTACTTTTTGAATGGTTTCAATGTTCTCAGTAAAAATGTATTAAATTATATGAGCTGATACATGTAAAATACTTGGCACGAGGCTTGACATATAATAAATGTTCACCATGTAGCGGTCCTAGGAGACTTAACAGTAGTGTAGTGGCATTGGTAAGAACGGCAGTGAACAATTATTGAGTGTTTACTATGTTCCAGGAGCTTTCCTAAGCTATTGCAGTGGTAGCGGTAGAGGGAGAAGCAGCAGGAGTAGCAATAATAAATAAAAAAACGTCTGAGAATAAAGTGAGCAGGAGTAGGCTTGAGAAAAGCAGAAGGTTGATTGGCAGAGATACGGAGATTTCATCAGCAACTGAGCAGACAATTATTAAGCATGTATGGGAACCCACGTGAACTTTGGCCAGGCACTGGTAATCAAAAAAGTTGCCAAGTGTCTGATCAGAAGCGAAGCTAATGGAGTGGCTGAAATTACAATAAATGGGCAGTCTTACTATATAAACAAGTGTTTATGGTTAAAAGGTTCAGGAGATATCTCAGAGGAAGGTTACTGACAATTAGTCATGGGGCTTAAGGATCTCCTTGCTACTAGCTAAGCAGAGGAATAGAAATAGTAAAGAATGGGAAGCATGGTTAGCATATTATAACATAAATGCTGAAGTCACTGAAAATGTACCAGAAGACAGATGGACAGGAAAATTGAGAACAAGTTTCAATAATGAAGTATTACTTCATTTAAGAAACTGATTATGTGATTGCAAGTAGATCAAAAATATTGTCCGCATCCCTATATTGCCCAGCCTTTATTACCATAAATCATCAGAGACGGTAAAAGTAATCTTAGAAATTTATAGACAATGGTAACAAGACTTTCTGATATCGACTCGTGATACCATAGACCTCAAATGAGAAAAATGGATAATAAGAGAAGGAACAATCATTAGAATGGTATTAGTTATCAATAAGCAATTATATTCTTCTCCATTCCCACTGATTTCAGGGAAGAAAGGGAAAAGCTAACTTTGGGGGGAATGAAGTTAACAGGTGACCACAAACTAATTGATATAATGAATTGATATAATAAATGAATTGATAGAATGAATTCATAGAATTAATGAATTGATAGAATGAATTCATAGAATGAATGAATTGATATAAGAAAACGTGCAGCACACTAAATGTGAATGGAACTTATATACATGAGACTCGCACTGACCCAAATGGTTTCTAGCTTCTAACAGTTCTATTTTTAAATTTTATTTACTAATTTTGAAGGTTACTGCAAATTTTATTTTTATTTTAGAGGCAAAAAAACTAACTTTACAACAATCAGCTTATAGTACAATATTATCAGTCACTCAGGATTGCTCTTTTTATATCCTTATATTTGGTAGTATTATAATAACGTTACATGCGGGTACTCACTCTGGTGTTTTTAACATACTTGGCATTTTGCTACATTTCTTCTTCTAACTTGTTTTACTTGTCATCATATTTTTGAGATTTATTAATGTAGATATACTTAAATCTAGTGTATTACTTCTAACTACTGCATGGTACGCCACTACTTGCATACTTCACGTTTTGCTTATCCATTTCTCACTAATGGGCATTCGAGTTATTTCCAACTCTTTGCTGGTTCAAACTGTGCTGCAGTAAGTAAACTTCTGAGAACTTATCTTTAATATATCTCCAGAAGAATAACCTAGGGGTGTATACTCAGTAATGAGACTGCAAAGACATAGAATATGAATATATGTAATTTCACTAGTATTATTAAATTATTCTCCATAATAACAACATTAATTTATCCCTCCACTCTCAGTAGAGAAGAGTTCTTATTTCTCTACAACCTCACCAACACTTATGCTTTCCAGCATTTTAATTTTTGCCAGTGCAATGATTATAAATGGGTTTCTTATTTGTTCCTGCTGTATTCATTTAATAGTTTGCTTAGCACCTTTTAAGCATCAAGTGTGATGCTCAAATGTGTTAAACCACCTGGCTGAAGTTGGTAATGTAGCCTCAAAGTCACGTTTGGTAAATAGTTCAAAGTGTCACATATATTTATTATTGAATTTAAGACAACAGGGGAAAAAACTTTAATGGGTTGCAATTTCCAGCAAATTGTAACTAATAACTGTGAAAAGTATTTCTGCTCAGAGGATCATGAGAAGGAACATGGAACCAATGCAAGATAGATATGTGAGCCAACACACGTGGTTAGCTTCATGTAAGCCCAGCATAGCTACTCTCCAAAGTGTCTTCTTAGGGTCACACCTGAACTGACTTCTGATTTTTACTTAAATCTGTTGAGAAAAAGGCAATTTTGCTTTTGTTTCTTAGCAACAGATAGCTTGATCCTGAAAGTCTAATGGTAAGACATGGTTAAAATGAAGAAAGAGATTGCATGGTCATTTAAATGTTACTCTCTACCTAAAAGCAATGCTGAGAAGACTCTCTTCAAAGACTCGTCCATTCAAATTCCTCTTGTTAAACAGTTTAATTGCATCCTGTGTCTAATTTTTAAATTAATTAGTGATGTTTCCTTATATAACTCTAGAATTTTTGTCATTAATGATGTAAATATCACTTCCTGGACTATTATTTTGACTTATGCTGTCCTGTGTTAGCCAAACAATTTATTTTTATAGTCAAATCCATCAATTTTTCTTTTTTTAATTTTATTATTATTATAGTTTAGTTTTAGGGTACATGTGCACAATGTGCAGGTTTGTTACATATGTATACGTGTGCCATGTTAATTTTTCTTGAAAAGTACGATGTATTTTATATCTTCTTAGTATATCTGGAGCATTTAACTGATTATTTCTCATATAATTAGCCTACTTTCCGTAAAACATTTATTCTAAACTTAAAGCATTTTCCACTGATTTATGATGCCATCACCATCATTTACCAAGTTTATGTAGAGATATCAGTCTCTTTCTGGACTGTCAATCTTGTACTGTATATCTACTTATTCTTATACAAAAAATGAATGTATTTTACTAATTGTTGCTTTGCAGTATTTGTTAATATCTAGAAGGATTAGTCATCCTTTCTTCTCTCCACCTTAATTCAAAAGTTAAAATCTGTGTTAACTATTTTAGGACCTTTATTTCTCTCTATATATTTTAAATCAATATGGAATTTTCCCCATGATTCTTGTTGTAATTATTATTGGAAATGCATTAAATATATTCCAACCTTAGAAAAACCGATGTATTTACAAGATAAAGGCTCCCCATTCGTGAACATAGTATATTTCTCCATTTATTTGAACTTTATTTCTTGTGCTTTACTAGGGCTTTATAATTTTCTAAAAAATCCTGTACATTAAAAAAATTAATTTCTATATATTTTATGAGTGTGTTGCTTCTTTTTATTATGGTTTCTAATATGATAGTCTTGATATAGAAAAACCTTATTTACTTTTATATGTCGATCTTATGTTAGAAAATTTTGCTGAACTTTCTTATTGGTGTAGTTTGCCATTAATTCTCTTGCATTTTAAACGTAAATGATCATGTTATCAGCAAATAATTACAATGTGTTATTTATAACAATTATTTTCTTTTTCGCTGTATTGACTAAAATTGTTAGTACTGTGCTGATAGGTATCACTTATATAAAGCATATATATCTAGTTCCTGATTTGAAAATAAGTGCCTCAGATTTATCCATCAAACATGAAGTTTATTGTGGAATATTTGTATATAGGGTTTATTAGAATATAAAATTTCTGTCTATTTCTAGCTTTCTAATAATTTTCATCTTTTTTTCATGTATATTGAGATGACTCTGTTTTAGATTTTCTGGAATCGAACTATCTTTCTATTCCTGGGAAAATTATAAAAATGTGTTGCTTTTTAAAATGTGGAACTTGGTTGGATATTTTTAAATGTTTTTATCTATAAAATTAGTGTATGCATTTTCTAAATTATGCAAATTTTATAAAATGAGTTGTCAATGTTTTCTTTTTTTTTTCATTTTCTGAAAAAACTTACATAATATTTGGGAATCATGTGTCTCTTGAAACTTTGGTAAAATCTACCCGTAAAATTATTTTACATGGGAGTAGTGAAGAGAGCAGAGATGTTATCTTTTTCATAGCCATTCAAAGCCATTAATGATTATTATTCTAAGTTTTCTGCTTTTTAGGGGGTCAATTCGGCTTTTACTTTCAGATATGTGCCTATTTTATCCACCAATATGTTTTAATAATATTATTTATTATTTTTAATCTCTACTAGACCTATTTTAATTTCTACCTTTTCATTTTTTATTCATTTGTATCTTTTCACTTTTTTGCTCATTGAAAATTCCAGAAATTTATCCACCTTCTTAGAATTTAAAAAAAAAAAAAACGGTTTTTGGTAACAATCTCTTTTTTGTTTCTTTTCTATGATGTTTATTTCCTATGTATTACTTATTTTTAATAATTTAGGCTTACCCTATTACTTTTTCCTGTCATCTATATTTCTATAAATTTGTTTTAAAACATTATGCAAACCCTCAAAAGAAATTAACTTTTCCTCCTTAGGTTCATAGATAGTCATCAAATTCGTAATTTAACCAACTTCTTCTCAGCTGGAGTCAGAGAAAAGCAGTATCTTTTCTCTCTAGAAGCAGGCATCCCACCAGTCAATCTGCAGTCTGGTGACAAATGGCTAAGAAATGTGGAGATGAGGTAAGCATTTCCAGTCTCTGTTCAAACACAGATCCCACAGGACTCTAAGTTTGAGGAAGCTCACAGCAAGAGGAGACAGAAGTACCACCAATCTGAAGAATCCCAGTCCCAAATAGAGAATTCCATTTGTTGACAGAACTCTTCAACTAAAGCCAGCCTCCAGCCAAAGAAAACATGAAGAAGAAAACGTCGAATTCTTGGCACTGGTAAACTTTGCTTTAGTTCAGGGCTTATACATCCTGAAAATTATGTCCAAGATCCTCCTGGCACTGTTTCCAAAATTCTGAACCATGACTACACTGCTGTTTGCGAATGATATCATCACATTTGTGACTCTTAATCACCAAGGAGGCCTGTCCAGACCGAATCTTTTCTCAGCGGTTTTCACTTTACAGGGAGACTATGTGCAGAAAAAAAATGAGAAGGAGAAGGAACTCTAAGTCCTGAAAGCTCAATCCCAGGAAAAGTTGAGAGGGACTTCTAAATTGGAAATTGTATTGATCATGGCTCTACAACATAATAGGTGATATTGGTGTGGCGCTTTAGGATTGCTTTAGGATTAACAAAATGTTTTCATAAATAGATCTCATTTAAAATCTCAAACCAATCTGCCAATTAGACACAGCGGGTATTATTATTCTTATATTTTAGTCATGTGATCTAGGGCTTAGGCGAGGTAAATTCTTTCTGAAAGTACACATAGCCAAAAAAAAAAAAAAAAGAGGCAAATTTAAGATAAGACCACATAAAACCCTAGAATTTTAGAACCCAGAATTTTGTTCGAACTCTTACCTTCTTCAAGGGATTTGGGGAGTTGGAAAAAAGTAGGATCCTCAGCTGCCCAAATGAGTACCATTCAACCCTCCCCATTACCTTTAGCATAAGTGTTGTGTAGGGACTGACATAATTGTTTATTATCAATAGGGGAATTCACTCTACTATATCATACAATCCTTTTCCATGTAAATATTCTACAATTCTGTACATGTGCAAAGTGGGAGACAGGCAGAACACAAGCCTGTGGTTTGCTCAGTGGAAAAATGGAGAGCACAGACTCTCCCAGGGTCTCTGTTTCTGGTTTTGTCTCATCTTTCCAAACTCAAGCACCTTGGAGCACAGCAAGGATAACCTTCTAGACCCCTTCTTTTCTCTAGCTACCCTCATTTTCATAGTGATCTCCTCCAGTTTTATCACTTCATTTATTTTTATTTTATTTTATTTTTTGAGATGGAGTCTCACTCTGCCACCCAGGCGGGAGTGCAGTGGCACGATCTTGGCTCACTGCAACCTCTGCCTCCTGGATTGAAGCAATTCTCCTGCCTCAGCCTCCTGAGAGGCTGAGATTACAGGCATGCACCACCATGCCTGGCTAATTTTTTGTATTTTTAGTAGAGATAGGGTTTCACCATGTTGGCCAGGCTGGTCTCAAACTCCTGACCTCAAGTTATCCACCCACCTCAGCCTCCCAAAGTGCAGGGGTTACAGGCATAAGCCACTGTGCTCAGTCCAGTTTTATCACTTTAAATGCCACCTACATTTGATGACTTCAAATTTGTACTCTAAACTGGACTTATCCTGTGAACTACATGTAGATCACATGTCCATTGAGACAGATATCCAAGTGGATCTGCCTAAATACCCATTAGACAGACCCACTTGGGTATCTAATAGACATCTCAAAATTAGCATGTCTTGCACTAAACTTCTGATCTTACCTCCTCTAAAACTTTCTCCACCTGAGGCTTTCCTTCTTTCAGGTAATGATACCTCTCTACTTCCTGTTGCTCAGGGAAAAACTGACTCCTCTCTTTCTTTACACTCCTTAGCCAATCCATCAGAAAATCCTTCTGGCTCTATATTTTCATCATATTCAGAATCCACTTATATCTCACCATTTCTACAGCGAATCTGATTCAAGTCACATTTTCCCTCACCCGAATTATTGTGAGGCTGACTGATTTGCTTTTACCTGGTCCCATACAGTCTGTTCCCAACACAGCAGCCAGCGTGATCCTTTTTTTACCATCCTGTCCTGATAGCCCCAAGTGGCTCCCCGTCGCACTCAGAATAAAGCCCAGTTCCCACAGTCACCTGGAAGGCACCCCCAACTAGCTGTCCATTGTCACTCTTCTGGACTCACCTGCTGCAATTCCATCCTGACTCACTCCACCAGAGCCACACTGGCCTCCTTGCTGGGATGGGAACATGCCAGACCTGCTCCCTGCTCGGAGCCCCGACTAGCTAATTCTCCTGCCTGTAATGTCCATCCCCGACATAGCCACATAATTCACCTCTTTACCGCCTTCACGTTTTGCACCAAATATCACTTTCCCATGAAAGCCTTCCTCAACATCCTATTTAAAATTGCATGCCACCCCTCACATTCCCCATCATCCTCCTTTATTTTTCCCCACTGGACTTATCACTTTCTAATATGCCACATAATCGACTTAATTTGATGATAGTATATCTCTTCTCTCTAGAATATAAGCTTCATAAAGACAGAGCTTTTGGTCTGTTTTGCTCACTACTCTGTGCCTCAGTATCCAGATCATAGCCTGACACATAGTAGGTACTCAATAAGCATTTGTTAATGAATCAATGGATGAATAAACTAATTAAAACATGACCTCTATACTTCTATGACTCTGACATACATATACACAGGCAGGATCATAATCACATACTCAAAAGCAAGCCTTAAGCTCTCAAAGTTGAGGGGATCTGCCCGAATGGCAATCCACTGGTGCAGGCTTCCTACAGCAGTTTCCTGCAGACATGTGAGAGGGAATTCATTGATGCATCTGGACAGCCAGCTCCCTGCTCTAGCCATTGAACAAATGAAGACATCTTAGACTGGCCAGCACCTGATGCTTCACCATGGGATCTAGAGGGGGCCGCCTGGTCCACCATGCAGAGATGGGAATTGCTGTGAGAGAAGCAAGAAGCACTCTAGGGGAAGTGTCTGACCAGTGGGACAGACAGCACACTGGGCAGGTGGGCGGCTTGAGATGGGAAGAGCTGTTTTTCTTTGGACAGCTGCAGAGGAGTTGTCTGTGTGCCAAGCCCCTCCTAGGTCTCCAACCTTGAGGAGGGATTTTGTGGTGAGTAATTAATCACGGGTTGCTTTTGCTCTGGCCCTCCCTTTGGAAGAGACTAGTATACTCCTCTCCTTCCTATCTCCCCACCCCTCCAGGGAAATAAAGCAAGCTAAGGTTATAGTTCTGACCAGACATAGCTCATCAGAAGCTACTGTGGAAATCCCCACTCTGGCTGCTTACCCTTCTCCCAGACTCTCCATCTCTTGTTTTTCACCGTTCAAGTTCTCCCTCTCCTCCACACCTGCCCACGGCATCTCCACAGTCTCCTCTCTGTTTTGCCTGGGAGCTCTCCCACCTGCAAGCACCATGAACTGAGTCCGTCTCCACCCACCTCCAAGTTGTTCCTCTCTCTGCACCCAGGTAAGGAGAAGCCTGGCATTGGGGGGATTGGTGGGCAGAGGAGAAGGAAGCACAAAGAGTAGAGCATGAAAATAAAGAAGTCAAAACACTTTCCAGCTTGCTTTGCCCACAAGAGACAACTCCCTGTGACACGAGCATCTGTTCCCACGCAGCCACCCTCCTTCCACCGGATCTGGCACCCCACATCAGAAATCACGAAGCACACAGTGTTTTGTGTGCTCCAGCCTGTGGCACCCTCCAGTCGCGGGTACACTGAGGTGGAGTGAGGCGGGAGGAACATGAGGCAGCTACTGATGCCAGGACTTGGAGGTTCTGCTTCCATTTTTATCAAATGATTTTGCCCAAGTGCATCCGTTTTGCCTCAGCTTTCCCATCTAAAAATAGGAGAGTCTTGTCTTCTTCTCAAGTGCACAGAGGATTGCATGGTGAGAGGCATCCAGTGATGTGCTGTTTCTGTAGAATAATCTGTAAAAATAGAATTGAGGAAAATATTATTTCCTCAACTCTTAGACGCAGAACAGAGAATATTCAAGAAGATGATATCCTTGATTATTTTTCAGCTCCATGGGAGAACAAATATTTGACCTTGGACAAAGCCTAGGAAGGAAAGGCTCCATGTATTACTCCTTCGTCTTGGTCAAAGAACAAAATCCCCAGGCCCCAGACCACATCAATAACAGGGTCCGCCACTGAAGAGACTGGGCCCTGCTCAGAGCCCAGCCTCGGGCCTCCTGAATCATTTAGGCATTTATTGCTCTTTCTCAGCACCCACAGGGATCTATTCTGGAAACCCTAAGGTAGGCAATTGGATGCAGGGAAATGATCGCATTGGCAAGAGCCCCGGAAGCCAGAATCACTCACATCACTCTCAGGGGTGACAGATTTTCCAAGGGGCCTGCAACTTTCTAATGCAGCATTTGAAAATAGTCAGCCACACTCCTGGAAAGTGGCTTGCCTGGGAGATCAACATTGTTTTTCTCACCAGTGTTTTCTTTTGCATTTTGATGAATGATGAAAACACCTTGGCAGTACTGAGATAGCCTTGGTTTCCTCATCCAGGCAGCTCCCTTGCCCTGGTACTTCATTCCAGCTCTCAGTCTATGGCCAGCAAGAAACGGAAAAACATCTTTTAGAAGGAGGGTCTTGCTGGGTTTTCGAGGGAGATCTCTTGCTGTTTTGTAGCACAAAATGATGTTTAGAAGTTTAAAGTATGTTCAAGCCTACTAAAACCAACTTCATGGAAAATGATAGTTATTTTTAGAAACAAAGTTTGAAAACAAACTAGCTTCCCTATTAAATGCTAATATTTTTCAAGTAGATAAAGTAACTAATCCTCAGGCTTAGGGTCATTTTCAAAATGTGAAAGCACAATATCATGCATCTGTGTGTGATGAAGTTGACCTTCACAGCACCAGAACTGGGACAGTCTCTCCACCAGACAATTTTGATGTGGAACATTCAAGTGCTCATTTTTGAAGCTTATCCCTTGTCCTCTGGCAGAAGCCTGAGTTACAGACATTAGTTGAAACGGGTGCTGCCTCGTCGAAGTAGGGAATTTTTTTCTTTTAAGCATCAAAGTCAGCTCTAATATCAGCAGGACTCCTAGATTTTCCTGGTTCAAAGCTCCTCTCCAGATGAAAATAAAAGAGAGCAGGGAGCCTGAAATGATGCTTTCTTCAAAGCCCTGATCCCACCATTGACTTCTGCAGAAAAGAGAACTGACAGTGGCAACTATTCAGGAGGTCTAAACACAGGTGCACATGTTGCTGGGACTGGTAATTATGACTTGTCAGGAAGCTTGAGGGGAACATGTTGGTCAAAAGGCAAAAACAAAGGTCGCATATTGACCCAGAACAAGCAGACTAAAAGACTGCCCATATAACCATCATGTTAAAGACGGGCTCCAGGGCCGATGCCACAACTACCCAGGATATCTCATTTGTATAACATGCAGGATCACTAAACACTTCAGAAAACACCATAAAGGGGGAAAAACAAGAATGTTTGTGTAAGGAAAACATTCCTTATTGAATCTGTTAATAGTTAAATGCTTTTGAGAGAGAAGGAAGCCAACAAGAAACTAACAGGGGGTTTCTTTTATTTAGACTTTCAAAAGACCTTGACAAGATCTCCTACCAAATTTAGTCATCACAGATTCAGTAGGCGGCTTTATCATGTAAAAGGAACTGGCTCAGAAACACCATGCAGGCAAATAACACGTATCCCAGGGATGGAGGCTGAGATCATAAGAGGGTGGGGAGGGACAACACAGTGAAGTTGATAAATCCAGAGATGACATTTAGCTCTTTTCAGTAAAGGAATTACCAAATTGATGAGGCAAAAAAAAAATAAAAAAATGTGGAAGTTTGCATGAGAGCAAAAAAAAAAAAAAAAAAAAAAAAAAGAAGAATAGTAAATGAGTTTTCTTTTATAAAATAAATTTAAATTTAACATATATAATGCAAATATATATAATTAATTATTTTCAGGTTATCTGTCATAAACCAAGAAAAGGGCCTGTATGATGTAGGGAAAGGAGGCATTACAGTAATTGCAGTTTTCGGCTGCTATGCAGAGGGAGCACAAAGACTGACATGACATTGTAGAAGTGAGAGTTGTCAAATGAAATGATTAGAAATCACCTTTTGTTAGCTTCTTTGTGTCTGGTACTATGTAACGGGCTTTCTTTGTAATATGCCTGATTCTCACCGCAACCCTATGAATTAGGCATCATTACCTCCCTTTAGATGTAGAGACTGAGGATGACGGAAATTGAGTACATCAACCAAAGTCAATGTGGCATATAAGTGATTAAGCCAGGATTTTAATCTAGTGATGTCTTCTTCCATAGCCTGTACAGTCTCAGAAAGACAGTAGGAAGTGCAGGAAGGAAAAAAAGCGGAAAGATAGGTAGAAATAGGGGGATAGATAGAAGATAGACAGATAGACAGATAGACTTCCCTACATCTATGTCTACTCATCTCCTCATAAGGTTCCCATGCCCAGAATACACTCACTTTGCTTCTTGCACCTCAGAAAGAGAAAAGGCACTAGGTAATCCCCTGAAACACCACGCTTACAGAGAGTTCCATGGTGGGAGGGAGAATACTGGGAGAAAATATGACCTAAGCCTGTCAAGTAATAAAGGATAAAAGTACAAATGCTTTCAGTGTTTTTGTGCACCTACTATGTATCAGGTCTGTACCAGAAACTTGTACATGTTATTTCCATGGAATCATCATCAAGCGTCTCTTTTGTTACCCCCTGTTGAATCAGTGAGGAGTCTGAGGCTTTGGAAGAGTTTATTACCTTGCCCCTTCCCCAAATAAAGCATTCAGAAAACAACAAAGCAGAAATATAAACTATAAACAACAAAGCAGAAATATAAACTATGGAGACTCCTTTTACTTCACTAAGGACTAAGGTTTAAAAAAAATGAATGTATAGTGTGTTATTCCTAAAAGGAATCACTGGATAAAAATGGGTTCCAGAATAATTTATACAAATTCATAGACCAGAAGCCCATGAAGAGTTATTAAATGAGGTTAAGAAATCCAGGCATATTCATAATCTTCTAAGTTTAACTTCTTACAAGATCAGGGAAATGATAAAATTTTATCCTAAACTATTATAGGACAATGATAAAATTCTGCTATGACCTCTTGTTTGGTGCTTTTGTGAACTATAATACTAGTTCAGTAAGCTCAGGTCTACTCTGGAAGACAATTCTTACAGAAATAGACGCATTCAGCCAGAGGTGTGAGAACCAGGCTCTAGTCCAGCTCTCCTGCTAAAAGACCATGGTGAGATCCAAGTCTGATTAGTGACATCTCTGGACCTCACATGAAGGCCTAGAATATTGACCTTTAAGCTCCATTCCAGTTCAGCATTCTATGGAATCCTCAAAACCTGAAAGGGGCTGACTGGTCTAGCTCTCACATCTCCCATCCCACATCCACCCTTTAGGGGTGCTTCCACTGACTGTTGAAACGGCCGATTAAAAACATCATGATTGCAGATAATTTTAATTATTCTATACAGCAAAATATCAAATCCCAGATCTGCATCTCCAGCCCAGCAAGGCTCTCAGCCACATCCAGATGTCCTGGGCCACCAGCCAGCCATGACTCTGTGGGTGCTCCATGGAGTCTTACCCAATTAAAAAAGTGAATCTGCCGGAACAATAACAATAGCAGCAATGAATGTCAAAGCTAAGGAGAAATTATTTTTAGATTTGCTATCTTAGATTATCTGCATTGCTGCTCACATCCACATGTCCTCAAGAAAAATGTCAACAAAGGGAAATCTGAGGACAGAAATGCCTAGAGACTGTGGGTAATTTCTTTTCTGCAGAAGATGGGAGATATGAAAAGAAGGGTAAGATGTGTCTCATGAGGGAAGGATGTTTTGGAAAAGGTATAAAAAAAGGACGACTATATAGTGGATAAGTCTATGGACTATTGGGGGCTAGATTGCTTGGGTACAAATCTGGCTATACCATTAATTAGCTACACGATGTTTCATTTCCTTAGGCCTCAATTTCCTCATCTACAACATGGGTATAGAGAGAGTCCACTTACCTTATTGCACTTTCCCTAAGAATAAGTAAATTAAATTTGCAAAGTCCTTGTGATCATTGCCTGGCACTCTCTTAAATGTTAGCTGTTCTAGCTGATGTTATTCGTCACTTGGAAGAGTGAGAACATCTGCCCTCTCCCTGGGGGAGGAAGGTGGCTTAGGCAGGCCTTGTGGTGTTTTCTTCTCTCTCTGTAACTTCTCCTGCAAGGTTAGAGTTGGATTTGAAACACTGAAGCTTTGAAAGTATCTGTTCTCCCTCCCTCTCCCAGAGAAAAGACTCTTGAACATACATTCCTAGAATTTGTGACAATTCCTCCTAAAAACTCTAAGAGCAGAAACACCCCTTACTCTCTTTTCAATTTAATTAGCCCTTTTGACTTGCTTTAGAGCACCTTGATTTTTTAAATTTTATTGTGTAATTGACAAATAATAATTACACATTTTTCCGGGCAACTTAGTGATGTTATGGTGATATTGTATATCCATCATCTCAAGCATGTATCATTTCTTTGTGTTGCGAACATTCAATATCCTCCTTCCAACTATTTGAAACTATATAAAATTGTTAATCACAGTCATCCTCCAATGCTATAGAACATAAGAAATTCCATTTGGCTGTAATTTTGTATCCTTTAACAAAGGATCTGTCCCTAGCCCCCTTCCCCCTACCATTCCCAGCCTCTACTATCCTCTGTTCTGCTTTTTACTTCTTCTGAGATCAACTCGCTTTAACTTCCACATGAGTGTTTTTAAAACATGATGTACCTTGGGCTGCTAGGTATTGGTGCCATCAACGGGACTTGCTTGTCACCTACATTTCTGTGTGGTATGAACCTGGAGGAAGAACTGGAATGTTTCTGTCTTTTTTTCTTCTGCATTCCCCTGTGCTCATCACACTTCTCTAAGGAGATGAAGAGGAAGAAGTAGAGGACAGAGCAGAGGCGGAGAGAAGAGAGCTGTCCTGGCACTTCAGGAATCCTCCAAGAAAGCCAGGCCTCTCTCTCATGTTCACAGCAAGCAACAATTGGCGAAGAGGAGACACTCGACACAGGTTTGTTACATTTGCTCAACAGCATGAAGAGTGGCCAAAAACTGAAAAGTGAATGATCTAAAACAGATGGGAAATGAATCCACCTCCCTCAGACCTACCCAAAACCCAACCCTACTCTTCCATCAGAAGACTGAAAACATCCATTTGAAAGTGCTGCCCTCAGACAGGATGAGGAAGAGCACAGAGTGACACAGAGAAATAAAAACCCTTAGAATTCTCCTCTCAAAAAGAGGTATTTTGCAGGGCATGGTGGCTCACACCTGTAATCCCAGCACTTTAGGAGGTCAAGGCAGATGGATTTCTTGAGCTCAGTAGTTTGAGACCAGCCTGGGCAACAGGGTGAAACCCCATCATGTTAGCTGGGCATAGTGGTGTGTGCCTGTAGTCCCAGCTGCTCAGGAGACTGGAGTGGGAAGATTTCTTTAGCCGGGGGATTGGAGGCTGCAGTGAGCCATCATGGTGCCATTGCACTCCAGCCTGGGCAGCAGTCTGAGACCTTGCCTCAAAAAAAAAAAAAAAAGTATTAGCAAAAGCCCAACTCTTTTCATTTCTTCCAGTTCTTTCATCTGATTTTCCTGTTGCCCTTTGACCCAGCTTTATTGCTCTTTTACTCTAGGATATAACAACTATGAAGAAATTCCACTTCCGACACTGATTAACAGTGATTTTAAGAGCAAATAGTTGAGCTTACACTTAAAATTAAAAATTAATAAAAGAGAGATCTCATTAATATCGATTGGAAAAATTAAACCTCCTCCTCCTCCAGCTTGCATGGCCTCAAATCTCTTTCCACCTCCTGGTTCTTCCATCCCAAAGGATTATGAGAAATGCAGCTGACCTGCACACTGTCACTGTTTTCCAAATGTTACTTGCAAATGAGTCACCGTATAATGCTCAGAATGAAACTGTGTTCTGATGGCAAATTTGGAATGTACTGCTAACTAAAAGTCAAGTTAGAACAAATACACGTCACCTTTTCTCATGTTGACAAAGCATTAATAAAAATGTTAGGCACATGCTGTTCCTGATGCACCCAGGGAAGCCCTCCCACAAGGCGTGTTCTGCTGCCTTAGTGCCTGCCCCAGAGCCTGGCACAGATCTGGGTCTCTACTTAAAACTAAATAAATGTGGATTGTCTTGACCTCAGTGACCTTTTTTCAGGACCTGGGTCATAGAAAGTTCTGGATTCAGCCTCAGAATGCAGATTCTGTTCCTAACTTCCTGTGAGCAATATGTCCTTCAACAATCCCCTTTCCCTCCAACCTGAACTTTATTTTCCTCCTTAAAATTGTGAAGTTACATGAGATGATCCCTAAGGCCCTCACCTGTATTATGTTTTTGTGATTCTGTGATACACCACAGAAGGCAACTTAGAAATGACAGGACAGGGCAGGCGGGAGAAGACAGAAGCGGGAACTAAAGACATTTCCTGCCATGGGGGTCTCAAGACTACAGCAGACACAATAATCACAGCCCTATAGGACCCACAAAATAATAACTGGACTACAGAGGCACATGAGCTAAAATCCAGGCTTCTTTTGAAAGAGCACGTTGAGAAGGCAGCTATAGGAATTCTTGTCCAGGAGGCAGCAAAAACTGCACTCTTTTTCTGAACAAGTCAGTAAGACTTCCTTGTGAGGAGGACTGGGGGTGGTGGGCTGGGAATGGACCCATGAACTGTTGCGACCTCTCTGCGGCCACCATTCCTGGTCCAGCCTCTACCTTCCACCCGCCTCCTCCTCCACGCGCAGGACCAGAGCATGCGTACCCAACAAGCTCTCCCCTCCTGTGCCTCTCTCCTACAGGTGCCTGTGGGCGGGCTCGTGCATGGACAGCCCCAGCAATGCCACCGTGCCCTGCGGCTTTCTCCTTCAAGGCTTCTCCGAGTTCCCACACCTGAGACCCGTGCTCTTCCTTTTGCTGCTGGGGGTGCACCTGGCCACCCTGGGCGGGAACCTGCTCATCCTGGTGGCCGTGGCCTCGATGCCCAGCCGGCAGCCCATGCTGCTCTTCCTGTGCCAGCTGTCAGCCATCGAGCTGTGCTACACGCTGGTGGTGGTTCCCCGCTCCCTGGTCGACCTGAGCACGCCGGGCCACCGCAGGGGCAGCCCTATCTCCTTCCTGAGCTGCGCCTTTCAGATGCAGATGTTTGTGGCTCTGGGCGGGGCCGAGTGCTTCCTGCTGGCCGCCATGGCCTATGACCGCTACGTGGCCATCTGCCACCCGCTGCGCTACGCGGCCGTGGTGACCCCCGGGCTGTGCGCGCGACTGGCTCTGGCCTGCTGCCTCGGGGGACTGGCGGTGTCCGTGGGGCTCACGGTGGCCATCTTCCACCTGCCTTTCTGCGGCTCCTGCCTGCTGCTGCACTTCTTCTGCGACATCACGGCGCTGCTGCACCTGGCCTGCACGCGGAGCTACGCCGACGAGTTGCCTCTGCTGGGCGCCTGCCTGGTGCTGCTGCTGCTGCCCTCGGTGCTCATCCTGGCCTCCTACGGCGCCATCGCCGCCGCCCTGCGCCGCCTGCGCTGCCCCAAAGGCCGGGGCAAGGCCGCCTCCACCTGCGCCTTGCACCTGGCAGTCACCTTCCTGCACTACGGCTGCGCCACCTTCATGTACGTGCGGCCCAGGGCCAGCTACTCCCCGCGCCTGGACCGCACCCTGGCGCTGGTCTACACCAACGTCACGCCGCTGCTGTACCCGCTCATCTACAGCCTGCGCAACAGCGAGATCACTGCCGCCCTGAGCAGGATGCTGAGGCGCCGGCGGCCAGGCCAAGCTCCAGGCGGGGATACGCGCGAGCTCTGATGGGCAGGCCCGGACCAGGCAGAGGGGGCCGCTCGGCTCCGTAGAGTTTTCCCCATCATGAGGGGTCTGCATGGGGAAAGCCAACCAGGGGACTCAAGGACTGCATCTAGGAAAGAGAAAGCCTCCCAGCGGTTGCCCCATCCTCCACTCTTCCCTTGAATTGCCAAGACGCTGTGGAATAGAGCCCTAGACCTGCGTTTAGTGGCTCCGTAAATACTTGTTGCGTTTCTTCCCGGGTGTGTTGGAGCCCGTGCAAGGTGCAGGGCTAGGGTTGATAAAGAAGGCACAGCTCATGGCCTCATGAGGCTCCTAGACCCATAGGTGAGAAAGCCAGATGTGAGGAGTAAACCACAGATGGTGGAGTGGCTCATAAGACTCGTTACCCATGCTAGACTTTTTGAGGGCTGAGGGGAGTCAGGGAAAGTATTTTGGGGAGAAAGACAGCTACACGGAGAACTGTAAGATAAGTAGGGGTTAACCAGGTGAAGAGAAGGACGCAGAATGCTCCAAGCAAAAGTGTTTTACAGGGGCTGGGGCACTTTGGCAAGGACCTTGGAAACAGCTGAGGAATCTGAGTTCAGGGAGGGCTGTGATGGCCTGCCTCCACTGCATGGTCACTGAGGCTGCAGGGTGGCACATGGACCGGAGAGGTGGAGACCTGTTTAGGAAACTGTTGGCATAGTCCGAGAGAGGTGGTGGAACCCGGACCAGGGTGTCAGCACAGGGAATCAAGCCACATGGAAAGAGTCCAGAGATGTGCTGGAAGTGGACGCTACAGGCCCTTGATTGGAATGGGGGTGGGGAAGAAAGAGGAGTTAAGGATCACTTCTAATATAGGTTATTTGGTGGATGATGGTGCCATTGCTGAGAATACAGGAGCAGGAGCAAGTGAGGAGAAAGGGGGTGGTGGTGGGGTTCTGTTTTGAACATGTCCAGTTGAAATGCTGCTAAGACAAAGCAGTAAAGACGCTGCCTGAGGAGGCAGATACACCCATCCAGAGCTCAGGAGAGAGACTAAAGAGGGGGGACAGATTTGGAATTATAGTTGGCTGCTGAGACCATAAAGGTGGGCAATATCACCTGGGAAATTGTATACAGGGACAAGAAAAGAGGTCCCAGCCAGAGCCCAGAGGAAGGCTAGCAGGAAAGGGAGTAGAGGAAAGGAGACTCCACGAGGCTTGAGAGCTGCTGAGGTCCATGGCCTTTGGCCATTCCTTCCTTCGCCTTTCCAGCCTCAGTGACCTCAATTGTAAAATGAGGGCAAGACTCCGTGTTCTGTAAGGTTCCTTCCTGCTCTCTGATCTCTTAAGATGGAGCATGCAAGGATACATAGGATCACCGAAAAGGGTACAAGAGGAAATAAGTGTGAATAATCTAGTGCCAACTGAATGCATGAGGAATGACAAATGGGGAATTGACACAGGTGGCATTAATCGGGAAGGTTTGCTGGAGGGGGCTAGGTTATCTGAAATGACTTGGAGACAGTGGTTGATTTGCCTTGACTTAAATCATCTGGAAGTCAACTGAAAGGCCTATTCACTAATTTGACTCTGGGTAATTAATGTCTGTGAATGCAGAAAGTCAGATGATAGAGGGTCTGGGCCACAGGCTTTTCTAGACCCTCTCTCCCATAAGGAGCCACTTTTCTCGGACGTGATGTGAAAGATGCTTTGTAGAGGTATTAAGCATATAAACTTGCTATTAGAATGACTGATGCTTTTTCTCAGGTAACTGCGATGGCAACACTAATGGACAGTGACTTTGGGAAAATAAGCAGGGGACCTTGAATTGCATTTTGGCTTTCTTTCTCTTGGTTTGGGGGAAAGAAGCATAATACTAACAGAGTGATACACTAGGAAAGTGAACTGACAATAACACTGGAAGACAGAGTAAAGATAATGGGGCTGGTAAGGGATTGTGGCAAAAGTCCACAGATGAGAATGCAAGGTTCTCAGCCACAGGTGTGTCTGGGATGCAGAAGGGAAAGGTGGAATGAGGCAGGATGTGATGAAGACATTAGCACAAACCAAGTGGGAAGGAAAAAAATCGTGATTTAGAATAAACTTGAGCATTCACCTCAAGATATGCACCAAAGTAAATGTCATATGCATCATTTAAATGTAAAATATAAAACCGTTTTTAAAATCTTGAAAAATATATATTAAAAATAAAAATATAACTTGTCTCCGAATGAGAAGAGATGATCTAAGCACAAAGGCAAAAGGAGTTACAGAAAAAAAATAGTCTCATGGGTTTTATGGCAGAAAAATTTAATTCTTGTGTTTATTAAAAATTGTACGTTGGCCAGACACGTTGGCTCATGCCTGTAATCCCAACACTTTGGGAGTCCAAGGCAGGCAGATCACGAGATCAGGAGTTCAAGACCAGCCTAGCCAACATTATGAAACCAGTCTCTACTAAAAATACAAAAATTAGCTGGGCGTGGTGGTGGGCACCTGTAATCCCAGCTACCTGGGAGGCTGAGGCAGGAGAATTGCTTGAACCCAGGAGACGGAGGTTGCAGTGAGCCAAGATCATGCCACTGCACTCCAGCCTAGGTGACAGAGCAAGACTCCATCTCAGAAAAAAAAAAAAAAAGGATATGTTTCCAGGTGTGATGGCACATGCCTGTAGTTCCAGCTACTCAGGAGGCTGTGTAAGATAATTGCACGAGGCCAGGAGTAACACCCTGTCTCAAAAAAAAAAGGATATATGATGTGTGTGTGTGTGTGTGTGTATGTGTGTGTGTGTGTGTGTATATATATACACACATATATATACATACACATACACATATATATATATACATACACACACACACATATATATATAATCAAGGTCCTGTAGTGTCTATATATATATATATATATATATATATAGTAAAGGCAAGTGACAAGCTAGAGATATGTAATTCCAACAAATATAACAACAAAATGGCTAATGTAATTATTCTTACCAAACAAAAGAAAAGAAAAACATGAACATCGCAATTTTAAAAACCGGTAACAGAGATGAACAAACAATTTACAGGATGACTTTATAAAATATTTTTTATTTCAACTTCATTAGTAACAAAAAATTCAGACAATAAAATATAATTTGGTTCCTATCCTATCAAACTTACAAAGAATTCCTCAAACAATTTCCAGTGTCAGCAAAGTTAGGATGTGAAGAGCACTCTTAGATGGCCAGTATAAGACAGTCTTTGAGGAGCTCCATTGCTTCTTTTAAATCATGGTCCTTACTAAGTATTGTCCTCTCAGACCCACTAATTCCATTCCTTGAAGCTTATACTGAGAAAATAATCAGAGATATGGATAAATATTTTTGTAAGGGACATGTATTAGTCTGTTCTCATGCTGCTAATAAAGTCATACCCAAGACTGGGTAATTTATAAAGGAAAGAGGTTTAATTAATTCACAGTTCCACATGGCTGGGGAGGCCTCACAGTCATGGCGGAAGGCAAATGAGGAGCAAAGTCACGTCTTACATAGCGACAGGCAAGAAGAATGAGAGCCAAGTGAAAGGGAAAACCCCTTATAAAACCATCGGAACTCATGAGACTTATTCACTACTATGAGAACAGTATGGGAGAAACTGCCCCCCTGATTCAATTATCTCCCACTTGGTCCCTCTCACAACACGTGGGAATTATGGGAGCTACAATGCAAGATCAGATCTGGGTGGGGACACAGCCTAACCATATCAGGACATTAATTACAGTATCCTAATATTAGTTGAAAATGCAAAGCAATGTACAGGTTCAATATTGGGGTAATAATTAAATAAATATAATGGAACACTTAAAATCTACGCAGAAAAGGTTTCTCATGATGTATTTTTCACCTGATAAAATACCCACGATGTAGTGCTGAATAAAATTTTCAAGAGGTAGAACTAATGACCCCCAAAAAACGAGTACATGTATGTACACATATACACAAATATATAAAAGACTGGATTTTTAAAAACACCAAAATGTTAATAATTTCCATCTCTCTGTGATAGGATTATGGGTAATTTTTATTTTCTTTAGTGTAAATTTTCCAAATTTCGCGTAATTATTTTCAAAGTATATTACTTTTATATATTTTAAAAAATTATTATTTTTCATTGGAGCCCTGTCAATGAATCAGAGACTTCTTATCACCAGGATACAGGTCTGAATCCCACTTTCCTGAAAACTGTCTTCTCACCAAAAGCTCTGGACTTATGTGAAGGGGAACTAGAGCGAGCTTTAGAGGAGTAGCTCAAGGGCTATATGTGGTATAAGAATAGCATTACACTGGCCGGGATCGGTGGCTCACGCCTGTAATCCCAGCACTTTGGGAGGCCAAGGTGGGTGGATCGCCTGAGGTCAGGAGTTCGAGACCAGCCTGACCAACATAATGAAACTCCATCTCTACTAAAAATACAAAAATTAGCTGGGCGTGGTGGCAGGTGCCTGTAATCCCAGCTACTCGGGAGACTGAGGCACAGGAATCGCTTGAATCCAGGAGACGGAGGTTGCAGTGAGCTGAGATTGCACCACTGCACACTTCAGCCCGGGCAACAAGAGAGAAACTCCCTCTCAAAAAAAGAAAACAAAGAATAGCATTACACAAAGTATTTTAATGCCCCACTAGCTTGAAGGAAACCTTACTGTCATTGATAAAGTAAATAGACACTAAGAGGAAGAATAACAATCCACAGTCTTGTAAAAAATTAATGAGCAAATAAATTCACTTGACAAAACTGTTTCTAAACAATGTTACACTAACATATGCTAGTATGTCAAAGAGCACAAATTGGCACAAAACTGAAGTACAAATGTAAGTTACACTAGGAAAATTCCAGAATTTATTTATTCATCCATATTTGCAATAAATACATGCTGATTGAATTCCATGCCAAGAGCTAGACAGTTAAGAATTCAACAGTGATGAAGATCCCACTGTGTTCCTAGCACCTGTGCAAATTATCAAAGAAATGAAAGTGAGGTTTGTATGGAGTTTGAAAATCTAGGAGATTCAGGCAAATAAATAGGCAATTGCATTGCTGTGAAATAAGTACTATGAAGGCAGGAAATATAAGATTATGCAGGAAAAACTAGGCAAAACTTGGGTAGTGGAAGCATCAGGAAAAGCTTATGGAATAAGTAAGGTGTAAGATCTAAAGTCAAGTGGGAATAACTAGAGCCAAAGAAAGCTGAAAGAGGAGCATCCAGGCAGGGGAACAGCATGTGCAAATGCCCCAAGGCAAAAGAGAACATGGAAACTTGTCAGTATGATTGGTTCTTATTATTAGTGATGAGGTGGTTGGGAGAGATGCTGTGTGTGTTGCAAATATGAAGTGGTTGTGCTAGAGGAACAAATGGAAACCAGATCTTGCAAGCCTTGTAAGGGATGACAGATAGGTTTCTGTCCTGGAAAAGATGACAGATTGGGCTCACTGAGATGGAGAGCACAAGGAAAGCAACCAGTGTGAGGGAAGGACAAGGTGGAGGTGATGAGTTCACCGTTGATCATGATGACAAGAGGTAGCACAGTCAGCAGTCTACGTGATGTGCGTCAGGAGAATCTGGGTAGAGAAATGCCCATGTTAGATACAGCATGGCTGATAGAATTCACCAGCATGTTAGAGATTGGCATGGCTGGTAGAAGTCACCAGCATGTTAAAAACTGGCATAGCTGGTAGAAGTCACCAGCATATCTGAGATTTGCATGGCTGAGATCTCCCAGAATGAGTAAGTGCAGTTAGAAGAGCAGTTTCAAGATAAGACCCTGAGGAGCATTAACACTAAAAAAATGAACTGGCTTTCCAAGCATAACACAAAACATGAAATTTATTATGTAAAAAATAACCCAAAGCTTTCTCCATGGGACGCCGCTTTAAGCAAACCAAAAAGAGAAAAGAGAAACTTGGAAATTCACATGTAATGAATGAAAGAGGCTCATTTCATTAATACATAAAGAGCTCTTACAAATTAATGAGAAAAAGGTAACTCCAAAAAATGGGCAAAGTTATGAATAGACTGTTTATAGAAAAGGAAATGTAAATAGCCCTTACACAGCAGAAAGGTTTCAATCTCATTCATAAGAGAAACGCAAAATAAAATTATGAAGTTGTCAAATTAACAACACTGAAAGATGACTAACACAGAGCAGGAAGGTGAAACAGACTCTCTTGCATGTCATTAATGAGAGTATAAATTTATACAATTTCTATACAGGGAAAGTGGACGATATTAATTAAAATACATGGCATGTATTATTTGCTTCAATTTATTTCCAGGGTTTGACTCTACAAATTTATTTGTTTTGTGGGAAAATATGAATGTTCAAAAATATTCATGTCAGCATTACTTGGATTATCAAAAATCTAGTAATTTCTTAAATATCAATCAATATGTGACCAATTAAATGCATTTTGGTTTATCCCTGTGATGAAATTCTATGCACCTGCTGAGAAGAATGAAACAGTTTTATCTATGGCGGGTGTGGAACCAGGTCTCATATAAGTTGTTAGATGAAAAAAGCAAAGCATGTGATTACATGTATTAAGGAGTCATCCCTCATTCTACTCTTTTCTTCTGGCACATCTCACCTTTTCCCTTGTTATTTCCACCCCTAGAATGCTCTTCCCCTAGATCTTCCCAATCTGGCTTTTTGTCATTCAGATGCTGTCTCAACTCAAATATTGACTCCTCAAAGAGGCCTTCGTTGAACACCCTATGTAATGTTGCCTCTCCACCCTCTCTCACATTATCGTGCTTTAATGTCTAATCATCTGTCATTATTGGAAATTATCTTACTTGCATTTATACTGCTTAATTGCCCATTCCTTCCAAAATAAACTCTGTGAAAGGCCATCTGCTTCACTCACCATGGCATTCTCAGTTCCTGTCAGTGTCTGGCATGGAATAGAGTCTTAAAAAATTGTTGAATGAATGAGTAAACAAATCAAGGTTTATGGTATGCTAGCATTTATGAGCAAAAATATTTAATTGTAGCTGGGTGCAGTGGCTCATGCCTGCAATCCCAGCACTTTGGGAGGCCATGGCAGGCCAATCACCTGAGGTCGGGAGTTCAAGACCAGCCTCACCAACATGGAGAAACCCCGTCTCTACTAAAAATACAAAATTAGCCAGGTGTGGTGGCACATGCCTGTAATCCCAGCTACTTGGGAGGCTGAGGCATGATAATCGCTTGAACCCGGGAGGTGGAGGTTGCAGTGAGCAGAGATTGCATCATTGCACTCCAGCCTGGGCAACAAGAGCAAAACTCCATCTCAAACAAATATATATCTATATACATATATATACACATGTATATATATAATTGTGCATGTATGTGTCTGTATATTTCCTGTGTTTTCTACGTGTGCATATACACACACAGATAAAGACACACATATTTCTGCCAAAGTAAAGTCTGGAGACTAGGGAATAGAGGTGGGATAAACCTATGTTTTTCATTGAATACCTTCCTTCCATACATGTATGTGTCAGTTATTCAATAAATGCTTTTCAAATAAAAATACAGGATAGGCAGAGAAGAGGAATACCCAACGGAGTTTTTTTAAAAGAGCAATCAGAGAAGTAGAAGAAAATCGAACATATTGTGGTGTCATGGAAACCAAGAAAGGGAATTTCAAGGATGGAGTAGTCAACAGTGCCAAAATGATACTATGATTTCTAGAATACCATGACTGGAGCCAAAGATGGCTTTTAAGATGCCTACTCCAACCCAGAAAGTACTGAATTCACCTGTACAAACCTCAATGGTGCATGTGCAAAGGTCTACTGACCAAACAACAAAACACACATACAGAAAAGCTGTCTAGCCAGAGATCATATAATGACTGCCATGCTCCATCCAGTGTTAAAAGAACACAGAGAACCCATTCTAATCTGTGTAATCAACTGCTGGAATGGCAAATAACATTGTCTTTCATTCTATTTTTTTTTTTTTTTTTTGAGACGGAGTCTCGCTCTGTCACCCAGGCTGGAGTGCAGTGGCACAGTCTTGGCTCACTGCAAGCTCTGCCTCCCGGGTTCATGCCATTCTTCTGCCTCAGCCTCTCGGAGTAGCTGGGACTACAGGCACCTGCCACCATGCCCGGCCAAGTTTTTGTATTTGTAGTAGAGACGGGGTTTCACCATGGTCTCGATCTCCTGACCTTGTGATCCACCCGCCTCAGCCTCCCAAAGTGCTGGGATTACAAGCGTGAGCCACCGCGCCTGGCCTGTCTTTCATTTTAAATGCTGAAATATTTAATACTGTTTCAAGATTTGTACCCAGATTTGTTTTAATTGGGTAAGGTAAAGTGACAGACACCGAAACAGCTGCCTTTGAAAGAAGAGTTTATTACTCACAGTTCCTTAGAGGGGGAGGCAAGCTGTGTCGTGCAGGGTCATGTGGAGAGGCACACTGTCTCTTTCTGTCAGGAGACAGAAAGACAAAGGGGAGACCTTGCCCGAGAGACTTGATTGTGGTTTCTATGGGAAGAAATGAGTAAGCAGAGTAGAAAGCTTAAGGAAGTCTAAGATAGGATAGTTTGAATAATTTCAGCAGGCTCTGGATGACATGGGTGGTATCTAGTAGTCCAAGACCTTACTCTGGGGTGATTAGGGTGGGGAAAATGTTGACTTGGCATGTGAGAGTTAGATAAAGGAGGTGACTGAGGATATGAGCTCTGCATTGGTTGGTTTGCATCTTAATGACATTCTCACAGGGGACACATTTGCCCCTTCTTCTAAATTTCCACTTGTCCAGTTACCCCAAAGCCTGGGAAAGTATTCATTTACCAAGAACTGCAAACTCTTGGTGATCTAGCCACTTCCCTTCAGGTGAAAGTTGCCACTTCATAGGGACAGAATCTATGCAATTAAAACAATGGGAACTTTCCCATCTTAAAGATGTTTGCATACCTAGGAACTAGTTAGCACTGAGAGGAGCAGTCTCTCCCAGGCCAACAAGGCCTCCAAGATGTTGAAGCATCATAAAACATAGAAAATAAAAAACATAATTAATACAAATACTCCCAAAATGATACCTAAGACAGTGTGCATGGAATAAAATTTTTCTGTAACCCTTCACTGGACCATCATTGATTCCAGCTGTCTTTCTATAACAAATCCCATCATGGGTCTGAAACCAATGCCTCACCAAATCCTCTCTCCACCACAGCCTCTTACTTCCCAGCTCTCATTTATTTGCTCTGAGACCATCCCTTGTCACCATCATCAACCATCAACAGCTTCAATCCTTTGGCCCAGATGTTCTCTCCACCAGTCTGCCACCAAAAGGAAGCTCCTTCACTTTCCTTCAAAATCAAGATCTCTTGGAATAACGTTTAATTATTTGAGTCAACACTCTCCATTGTCTGTGTTCTACACACCCCATTTACAAACCTCAATCCTATTTTCTGACATCTCTAATAAAAATCTGTGAGTGCTTAATACTACTGAAGACAAATCTCATTACTCTTTATAACAGGGCCACTATAATTCTGTAGGATTCAAACTCAGATGGGCCTTATCTTCTGCTGTCCTGCTATACTGCTATATCAGTGGGCTCCTTCCTTGGCTGCACACTGGAATCACCCAAAGACCTTTAAAAACACTAATGTCTGGGCCTGATACCAGAGATTCTGATTTGCTTGGTGTATTATTCCATTATCATACTGCTATAAAGAGCTGCCCAAGACTGGGTAATTTGCAAAAAAAAAAAAAAAAAAAAGAGGTTTAATTGACTCATAGTTCAGCATGGGTAAAGGGGCCTCAGGAAACTTGCAATCATGGTGGAAGGTGAAGGGGAAGCAGGCACCTTCTTCATAAGGTGGCAGGAAGAAGTGCCAAGAGAAGAGGAAAGAGCCCCTTATAAAATCATCAGATCTTGTGAGAACACACTCACTGTCATGAGAACAGCATGGGGGAATCCGCCCCCATGGTTCAATTATCTCCATCTGGTCTCTCCCTTGGAGAGATTATGCGGATTTGGGGGATTACAATTCAAGATGAGATTTGGGTGGGAACACAAAGCCTAATTATATCACTTGGTCTTGGTGTAAGTCAGGCATTGGGGTTTTCAACAACTCCCTTTAGGTGATTCTAAGGTGTAGTCAAGTTTGAGAGCCACTGCCCTCTAATCATTACTCCAGTCCTTCACAGTGGAAGAGGTTACCCTCCTTCTGCTTAAATTTAACCCTCCTTGAGTTCCAGATCTCATCTTCACCTACCTCCTCAGAGAGCTCATACATTACTTACTGCTACTATCTCCCATGCTTAGAACCCAGGTATATGAACATCTTTAAGGTAGGAAAGTTCCAATTATTCTAATTGCACAGGTTCTTTTTCTTGACATAGCAACTTTCAACTGAGGGGAAGTGGCTAGATCACCAAGTTTGCAGTTCCCAGTCAATGAATACTTCCTACAGAAGGTGGGTAAATGGACAAGTGGACAGTTAAAAGGGGGCTGTAGGGAGGGAACTAGAACACCACTATCCAGGAGGAAAAAAGAAAAGGTGAAGTAAATGTGGAAAAATACTTATTAAAACTTTAATGAAATTTCTCTGCATATAAGACCATTTCCCACATCTAAGCTAAGGCTCACTTAGAGAAGTAATATTTGTGTAGCCCTTTGGGGGGCAACATTTCTCCAAGATATTTGAGTTGTAGGTAACGGCTAAGCCTTTATATTAAGCATATTAATGACTTAAGTCTTTGCCTAGAGCTTCTGAAGTACCAGTCCCACAGAGTGGAGATTAAGATTTTCTATGATCCTCCTGACAATGGACAAATGTACCTCCTTCATCTTACAATGGGAGGGGAGGCCTCCTAACCACACAATCTCCCTTAATCCAGCAGTTGGCTCCCTCAGCTGCTCCTGGTGGCCATCTTCCCTGCAGTGTCTGCCTCCTCCCCTGGCTGTGCCTGATTGATGGGTCTTACTGACTCACCATGGAGGTCCACGTTATCTCCAGCCTTCAGCTGCTCCCTAAAGCAGTTGCTGCCTTCTGGGAAACAATCATGAAAGTGAATTTAATCCATCTTGCCTCATTACCATTAAAGCACACATCACAAAGGGAAAAGTACAGTGCTTCACCTGAATGTCGCTGGAGCACAGCACCTGTAGAGGCAGGGCTGGGCCTCGGAGAGAAAAGTGGCAGTGCCATAGCACAGGGGCATTGAGCCAGGCTACCTGGATCTGGATTCTGACCCCTCAAGTTCCTGACTGTGACCTTGGACAAGTTCCTCTAACCTCTCTGGGCCTCTGAGTCTTCAGTGGATAAGCTGGAGTTGACATTAGCACCTGCCTCACAGGGTTGTGATAATCACAGCTAATATGGGAAATATGCTTAGAACAGTGCCTGGCACTGTTAGCTGTTATTAATAGGGCATTATTAATGGCAGATGTTTTCTGGTAGGCAGGATCAGTGCAGAAGTCCCGGAGCTGTTCTAAGCAAAGAAAATCACTAGCTTTATACTGCAGGCCCCATACCTTGAAAGGACACACCTTGGAAGAATAATGGGTATATATTTGGTAGGGCCTGGGCAAGGGGCTTGCTGGTTGGAACAGCAGGAAAAGAAGAAACCAGGTTTCCAGTCTACCTTTTCCACCTCTGCTTGAGTGGGTGCTGGGCAGGTTTCTCTCCAAGATCTCGTATCTTTGCTACTGTTGTTGTCCCTGGACAAATTGGGGATCCCGAGGTGGTTGTGATTTTGTTTTGCTGAAGTGCCCTCTGGCTCTCTTTCCTGTACATAGGGAAATTCTGAGATGGGAAGACTAGTAAAGTACTTGGAAAGGCTAAGAACTGGCTTTGAAGTAAAGTTGAAGTTAACAGGGTAGACCAGTGTGAATTTTGGTGGCATTTTTAACACTTACTTCCCCTCAGAGTTCTTTAAACAGAAAAAATCATTTATTAGGGAAAGACCCTCAGAATCTGTAGGAGGGCAATAGAGTTGGGCAAGGAAGAAGCCGGGAACCAACGCACAGCCCATAGCGGGACTGCTCTAGTGAAGACGCCACAGTTCCGCTGCTAGTGACCAACCATCTATCATGTGGGGGAGTCGGATACCAGACCCTCAGCCCTGAGAAGCTGAGTGCTCCGTCACATCCTTCTCTCCATAAGATGCCTGCCTCAACACATGACCCTGTCCAGGAGCAGAATCATGCACGGGCATCTAAATGAGGAAGCCTGAGTTACCGGGAAGGAGTCAGCTGTAATGGGGAAAGGGATTTCAGGACATCAAAGACTTTTGGGTGATTTTTAGGAAGGCTTGCAATGTGGTGTGGGAAGAGCCCTCCCTCTCTCACCCCTCAACCTCCACATCACATCCAAATCAATTACCCCTCATTGCACTGGGACTTACAGCCCATGAAGGATGCAATTATATCCGGCCACAAGGCTAGAGAAGGAAGTCTAAGGAGGTTCAGTCATAATGTGATTACGTTTGCAAAATATAGGCCTATTTTCAGCTTTACCTAATGTCACTATTAAACTTGAAAGTCATTTGTCTTTGGCAAAATATTTTGCTGCATGAGTAGTTGAAATTGAATGCTTCAGCAAAAGAAATTTACTCCCAAATTATTTAAACCATTTTACCCAGAATATTCCTAGAAAACTATGTTATCAAAGAGTACAACAATGATATAGTTCATTGTATTTTCCTATAAGGACAATATGATAGAGGGTTAGTTTTCTGACTAAAACTTACCATTAAATTAATCCTCTATATTGCCAAAAATACACCAAAATAAAAGTATTATCAATCTTTGAAATAAAGAAGTGAAATAAGTCTAATTCTTTAATAAAATCTGTATAAGCGGTACTATTCTTAATGCAAGTGTCCCAATCATAAAAAGCACATATAGATCCTAAAAAATTTAACTTGATATTATAAACTTAACTATTTTTATAATAGGTTAGATTTAGTAATCTTTTATAAAGTCTAGATTGTTTTTCGTAGAGAGAACTTTAGAATAAATGTTTAGACAGCCTAGATATCTTAAAGTTGTTTGTTAAAGATGTTTGAAATAGGTATCTTCTTTTTCTTTTTTTTTTTTTTTTTTTTTTTTTTGAGATGGAGTCTCACTCTGTCAACCAGGCTGGGGTACAGTGGTGTGATCTCAGCTCACTGCAACCTCTGCCTCTTGTGTTCAAGTGATCCTCTTGCCTCAGGCTCCCAATCAGCTAGGACTACAGGTGTGTGCCACCACGCCTGGCTAATTTTTGTATTTTTAGTAGAGAGGGGATTTCACCACTTTGGCCAGGCTGGTCTCAAACGCCTGACCACAGGTGATCCACCTGCCTCAGCCTCCCAAAGTGCTGGGATTACAGGTGTGAGCCACCACACCCAGCCTTCTTCTTCTTTAAACATTTATTTGATAAGCAGAAACCTTCAAAATCATTCTACTGATCTTCATGCTACCTCAAACTAGCAGAGCGGAATTTTAAATCTATGTTTCATGGTGGCTATATTAATAATGATTATAGTGCTTCTCTCACCACAACTCAAAAAACTAGAAAACTCTAAAATCTAACCAGTATCATATACAAAGCTTAGAGTCAGACCTCTGGCTCCCTTTAGGAAATACTTGACATTGGGCCAGGCTTGTGTGGCCTAACCCAGCTCCAATTTTCTCCTTCCTCAAATGAAATAATATCTATGAAATTTCTTGAAATTAAGCACTGTACAAACATAAATTTTTCTTTTCGTGGAAAAAGAAGTGGAACACTCTCCCAGCAAGATGAGAGCTGGAGAGTCATCTTTATTAATGGAGCTGGGAGAATTTCACTGGATTCCTTTTCATTTGACTTAGAGGTAGATGGAGAGAGGAAGGAGGTCTGTAAGGCAGTTTCTCAGTCAGCACCCCTCACTTTCCTGCTCCATCTTCAAGACAGTTGCTGTATATTCACTATCAACAGGAACAAAGGCAAGATGAAAAAGGGCTCCTGTGCCTCTGAATAGCTTCTGGACCTCAATTTACTCTTGGATAATCATTTCCAGCCCCTATACTCACTACCCTCTTTTGGCCTCCCTCTGGCTCCAGTGTGCCCATGTCCACCCTACCTGGCCAGAAGACAGCTTCCTGAAATGGACTCTATGGTCACCTTTGTAGAGGGCTTAACCCAGTAGCCCTCTACAGGCTACCGTCGGCTTCCAGGATGCGAGGGAGCACTGAAACTTTCTGCATTTATTGCAAAGCTTGAGGAATAGTTTCAACTAATGGAGCTTCTAAAACGGTGCTTCCAAAATATCTCTCACAACCTACCAAGGATGGCAAGAAACACTTCAGGTTTGAGGCAGAGAATTGTTGGAACAGTTTATATTTTGCAAAGGAGAAAAATATGAAAATGTTCAGTTTACAAGGCACAGCAGGATAGAAGTAAATGTGTGAGGAAATAAAAATTAATCTCTGTTTCTAGCATTGGCTTGACTAGCACCTTTCTTCCAAACTCTTCAAAGCATTTCAACATAAAAATATCTACTATGCACTGAGGGCTTATCATGGAATGGACACTGTGCTAAGTGCTCTGCATGGGTCGTCTCATTTAATCTTCACAAAAGCCCATGAGTCAGGTATTACCATCCTCCCCATTTTACATCAGAAGAAACCGAGGCAGTAGAGACTTTAACTTGCCCATTGCTGCAAATGCACAAGGTAGAAACCAAGATTCAGACTTGCACATTCAGGGTCTAGAATCTACACCTTTAGCCACCAGGCTATGCAGCCTCCAGAGGGGTCTTGGTGGGCTAAGTAGATGAAACAACCTCCACTACACCGAGTGCATCTGATACTGAAAAAGATTTGAAAATCTTGCGAAAATGTCACAGCCAGGATGGAATTCCCAGGTCTCAGACCACAAGATCTCAAATCTATTGTAGAAACTAAGGGGAACTGGTTTATTGAACAAGCTGAATTCACAAACTGTAATCAGAAAAGAACTGTGTTCTTTCTCATCTCCATACACTTAAACCTGCACTATGGGCTAGTCCTTCTCCATGCCTTGGACTAAATCCATAACAAGTAGCATAAATGTTCTGGTTCCTCCCAAAATATCAAAACGTTTTCATTCACTTTAAGTCCCCAAAACATTCTCACTGCAGCCTTAAAAATATCCAGCCCAAGGTAAAATCAAAACTCTAAACCTTGTTTTAAGATAAAGCTTCTTCTGACTCCCAACCCCAAAAGCTTAAAGTGGGGAATGTTGCCTTCTTCTCTCTTCTCTAACCTTCCTAGCTGCCTCACCTCCCTCCCCTGCCTGGCCCCCATTAGACTGCTTGACTCCTCATGGGTTAGAGCAGGGGACAGAGATTAGGTAAGAAGCAGAAATGTTCTTGTTGATGTGCAGTAGGGGAAGCACTTGGAGAGCAAGAAGGAGATCAGACTCAAGAAGACAAGAGAAAGTATAGAGAACAAAGCTGGAGGATCTTTAATCATGAATTAACCCCAGAGCAACCTGGGATGGGAGTAAGAAAAGAGATTAGAATCTGTGTTAGTTTCCCATTGCTGCTATAACAAATTGCCATATATTTGTGGCTTAAAACAACGTAAATTTATTCTCTCACAGTTCTGGGAGTCAGAAGTTCAAAATCAATTTTACTGGGCTAGGGTCAAGGCATTGGCTGGGCTTTTTCCTTCTGGCAGCTTCAGAGGAAAACTCGTTTCCTTGCCTTTTTTCAGCTTTTAGTGGCTGCCAGCATTCCTGGGCTTGTGACCTCTTCCTCAGGTCATTCTAACTTCTTGCTTCTATCTTCACATCTCTTGGCCTTTGGCGTGGGCTGCCAGTCATCCTGTTCCATTCAGCTCTTTCATGGATACAGCCGACTGGGGCTGTGGATGTATGTGGGCAGGGGAGGGAATGAAGCAGGATAGGGCACACTGCAGCACCAAGCAGCTACAGCATAATTAGATTGTGAGCATTAAACAGAAGGCATGTGGAGTAGTTTTCTAAAGCAGCCTGTTTGATTCTTTGTAAAAGGCCCTTCACAGTTTCCCCAGCTTGATATGGGCTTGGCCCTAAAGAGGAGACGGATGCAGAAGGATCTGATGCTGATGTTTCTGCCTCTCTCTAAAGACCCTTGTGATTATATTGGGCAAACCTGACTAACCCAGGATAATCTCCCCATCTCAAAATACCTAATCACCCCTGCAAAAATCCCTTTTGCCATAGAAGATAACAGTCATAGACTTGGGAGATTAGGACAGAAGGTGGACACATGTGCAGGGCCATTATTCAGCCTATCACCAGGTCCAAAATGTTGGGGAAAAACTGAGGCAGATGCTTAGGCCTGGAGGGGAGCCAGAAGGCTCTAGAAATAAAAACGAATCAGCTTCCTTAACTCAAGGCCAGGAAGCAAACTCTATCTAAAGAGCAGGAAACACCCAGCCAGAACTCTTTTCTCTGTTCCTTTTGAGTATTAAGATATGTCATTTTGCTTAATTCAGTCATGGAAAAGATCTTGACAGCAGAAAGACACTGCTTCTGCTTTTGCAAACCTCTGTGTGGAATTCCACAATGCCAGAGCATGAAGAGACCTTTGCCTTCTTCCATTGCAACCATTTTTTTTTTTTTTTTTTTTTTTTTTGAGATGCAGTCTCACTCTGTCTCCCAGGCTGGAGTGCCGTGGCATGATCTCAGGTCACTGCAACCTCCACCTCCCAGGTTCAAGTGATTCTCCTGCTCAGCCTACCAAGTAGCTGAGACTACAGCAGGTTCGTGCCTCCACACCCAGCTAAATTTTTGTATTTTTAGTAGAGACGGGGTTTCACCATGTTAGCCAGGATGGTCTCCATCTCCTGACTTCGTGATCTGCCCACCTTGGCCTCCCAAAGTGCTGGGATTACAGGCATGAGCCACTGCACCTGGCCATTTGCAACCACTTTCTTTTAGAAAGCAATGTGAGAGGCAGTGTGGTCTAGTGAAAAATGCCCAATATTTGAAATTTGACATTGGGCATATTCCAATTTTCATCTTGGCTGGCTCTTTATCAGTTGTCTACCTCTGGCCCAGTCTGTGTCCACCTTGTAGAACTGTTCTGAATGTGACAGAATAACATTTCTTTTCCTCACTCCTGCGACATGACACAGATTCTGTCCCATCTTTACAGCCGAGCCCATATCAGGCTGGGGAAACTGAGAAGGGCCTTTCAAAAAGAATCAAATAGGCTGCTTTAGAAAAAGATTCCACATCAGCCAGGCGCTGTGGCTCAAGCCTGTAATCCTAGCACTTTGGGAGGCCAAGGGGGGCCCATCACCTGAGGTCAGGAGTTCAAGACCAGCATGGCCAACATGATGAAACCCCATCTCTACCAAATGTACAAAAATTATCCAGGCATGGTGGCGGGTGCCTGTAGTCCCAACTACTTGGGAGGCTGAGGCAGGAAAATCACTTGAACCCAGGAGGTGGAGGCTGCAGTGAGCCAAGATTGCATCACTGCATTCCAGCCTGGTTGACAGAGTGAGACTCTGTCTCAAAAAAAAAAAAAAAGAAAAGAAAAGGAAAATATTCCATGTGCCTTGTGTTTAGTGCTCAGAATCTGATTACCTCGTAGCTGCTTGGTGCTGCGGTGTGCCCTGTCCTGGCTGCGTTTCAGCAGGACGAGCTGAATAACGAAGAGAAGAGATGCCCAATTCTCTGTCCAAGATGGACACCATATGGAGAATTGCAGGCACAAGGATAACACTTAGAGAAAAACAGATCAATCTATATTTTCTTTATTAATTCCAAATTTCTGAAGCCCTGAGGCACCTACATCAAAACCCACAACGTTTGGATTTGAACACCGAGATTTTGATAAACTAGGGAACTCAGGATATGACATAAGGGAAATCTTCCATTTCATTAGGGGGCAAAACCTTCTCTTTCTGACACAGACTTGGGAATAAATAAAGGAAGAGAAAAGTAGAAGAAGCAGACAATCAAATATATGTGTTCTAACCAGCCCTCCAAGGGACTGAGGCCCTGAGGATGAAGAGATAGGATAAGAAGAGGCCAAAGGTGGAAATACTTTCCTGATCCCCATTCAGAGCCCTACCAAGAGACTGTTGTTCAGGGTGACCCAGAAACTCCGAAGATGTTGAGGGACGACAGAAAAGCAGCAGTGAAGGAGGGTAGCAGGAAGCCAATCTGAGCATGCTCCTGGCTCCCTAATATGGAATTCATGCCTCAAGTTCCTGTTTGTCTCGAATGTGAGGTGCAGATACAGGAAGCAGCTGGGAGCACAACCAAAGAACATGCCAGAGGGGATCAGCTTGGTGCAGAAAATGCGGCCATATCACTGAGGGCTACAGAATGGACTTCCCAACTCAGGGCTCCAGAAGAAATTAGTCACGGCTGGGAGGTGATGTGTGTGTGTTTGGGGGAATCACAGCAACGGAAAACCAGAAGTGGGACCATTTCAACAAGAAGATGGCCACCAAGCCTTGACAAAGCCAAAACAAACAGCCCGTCGGTTCCTTGGCTACAGCCTCCAACAGTAGATGACACAAGTTGGATCCACATAAACTATGTCTCAACAGAAACCTGCCACGTGAATATGCAAAGATAAGAGTGGTTGTCCAGCTGCAGAAGCCAGCACCAGGACCAGCACAAAACAAGAGTGATTCTACACATCCATTCAAAGCCCCATGAGTCAGTACTGTCAGGTTTTGTCTTATACCCAGAAGCCCTGTTGATACAGAAGAAAAAGAAATATACCACTCTGATATAAGGTAGAACTTCAAATTAATTAAATATTTACCTGGAAAGATCATTTTAAGTTAACAGAGACCATTTATACTGTAAAAAAAAACTAAGATACGTTTAATTGGTATATTATATTGTTTGCTTTTTGTCTTTCTACAGTACTCAACAGAATGGAGACTCAAGAAGATAAGATCACTATAGAAAACAAAATAGCTACGTCTTCAGGGAACATCAGTAAAAAGTATTCAAATTCATTATCCTAGCATATAGACAAGTTGATCTTGAAGTAAAAATTGTCCTGGACTTCATGTTTGCACTTGTAATTTATTAAGGAAAGACTTCTTTTCTAGAAATGGAATGTATAGTGCCCATTCAATGTTAATACATAATAAGGAAATTATGTAAAGTTTCAATGAGATGATTCTTATAAAGCTTTTAGTATTCATTGAATTTTAGTTACTCATCCCCATTAAGTGTTTTCCCCTAAGTCATTTATGAGAAAAGACCAAAGCATAGAAATGCCACTTTAAATTTTTCCTACATGTAGAGATAGGAAACAGAACAGTATTCTAACCCAGTCATGGCAGAGCTAATTCATGATGAGTTGTATCCAAGGCTGTTGGAGCTGCTGTCAAGCATAGCAGTCATCAGTTCCGGTAAAATGCTTCCCAGAAGGTACCTTTCACATTCACTGGGAAAGATGAAGAAACGTTAATTCTGGTAAAAATGGAATGGAAAGAACTGAATGGAAAGGTTAGTAACTAAGAACCAGATATAGTAGTTCCCTGGGAGTGAACTAAACTATTACTAGTAACAGGAAAGTCTTGTGGCAAGGAGATACTGGGATGGGGAAGGAGAGAGTAGGAAAGTGGGTAGTGGTGGGGCAGTTCCAAAGGAGTGAAAGAAGGGAAAGACCCAGGTGAGCAGCAGGCCTGGGCCCACACAGATATCACAGGAAATCAATTGTGTCCAAGGCTGTGGGTCTTTCATTGCCTCCTTCAATGAAACTCCTGGTATTGGTCAATCTCAAAAGAAATGATTCTTCCCATCTCTTTAAGCCCAGTTTGCAACTCATGATGGAACGACTTTAGTCTCAGACCTCAGAATCTAGTACCTAGAATGAAAGGAAAATGTTGTAATGCACACACTGAAAAACACAGACTTCCAAAACTGCAGGACCTTTAGGTCCAATCCAGCCATTTTGTTTTACAAACAAAGAAACTAAGACCCAGGGAGATTAGGGGACTTGTCAAAAGTCATAGAGCAATTTGTACCAAAGCCAGAGTAAAACCCATTGTCCTGCCTCTAGTCCAGGGTGTTTGCCACCATAGAATATTTCCAGATTTATCTTTTATGGTATAAATGGTCCAAAACCTATAGTTATATCTACTTTGCTGAGATACAATTTTAATTGTATCTTTCCTTGAACGCTCACTTATATTGCCCAAAGGCTATTCAGTAGTGCCAGGCATTAAGACAGCAAGTTGATTTCCTAATATCACTATCTCAATACAATGTGTCTATATCAGATATGTGAATTTTTAAAATTTCATTTGGATTCGTATGAGAGAAAAAATATGTGTTTATTATAAACATTTAAAAATATTTGTAATAGTTTGTTCTCTCATTGTTATAAAGAACTACCTGAGACTGGGTAATTTATTAAGGAAAGAGGTTTAATTGACTCACAGTTCCACAGACTGTTCAGGAAGCATGGAGAGGTGGCCTCAGGAAACTTACAATCATGGTGGAAGGCGAAGTGGAAGCAGGCACATCTTACATGGCCGGCGCAGGAGGAAAAGAGAGAGCGGGGAGGTGCCACACACTTTCAAATAACCAGATCTTGTGAGAACTTAACTCACTATTGGAAAACAACAAGAGGGAAATCTGCCCCCATGATCCAATCGCCTCCCACCAGGCCCCTCCTCCAACACTGGGGATTACAGATTGACATGAGATTTGGGCGGGGACACAAATTCAAGCCATATCAACATTGATAAGCTAAAAATAAGAAAACAAAAATATCTACAATCCTATCACCCAGAGATTAACCCACTGACATTTTATGGTCATCCTGCCTGTTCTTTTTCTACTTTTCAATCTTTATATACATCCAACTGTATATATATTATTTTTCCTACTATTTTCTAACCTACTTTGGAAAAAAAAATCTAGTTACATATTTTCTGTAACCTTAGTGCTTGGAAAAGTAAGAAGGATGCATTTTTCTTTTTTACCAGCAGGGAAACATTTTTATTAGATGAGAGTAGGAGGTAGTGCGGAGGATGGTTCCCAACAGTTCTTTTCCTTTACACTGGAGTCACCTGTGTCAGCTCATACCGAGTCTGCCTTTGAAGTGCATCAGGGGTCCCATCTTTCAGGTGTCATTCTCTTCTTCTTCTCCCTCATGGTGCCCTTGGTTTTCTTTTTACTGCTGCTCTCCTTCTTAACCTTTGGCTACAACTCTCAGTCAGAAGTTCTAGCAGTTTTCTCCATCCACAGACCCTGAGGTGGGGAAAGCTTCAGGCCCTGTGAGGTCCTGAGCTTACCTGGGCAGTGGAAGCAGCAGAGATAAACCTAAGATTCTTCAGGTCTTGCCCAAAAGGGAAGAGCATGAAGTTAAACGACAGTTCCCTAGTCCATTGTCATTACAATGACAAATCTTCCAGGTAAGTAAACCTTTATCTTGCAATATTGGCCAATTGTTATTAAAAAAATTTAGTGGGTTACACACTGATGTCTCTCTTTTTTCTCCCCATTTTACCAAAGACCCATGTTCTATTACTATAGAAATAAATAGTTAAATATTGGGAATAAAACATCATCCTGACCCATTGTTTCCTCTGCTCCTTCTAGTAATTCCAGTGAAGAGATTAAAACTTTGTGGAAGATGGCCAAGAACTGGGAGATCAGTATTAGGAAAGCTGATAAAGAAAAAACTAGTAATATGAAAATATGCAAGGGAAACACAACAGGAATGTGATGTGGGAGACCATCAAGGAACCTGCAGAACTATTTTAGTGACTGTGAACTTGAGACTTCTCAATGGCTCCCAGGCCATGGATGTGATGATTCTAATGTGTGATGTGTCCTCACCACTCTAAAACTAGATGTCACTGTCACTAAAACTAGGTGTGTGGGAGGAGGGGTGAAGGTGCTTTCATTTTCTTCCTTTGGGAAGGAGACCAGGTTCTAAAATTTTAGTTTCTCTCTCCTATCTCAATTACTTTCAGTCCCTTCCCACCAGGTCAGAAAAGTAAATGTTTCTGACTCCCAACTTCTACCAAAAGTCCTCAGTGACACCACAGCATTGAAGGGCAGTAAAAGATATAAAAGAGTCACAGAAGGGCTCGTTATGCTAGGAACTAGAAGGACAATTAAACGTTGAAATAAAATGTTTTTAGAATATGTATTCCACAGGGAACTTAGCAGAGGAGGGAGCTGTGGTTGCAGAGA
Source organism: Hylobates moloch (assembly GCF_009828535.3). Taxonomy (NCBI): domain Eukaryota; kingdom Metazoa; phylum Chordata; class Mammalia; order Primates; family Hylobatidae; genus Hylobates; species Hylobates moloch. The sequence continues at coordinate 224,646,993 of NW_026652276.1, read as the reverse complement.
AGTAGCTGTGGGAAAGAATGAGTAAGAAACACACCAAGAGCAAGTAATTGCCCTCTGGGGATGCCTAAATTCTCAAAAGTTATCAGCTAATACTGACAAAGTAAAACCTGCATCCCCAAGAAGAGGATGAACAACTGTATCAAGGACTTTCTAAGAGACGTACATCTCCACATTCAATATGTCCTGTGCATGAAGTGAGCACTCAGCCTTGGTGAGTCACCCACAAGGAAGGCTAAGAGGAGGCGGTAGGAGGATAAAGCCCAAATTCCTGGGAGCACCCGGGACTGTTTTGTGATACTCCACTGTGTTTTTCTCACTGGTTGTAGTTGGAGGCTCTTTGAATTCCTCCCATGACCTAGATGATGCAAATCAGTGTTTTCAAGCCACTTGATAGAATCCTAGTTCTTGTCAGTCACCAAATCAACAGCATAAACTGAAGTGCTCAGTATATGTAGATATACATTTTAAAAACTAAAGAATGGAAGTCAAAAGGGAGATGACTCTTTTCTTGGCCTTGAGGCATTTCTATTCTGTTGGAGATAAGAAGGAATGGAGAAGGGCTGGGATTGGTATAAGAACCAAAGATAGACACAGACCTTCATCTTTTCTTGATAAAGAAGATGGTGAGAAGTGTCTGTTCATATCCTTCGCCCACTTTTTGATGGGGTTGTTTGTTTTTTTCTTGTCAATTTGTTTGAGTTCATTATAGATTCTGGATATTAGCCCTTTGTCAGATGAGTAGATTGCAAAAACTTTCTCCCATTCTGTAGGTTGCCTGTTCACCCTGATGGTAGTTTCTTTTGCTGTGCTTTGGAAGGAGGATTACGTATCAGAAGGCTACTAGCCTTTCAGCCTTGGCCCAAGTAGTTTTGCCATTTCTACTGGTGTAGTCCTCTTCCCCGTTTCCTTAGTCTCTGGTTTTGAGTAAATTAGTCCCATTCATTGGCACCTCCCCAATCAGCTATGTGTGCAATCTGAATCCTTTGAACCCAAAACCCACTAACTCATATCTCATTGCCTACAGTCCCACTAGCTGTGCATGCTTAGAGCAATCAAAGACCAAAGGATCTATTTTTCCCTTCTATACTACTTTAAACCACAGATTATGTATATTTACTTATCACAAATATTTAGAGCTGGAAGAAATCTTAATGTACCTAATCTAACTTACTCATTCTGTAGATGAAGAAACTGTGGCTTTAAAATGTAGCAATGTACCCAATGGATATGTAGATGGTTTACTGATACAGCTTGAAGCCCAGGCCTCCTTATGTGAATCTTAACATACCTTAAACCTCATCTACTTTTTCAAGAGGCAAGAGCACTATTTCTTGTTTTTGTTTTTGTTTTGTTTTGTTTTTTGTTTCTACTTTATTATTTCTACAGATCTGCTGAGCTGATTACATAGCCAGACTCTATGTCTCCTCTTACCAGATGTCTTCATCAAGCTTCCTCTGAAAACTCCTCTGATAAGGTCATGATGACTCACTCTTTCTATTCTCCCTACAGGCTGAGTTCCTAAGCAGAAGACCAGACCAATTGATTTGTTATCCCAATACCTTCCACTCGACCAGGCGCTGATCAGTGCTCAGTACATGTTTACCAAGGTGAGAAAAGTGGAATAAAATTCTCTGTCCCAAAAAGCTAAGAACAAGGCCATCTATCAATAAAAATAGTTTTTCATCATCTAAAAACATCACCAAAATGTATTGGAATAAAATAGTACTAAGCTCACACTGTGTGCAGAGCATGTACTACCTACTCACCGAGTACAGGTGAACCCTCTACTTTGATTCTTCACTATATTAACAGGGTCTCTGTAATTAGGTGGTTTAAGCCATATAATTTATTTCAAGGGGCTTTATGACACACATTCTGTTAACTTTCTGATGTTTATAGCACATATTCTATTGTTTCTTGTCCCCATGGCACTGGGTAGACTTTACCTCCGTAATTTGGACTTGTTGAGCACAGTAACAGCCACTTATGTTTACTTATACTTTACAAAGCACATTCATATTCATTTGTTCATCTGATCTTACTTAAAATGTTGTGAGATAAGCATTATTACTATTCATGCATTTCAAGTGAAGAAACTGAGGCTCAGAGAGGTCTAGTAAGTTGCACATAGCAGACTAATGGAAGAGGCAAACTCAAACTCAGACCCCTTGACTTCTCATTTAAAGCTTTACCCCTACACCACATGTCTTTCTCTTCAAGGATAGATGGCTGTCCTGAGCTTCCCGTCTGAGGTTCCTCAGGTGCCTCCCTTCCTAGACTACAGCTTTTCAGAACTCCTTCCCACCCTTCACTCATGGGCTTGGGGAGAGCTAGATGTGCAGGGCAGCCCTGACCCTTGTTCCAACTTAGTCTCCAGGTAGATCTGAGACCTGGGCAAATCACCTTAGCCCTATTCCTTGGTTTCCTTGTTTATAAAATGAAAGGAATGAAACACTTAGCCTCTACATTTCTTTTCATTTTAAACAGTTGTGGTTACCTTCTGGAGGGTATCTCAATCCTTGAGGCCAACTCTGAAGGTGAAGATTCTGTCTATAGTAACAAGCAGCATACCGATCATAGTAGATCAGCATTGAGTTACTTCTGCTGATACAAGGGAACCATCTCCCTAGGGCAGTAGTCAAAATTCCAGCCCCTGGCTCTGACCCTAGAACCTGATCTCCAACCTTGAGAACCCAAGGCCAGCTTCTATTCTTAGCAGTTTCTACCGCGACACCTTCTGGCCACTGCAGGGCCAGGGCTGAATGGAGACAAGATGCCAGCTCCATCCAGGTCCTCTCTGCTCTCTCCCTCCACCAATGTTTCCAGCCAGAAGAAACATAAATTTAATTATGCATTTCAGCTTTCTTGCACTTTATTCTGTGTTTCTGCTCTCGTTTTCTTAATGCAGATGTATGGCATTTGTCCTCTGGCTGTAGTGGCTTGCACAAACATGCTCTCATTAGATTCTCAGATTTGACCAAAATCCATTTTTTTAATTTATTATTTGATCCTCTGGCACTGCTGATTTTCTAAACACAAATCCCTAACATTGAAAGGTGGAATTTCCTAGAGGTTGGTTGAAAGCATAGTGCCTGATATACTCAATAATGTTTTAATAAATGAATCAGTTTTTTAATTAAATTTTTAAGAGCAGGAAATACATCTGGAGGTTATATTTCTATTAAGAAAAAGTGATGGCACTTAATTTTATTTTTCAAGAGGACCAGTCAGAATGGTAGAAGGGAGATGACCTGGTACAACCTTGGCTGACAAGGGAGAATTCACTCTGTTTGAAAAGATTCAGTGGGTTTCCATCACCTCATACTCAGTAGTAATACATGAGTATCATTGGTTTTCAAACGCTTGCATCACAATATTACTTTGTTAATCATTTGTTTAAACATCTAAATAAATGCCTGAAACTCACTGTATAAATTGCATGTTATTAAGGAGTAAGGCATAACTACCGTCATAATTTAATTACAAAGCTCCAAATTTAATTAGCCAAATACTAACCTTGTTCTTCTCCTTCATAGCACTTAGCACAATTATACTTAATTAATTATTTGTAATTATTGATGTAATCTCTGTGTCCCTAGATAAATTATAAGAACCAAGAAAGCAAGGGCCCACGTTTCTATCTTTCTTACTTACAGGCAGGTAACCAATGCCTGGCACAGACCCTGGCACACCAGCAGGGGATTAGTAGATATTGGTTTCAAGGACTTCAGCTTTATCTGGACTCATGGGAGAAACGAAAAGGATGTGAGAGGATCCCTGTCTGGACTTGGTGGACCCTAGAAGAAGCATGAAGAGCAGTTCAATCCAGAGTTAAGAAATGAGCTGAGAAACCCCAAGACATCCCTATGGTTCTCAAGTGTCTGATTACAGTACTTTACCCCCTGCTACCCCACAGTGAAGATTCCTTCCTTTCTTTCCTATCTTCCACATTCCTTCCCTCTTTTTCCATTTTTCTATTGTCTTTCCTTAGTTTTTCTTTTCTTCTCTCATCCTTTCTTCTCTATCATTCCTTCTACCTTGATAGATTACCTCCTACACAACTATAACTGTGCTCGGTCCTAGACTTGAAAGGATGGCCAAAACAGGGACTTTGTCCTTCAGAACCTCTCAGAATTTGGTTTAGTGTCAGAAACCAAATGTCCTTTTCTCCAAGACCTTTGCATTCCCTCCTAACCACCTAGATTGAAGAAGTGAGGTTCAATGTCCCAGTTGGGAAGGGACAACGTAACCCGGGTGAGTGAGTTCATCCTAATGGGTCTCTCCAGTGACAGGCAGACCCAGGCTGGACACTTTGTCTTATTTGGGGCTGCCTACCTGCTGATCCTGCTGGTCAATGGGCTCATCCTGCTCCTGATCTGGCTGGACGTGAGACTCCACCTGCCCATGTATTTCTTCCTCTACAACCTCTCACTCGTGGACATCTGCTATACCTCCAGCGGGGTCCCTCAGATGCTGGTGCACTTCCTCATGGAGAAGAAGACCATCTCCTTTGCCCGATGTGGGACCCAGCTTTTTTTCTCCCTGGCCCTCAGAGGGACCGAGTTTTTGCTGCTGGCCGCAATGGCCTATGACCGCTACGTGGCTGTTTGCGACCCCCTGTGTTACATAGCGGTGATGAGCCCAAGGCTCTGCATGGCACTGGCAGCTGTCTCTTGGCTAGTGGGCCTGGCTAATTCTGCTATGGTGACAGCACTGACCATGTACCTGCCCACCTGTGGGCACAACGTGCTGAACCACGTGGCCTGTGAGACATTGGCACTCGTCAGGTTGGCCTGCGTGGACATCACCTTCAATCAGGTGGTCATAGTGGCCTCCAGTGTGGTGGTGCTGCTGGTGCCCTGCTGCCTGGTCTTACTGTGCTACACCTACATTGTAGTTGCCGTCCTGCGGATCCGCTCCACCCAGGGGCTCCGCAAGGCCTTCGGGACCTGTGCCTCCCACCTCACTGTGGTCTCCATATCCTATGGGATGGCCCTCTTTACCTACATGCAGCCTCGCTCCATGGCCTCAGCTGAGCAGGAAAAGATGGTGGTACTCTTTTATGCTGTGGTGACCCCCATGTTGAATCATCTACAGTCTGCGGAACAAGGATGTGAAGGCAGCTCTGAGTCGAGTTCTGATGAGGAGCTCTGAATTAAAACATTAGAGAGTGGTTTGAGTAATGAAAACGCCTCACTCTGAAAACAGTGGGCATTGGACTGTGCTCTCCAGTATAACGTGTGTAAGTATGTGTGTGTATGTGTGTGCATCTGTGTGTGTGTGCATGTGTATGTGTGTGTGTAAGAGAACAGGTGGGAGGACCACAATCTGTACTACTCTCTTTTGAAGTAATAGAAAAATGGATTTTATCCGGACTTTATCTTTGGCCCATGCCTTATTCCCAATGTGAATTATAACAACTTAAAAATTCATGCACCCTACAGAAGGTTAAATGAAATATATTCATTTTCTTAAATGAAAGAAAGGGAGAGGGAGGAGAAAAGATATACCAGTGTATATGAATTAGGAAGAAAGATTAAATTAGAAGTCAGGGCAGTGCACAAAATGTATTCCAAGAAAGTCTATTTCTTGGTAAAAATATTTAAATGTATGTTTTTGTAGTAAGTGAGAAAAGGAGGGAAAAAAGCTTTAAGTTACAAAATTCGCTGTGCCCATGGGATCAAACAGGCCTTAGGTCAGAGGTGCGAAGGTCACCCTAGTAACTCACACATGGTCCAGCCCGCTCACTAGGGTGGGGGATTCATCCATGGGTTTGGAGCCAAAGTCACAGTAATGATCTCTCAGCTCTGATGAGCGTGACTGGGCTGTGTGCCAGTCACATGAGCGTCCCTCTGCTTGTTTCCCTTTCAAATTTGCAGTGGTGGCAAATTGCTGGCCAGAAAGTCAGATATGTGGGACCTCAAACAAACATCTTATACACAATCAGGTCTAAGAATATCCTCTTGTGAACACTGAGGGCCGTGCTCAGAGCTCATCCTGACTGGGAGGCCATGCTATGCACAATTAGAGTGGGCCATGGGATTCAGCAAAGAAAGAATCCTGCTTCCTCATTGGGAGTAGTTTTGTTCCACTCTTTTAATACACAAATATTTTTGAGCTCTAAAATCCTAGGTCATAAAGCAAAGCAGGGATGATTTTATTCTGAAAAATGTTTAAAATAATCTTTTAAAAATCAAACTAAAACATCTCCTTAACTAAATATTATGAATCTCTGGTTTGTCTTGACCACAAAAGAAAACAAACAAACCAAAACAAGCAAAGAAACAACAACAACAAAAAAACATAAATTCAAAACAGTTCAAACTTTCACTCAATCTGTTGCAACAAAGCTAAAGGGTTGAAAAACAAGAAATGAAGAGCACCTTTTAAAACTGCTGTTAAAACTTTTTAATTGCGGTAAAGCTCACATATCACAATTCACTGTTTTTGCCATTTTAAAGCAGATAATTCATTGACATCTAGTCAATGACAACTAGAGATTCATCTAGTCAATGAATCCACAGTGTTGTGCAACCTCATCTCTATCTGCCCCAAAACACGTTCAACACCCCAAAAGGATACCCCACACTCAGTAAGCAGTCCTGACCACCACTAACCTGGTTTCTGTCTCTATGGATTTGCCAGTTTTGGACATTTCATGTAAAGGGAATCATGCAATATGTGGCTTTTTGTGTCTAACTTCTCACTTAGCATAATGTTTTTGAGGTCTTTCCATATTGTAGTATGTAGTAGTGCTTCGCTTCTTTTTATGGTTGAATAATATTCCATTGTACGGATATAACACATTTGTTTATTCAATCATCAGATAGTGGACATTTGAATTGTTTCTACCTTTTGCTATTGTGAATAGTGCTACTATGAACATTCATGTACAAATTTTTGTTTGAATACCTGTTTTCAATTCTTTTGAACATCTACCCAGGAGTGGAAGCACTGGGTCATATAATAATTGTATGTTCAGCTTTTTTAAGAAACTGCCAAACTGTTCTCTACCACAGCTGAACCATTCTACATTCCCACCAGCAAAGAACAAGCAACAAACAAGCATTCCAATTTCTTCACAGCCTCACCAATGCTTACTATTTCAGTTCTGTTGATTGTAGCTGGTCTTTCTCATGCTATTCTCATGGTAGTTAATAAGTCTCACAAGATCTGATGGGTTTATCAGGGGTTTCTGCTTTTACTTCTTCCTCATTTTTTGCTACTGCAATGTAAGAAGTGCCTTTCGCCTCTTGCCGTGATTCTGAGGCTTCCCCAGCCATGTGGAACTGTAGGTCCAATTAAACCTCTTTTTCTTCCCAGTCTCGGGTATGTCTTTATCAGCAGCGTGAAAATGAACTAATACACCCCAAAAAGTCAATTTCACTATATGTTAATTTAAGGGGCACTTACCAATCAATAGGAAAATGGTGAACATGCAAACAGAAAAATGGAGAAATAAAATAAATACAAAGGTAGAACTTGTTCTATAACATTTAGCATATGAAAAAATATTTAGTCTCAACAACACAGAAATACAAACTAAAATAATAAACTATATTAAGCTATTTAATTCACGAAGAAAATATTGACAGTGGATACTTTAATTATACTTATCAAAAGCCTTAGACTAGCTTGGACACTGTAGCACCATAGCAAGACCCTGTCTCTAAAAATAAAAATTTTAAAAATTAGCCAGTTGGGAGGCTGAGGTGGATGGATTATGAGGTCAAGAGATCGAGACCATCCTGGCCAACATGGTGAAGCTCTGTCTTTACTAAAAATACAAAAATTAGCTGGGCGTGGTGGCACGTGCCTGTGGTCCCAGCTCCTCAAGAGGCTGAAGCAGGAGAATGACTTGAACCCAGGAGGCAGAGATTGCAGTGACCTGAGATTGCTCATTGCACTCCAGCCTGGCGATAGAACGAGACCTGGTCAAAAAATAAAAAATTAGCCAGGTGTGGTAGTGCACTTGCAGTCTCAGCTACTCAGGAGACTGAGAAGAAGGACTGCCTGACTCGGGAGTTCAAACTACAGTCAGCTGCGGTCATGCCACTGAGCTCGAGCCAGGGCTGCATAGCTAGACCCTGACTCAAAAATATCTTAAAAAAAATTCATGCTCTGACTTTTAGTTAAAATGGCATCTGATCCCCCAGAAAGATCTTAACTCTAATACCAGCTATGTGATAATGCCAAGAAAGATAAACACTTGTAAAAATGTTTAAAATATAATCATCCAGTGAATTACTATATCCTGAGAAGACCTTTTCCTAATATCTAAATAATTCACGAGGGGTGATACTATAACATGGTGCATTTAATTATTCTGAGAAAGACCATACTACCAGAAGGTAGAAGAGGCAAGAGTTGGTCTTGGGTATTTCCTTTTTTTCTTTTTTTTTTTTTTGAGATACAGTCTCGCTCCATTGCCCAGGCTGGAGTGCAGTGGCGCCATCTCGGCTCACTGCAAGCTCCACCTCCCCGGTTCACGCCATTCTCCTGCCTCTCCCGAGTAGCTGGGACTACAGGCGCCTGCCACCACGCCCTGCTAATTTTTTGTATTTTTAGTAGAGACGGGGTTTCACCGTGTTGGCCAGGATGGTCTCAATCTCCTGACCTCATGATCCACCCACCTCAGCCTCCCAAAGTGTTGGGATTACAGGCGTGAGCCACCACGCCCGGTTAAACAGGACATTCTCATTGTTGAAATCTTTTTTAAAAAATCAGTAAGATGGTTGAAAGATAAAGTGAAAAAACTCTCTAAGAATACAGAATAATCGATTTTGAAAAATAATACAGGCCTTCTAAGACTCCCAGACATGAAGAAGTAACAGGACAGAATTACCCAGCTATCACAAGCAACTAGAAAACTGGAAAACAGTTTAAAAACATTGTTTTCAGATATTAAAAAAAACAGCACAAAACTGTGATTCCTGTGAGAAGGAAAAATAATGAGGTGATTCTTACAATCACCCAGACTTTCTGCCAAGAGGTAATATCCAGATTGTAGCACAAAGAGAGGGAATTTAAACGGACCTGGAAATCTTGCTCAGTGAAGGATGCGGAGATTAGAGGGGAAAATAAGCTACACAGGAAAATGGTTCCAGAAATCAGTCTTTGAGTCCTTGGCTAAACACCAATCCGTATGTCAGTAGTGTGAAACCCTGTAAGACTGAGAAAAAAACAACCTCCAAAGAAAGAAAAATTGCTGGAGTGCTATAAAACAAACAATTCCCAGAACTCCTACAGGGCCAGGTTTCATTTTAGCACTCTTTGGCCAGAGTGAAGAAATGTTACTGAATATACAAAGCACTCCATATGAGTTGCAAAGATGCTATGTCTTAGAAGTTGAGCAAAATTAGCCCTAGAAGAGACTACCATAGACCTACCCTAAGTTCGCTTTTAAAAAAATCAAAAGCATCAAACTAATTTACAAGTAACTGTCAGAAAGAGTCTAAAATGCTTCAATAGAATACAACAAAACCAAGTATTAAACAACTTGATTTCTAATTTACAACATTCAATAAAAAAATTACTAGACCTTAAAAAACAGGAAAATAAGATTCATAACCTGGAACAGATTGGTCAACAAACACAGGCCTAGAAACAGAAGAAACTAAATAAGACTTGTAAAGATGAAAAATAAAATATGTAAAATTTAAATTTCACTAGATGGAATTAACAATAGTTTGGGCACTGTGAAATAAAATAGTAGTAAGCTTGACCTCCTGAATGTATAAGCATCCAACAGCAGAGCTTCAAAATATATGCAGCAAAAAAAGGACAAAAATTTAAAAAGGTATCAGGCCAGGCGCAATGGCTCACACCTGTGATCCTAGCACTTTGGGAGGCCAAAGCAGGTGGACCTCTTGAGCTTAGGAGTTCGAAACCAGCCTGGGCAACATAATGAGACACTGCCTCTACAAAACATTTAAAAATTAGCCCGGCATGGTGGTGCGTGCCTGTGGTCCCAGCTACTCCAAAGGCTGAGGTGGGAGGATTGCTTGAGCCTGGGAGGCAGAGGTTGCAGTGAGCTGTGATTGCACCACTGCACTGTAGCCTGCATGTCAGAGCCAGAATCTGTCTAAAATTAAAAATAAAAAAATACACAATTCGAGTAGAATAATTCAACACTTGCCTCTCAGTAAATGAACAAGTAGACAGAAAATCCGTAAGGATACAGAGGATATAGAAGACTTGAACAATGCTATCAACCAACTGGACCTAGCTGACATTTATAAAACTCTCCATCCAACGTCAGCAGAATACACATCCATTTCAAGTGCACATGGAGCATTCATCAGGACTGATAATCCACTGGGCCATGAAGCAAATCTCAAGAAATTTTAAAAGACTGAAATCATGCAGACTATGCTCTCTAATCACAATAGAATTAAATTTGAAATTAATGCCAGAAAGATAACTGGAAGATCTCACAAATATTTAGATATTAAACACTACTTGTTTGGTTAACCCATTGGCCAAAGCAAAAATGAAAAGGGAAATTGGAAAATCGTTTGAACTAAATAAAAATGAAAACACAATACTGTCTATCAAAATTTGTCATATGTCTTTTCAACAAACAGTGCTAAAACATTTGTATATACATAAAGGAAAATGAACCTCAACCCTTACCTCACTTCATATACAAAATTAACATGAAATGGATAAGAAACCTAAATGTAAGAGGTAAAACCATAAAGCTGCTAGAAAAACAACAAGAAAATCTTTGTGATCTTAGGATGGCAAAGATTTCTTGAGGTAGACATAAAATCATGAACCATAAAAGAAAAAAATTGTATACAATCCCATAGACTATATTTCAATGTATGGATGATTGTACTATATATTACCAACCTAATATTAACATTGATTACTTCTGGTAAAATATATAATGGAGAGAAGAATGAAGAAGGATGGAGGCATTTTATTTTTGTTAAATTTTTGTGTACTGTTTATAATTTTTTTAAATAAGATTCTACTACTTTCATAAAAATAAGAATAAACTTTTAAAATATATGTTCTGTAGAATGTGCTAGCTGACACTTCTTTCAGAATGAGATCTCAGCACAAAGGAATACAAACCCTGGGAACAGATAAGGTGGAGGCCAATAAGGGAAAGGATTTTCTGAGGATTCCCACCCCTGTTTCCCTCACAAATTATAGTTCTTTGGCTTCCTCCACCACCTAGATGAGAGGATGAATTTTAAGAAGCCACTACTCAGTGTGATGTTCAGTCAGTCAGTTAGTCCCCCAACTCTAGATATCAGGCTCACTTTAGAAACTAGAAATGCATACAATAAAAAGAGAAAACGCCCTCTCTACCTTTCAGTTAGTTTGTTAGAAGTGAGAAAAGAGAAGCAAAGGAGTCTGGCTTGGTAGAGATTTTTTTCCAGCTCTATCTCCTGGCTGCAGAAAAAGTGGAAAGTCCAGGTGTGTGAGATTCATACCCTTACTAAAACTATGGGGTGGGTGTTTCCCTTTTGCAGATAAAACTAAAAGAGGAAAGCTGATTTGGTGAACTGGACTTCCAGGCCACTGGCCATTGCCAAGCACTCTTCAACCTGGTTTCCCATAAAGTCTGGTGTCAGTCCAAGGCCTCCCACTGGACCTCCTGGAATGACATCCCTAACACTAAGCCTTTGTTGACATCCTCCTCCCCACCCATAAGTTAAACCTGTCCTGTGCTGCCCTCACTAGCCACTGTGACACATTCCCCATGCCCAAGAGTGATCACCCAGTGGGATGTCGCAGGAAGAAAATGGGTCTTGTGATCCTCAGATTCCAGATCAGTTCCAGTCCTGCTCCTAACTAGCCAATAACCCTGAGTCAATCACCCTTGCTCTCTGAGCCTCAGTTTCCTCATTTCTTGAGGAAGATGACAAGGTTGAAATGATAATCCTAAAAGTTCCATCCAGGTTTTATTCTTTCCTATGATTCTCTTTTGCATTTTACTCCTTTCAGTTGTGAAAATATCAGGAGCACTCAGGAGTCACCAAAGCTTGGTTCTTGACAGTGCTGACAAAAGAAACAGGCTCTGTGGAAAGCCATGGGCTCCCAGGTGCAGAGCTCAGGAACTCAGCAGCTAGGCAGGTACCAGAGCCAGCTTCTGTTCTCGGCGATTTCTACAGTGACTTCTTCTGGCCACAGAAGAAATGAAAGAAAGAGTAGAGTAGGGTTCTAACCAGAGAGCCAGAGGATGGCATCCAACTGCTCTGCCCTGCAGTCACAATCTCCCAAACCTACTAGAAAGACTTGGGTTAAATTGTTGTCATGTGTGTTTCATTAGATTCTGTGTTCCATCTCTCGTATCCTTCATACAAAGCTTTTTCATGTAGATAATGTGTTTACGAAGGGTTTTTTTACACATTACCTCATTTGATACTCACTAATGTTTACAATGTTCTTACCTTTGGTCTAAGATATATTAAAACATCATTTTTGGACCAGACTGAAAATAACTGCCCACCACCAGCCAAGGGAATCAGTGAGTGATTGTGTGATTCCAGGAAACCACACTTCTCCCATGGATCTTTGCAACACATGGATCAGGAGGCCCCCTCATGGGCCCATGCCATCTGGGCCTTGGGTCCAAACACAGAGCTGTGTGAAGTCTCTGCAGAGCAGCTGCTCAGACACACACAGAGACCCAAGAGCTTTACATACTCTGGCCCTGGGATCCCAGACAAGGGTGTCTACAGCTCAGGCAAGGCCAGAGGCCGGTGCATACCCCTAGGAAGGGGGCTGAATCCAGGGAGATGAGCAGCATCAGTCTGTAGCCCTCACTTCCACAGCACCTCATAAGATAAGACCCATTGGCTTGGAATTCCAGCCAACCACCAGCAACAGGGTAGTGCCTTCCTGAGATGGGATGGAGGATCCAGAAGAGGGGTAAGCCATCATCTCTGCTGTTTGATCAACTCAGCCATTCCAGCCTGTGGGCTTTGGAGAGCCAAAATGATCTGGGAGGAAGGGTCCCCCCAGCACACACAGCTGCTTTGCCAGAAGGTGGCCAGGCTGCTTCTTTAGATGGGACCCTGATCCATTCCTCCATGCTGGGGAGGACTTCCCTGCTGGGGCCTCCAGCCACTCCCGCCTAGGACTCCTGCCAACCCTCCTACCCATATTCTATGGACAGAGCTCTGCTGTCTCCCTAAGACAGAGCCCCCGGGGGGAAGGGAGAGCCACCATCTTTGCTGTTTGGAAGACTCAGACTCCAGCCTGCAGGCTTTAGAGAGTCCAAGCTGACAGGGGTAGAGGTGGTTCTTCACACCACACACTGTTTTGTTGAGGTGTGGCCAGATTGTTTCTTTATGCAGAACCCCGATCCATTTCTCTCCACGGGGGGAGACCTTCTAGCTGAAGCCTCTAGCCACCCTCACCCATATTCTATAGCTGACAGAGTTCTAATTTCTCCCTGGGATGGAGTGCCCAGGAGTTGGGGCAGGCCTCCACCTTGGCTTTTGGGTGTCTCAACGAGTCCAGCCTGTGGGCCTTGGAGAGCCCAAACCAACTGGGGGTTGAAGGGATCCCCAACACAACACAGCTCCTGTACCAAAAAGCAGCCAGACTGCTTCTTTAAGTGGGTCCTTGGTCCTGTTCATCGTGACTGAGTGACACCTCCCAACTGCAATTTCCAGCCACCTTCTACAGGTGCGTTCAGGGCCTGCAACTGGTCAGTACTCCACTGGGATGGAGCTTCCGGAGAGGAGAGGGCAGGCTACCATATTTGATGTTTCACAGCTTTCACTGGTGATACCTCCAGGTACGGGAAAAGCTGAGGTGACTAGCAGCTGGAACAGACCCCCAGCAAACCACAGCACCCTTGCAGAAGAGTGGCCAAATTGTTAAAACAAGCAAACAGAAAGCAATAACAACAAAGAAAACCCACAAAAACCCATTCAAATGTCAGCAACCTCAAAGATTGAATGTAGATATGCCCAGCAAGATGAGAAATAATCAACACAAAAATGCTGAAAACTCAAAAAGCCACAGCAGCCCTTTTCCTCCAAATGACTGCAACACCTCTCCAGCAAGGGTTCAAAACTAGGCTGAGGCTGAGATGGCTGAAATGACAGAAGTAGGCTTCAGGATGTGGATAAAAATGAACTTCGCTGAGCTAAAGGAGCATGTTGTAACCCAATGCAAAGAAGCTGAGAACCATGATAAAACAATGCAGGAGCTGACAGTCAAAATAGCCAGTTTAGAGAGAATATAACTCACCTGTTAGAGCTGAAAAACACCCTACAATAACTTCACAATTCAATCACAAGTATTAATAGCAGAATAGACCAAGCAGAGGAAAGAATCTCAGAACTTGAAGACTGGCTTTCTGAATTAAGACAGGCAGACAAGAATAGAGAAAAAAGAATGAAAAGAAATGAATAAAACCTCCGAAAATATGAGATTATGTAAAGATACTGAATCTGTGACAGATTAGAGTACTTGAAAGAGATGGGAAGAACAGAAACATACTTCAGGATATCATCCAAGAGAACTTTTTCAACCTAGCAAGACAGGCCAACATTCAAATTCAGGAAATTCTGAGAACCCCAGTGAGACACTCCACAAAAAGATCATCCCCAAGACACATAATCATCATCAGATTCTCCAAGATCAAAATGAAAGAAAAAAATATATATATTAAGAGCAGACAGAGAGAAAAGCCAGGTCACCTACAAAGGAAAGCCCATCAGACTAACCATGGACCTCTCAGTGGAAGCCCTACTAGCAAGAAAATATTGGGGGCCAATATTCAATGTTATTAAAGAAAAGAATTTCCAATGCAGAATTTCGTATCTAATCAAACTAAGCCTCATAAGTGAAAGAGAAATAAGATCCTTTACAGACAAGCAAATGCTGAGGGAATTCATGACCACCAGACCTGCCTTACAAGAGCTCCTGAAAGAACCACTAAATATGGAGAGGAAACACCATTACCAGCCACTACAAAAAGACACTGAAGTATACAAACAAGTGGCACTATAAAGCAACCACATAAACAAGTCTACAAAATAACCATCTAGCATCATGATGACAGGATCAAATCCACACATAACAATACTAACTTTAAATGTAAATGGACCAAATGCTCCAAGTAAAAGACACAGAATAGCAAGCTGGATAAAGAATCAAGACCCATCAGTATGCTGTCCTCAAGAGATCCATTTCATATGCAAAGACACACATACGCTCAAAATAATGGGATGGAGGAAAATTTAACAAGCAAATGGGAAACAGAAAAAAGCTGAGGTTGCAATCGTAGTTTCTGATAAAACAGACTTTAAGTCAACAAAGATCAAAAAAGGCAAAGAAGGGCATTACATAATGGTAGAGAGTTCGATTCAACAAGAAGAGCTAACTATCCTAAATATATATGCCCCCAAAACATAAAGATTCATAAAGCAAGTTCCTAGAGACCTAAAAAGAGACTTATAAACTCCCACACAGTAATAGCAGGAGACCTTAACACCCCACAGACAATATTAGATAGATCATCAAGACAGAAAATTAGCAAAGATACTCAAGATCTGAACTCAGCTCTGGATCAAGTGGACCTGACAGATATCTACAAAGCTCTCTGCTGAAAAACTACAGAATATACATTCTCCTCATTGCCACATGCCACTTACTCTAAAATTGATCACATAGTTGGAAGTAAAACACTCCTCAAGCAAATGCAAAAGAACTGAGGTCATAACAAATATTCTCTCACACCACAATGCAATCAAATTAGAACTCAAGATTAAGAAATTCACTCAAAACCATACAACTACATGGAAATTGAACAACCTGCTCCTGAATGACTTTTGGGTAAATGATAAAATTAGGACAGAAATCAAGAAGTTTTTTGAAACAAATGGAAACAAAGATATAACATATCAGAATCTCTTGGATGCAGCTAAAGCAGTATTAAGAGGTGAATTTTAGCACTAAATGCCCACATCACAAAGCTAGAAAGATCTAAAGTTAACAACCTAACATCACAACTGAAATAACTAGAAAACCAAGAGCAAACAAACCCTAAAACTAACAGAAAACAAGAAATAACCAAGATCAGAGGTAAACTGAACGAGAGACACAAAAAGCCCTTCAAAAAATCAACTAATTCAGGAGTGGGTTTTCTTAAAAAAATAATAAAATAGACCACCAGGTAAACTAATAAAGAAGAAAAGAGAAAAGAATAAAATAGACCCAATCAGAAATGATAAGGAGGATATCACCTCTGACCCCACAGAAATACAAACAATCATCAGAGAATACTATAAACACCTCTATGCACATAAACTAGATAATCCAGAAGAAACTGATAAATTCCTGGACACATTCACCCTCTGAAGACTGAACCAGGAAGAAATTGAATTCCTAAATAGATCAATGAGTTCTGAAATTGAGGTTGTAATAAATAGCCTACCAACCAAAAAAAAGCCTAGAACCAGACAGAGTCACAGCTGAATTCTACCAGAGATACCAAGAAGACGTGGTGCCATTCCTACTGAAAGTATTCCAAAAAATTGAAAAGGAGGGACTCCTCCCTAACTCATCCTATGAGGCCAATATCATCCTCATACCAAAACCTGGCAGAGATTCAACAAAAAAAAGAAAACTTTAGGCCAATATACTTAATGAACATTGATGCAAAAATTCTCAACAAAATATTGGAAAACCAAATCCAGCAGCACATCAAAAAGCTTATCCACCATGATCAAGTAGGCTTCATCACCAGGATGCAAAGCTGGTTCAACATACCCAAATCAAGGAATGTGATTTATCACATAAACAGAACTAAAGACAAAAACCACATGATTATCTCAATAAATGCAAAAAAAAAGGCTTTGGTAAAATTCAGCATCCCTTCATGTTAAAAATTCTCAATAAACTAGGTATTGAAGGAACATACCTCAAAATAATAAGAGCCATAGATGACACACTCACAACCAATATCATACTGAATGAACAAAAACTGGAAGCATTCCCCTTGAAAACCAGTACAGGACGAGGCTGTCCTCTCTCACCATTCCTGTTCCATGTAGTATTGGAAGTTCTTGCCAGAGCAGTCAGGCAAGAGAAAGAAATAAAAGATATTTGTATTGGCCCCTCTTTACGCTGCTAATAAAGACATACCCAAGACTGGGTAATGTATACAGGAAAGAGGTTTAATGGACTCACAGTTCCATATGACTGGGGAGGTCTCACAATCATGGTGGAAGGCAAGGAGAAGCAAGTCATGTCTTACATGGATGGTAGCAGGCAAAAGAGAGCTTGTGCAGGGAAACTTCTGCTTATAAAACCATCAGATCTTGTAAGACTCGTTCCCTATCATAAGAGCAGCATGGGAAAGACCCACTCCCATGACTCAATTACCTCCCACCGGGTCCCTCCCACAACACATGAGAATTGTGGGAGCTATAATTCAAGATGAGATTTGGGTGGAGACACAGCCAAACCATATCAGTATTCAAATAGGAAGAGACCAAGTCAAACTATCCTTTTTTGCAGATGACATGGTCCTATATCTAGAAAATCCCCTTGTCTCAGCCCAAAAGCTTCTGAAAGGTAAATAACTTCAGCAAAGTCTCAAGATACAAAATCAACATGAAAAAATCACTAGCATTCCTACACACCAACAACAGGCAAGCTGAGAGCCAAATCATGAATGAACTCCCATTCACAATTGCCACAAAAAGAATAAAATACCTAGGAATGCAGCTAATAAGAGAAGCAAAGGACCTCTTAAAGAAGAACTACAAACCACTGCTCAAATAAATCATGAATGACCCAAACAAATAGAAAAACATTCCATTCTTATGGATAGGAAGAAGCAATATGGTGAAAATGGCCATACTTCCCAAAGCAATTTATAGATTCAATGCTACTCCCATTAAACTACCATTGACACTCTTCACAGAATTAGAAAAAAAATTTTAAATTCACATGGAACTAAAAAAATAGCCTGAATAGCCAAGGCAACTCTAAGCAAAAAGAACAAAGGTGAAGGCATCACGCTACCTGACCTCAAACTATACTACAGGGCTACAGTAACCAAAACAGCATGGTACTAGTACAAGAACAGACACATAGACCAATTAAGCAGAATAGAGAAACCAGAAATAAGGCCACATACCTACAACCATCTGATCTTTGACAAACCTAACAAAAATAAGCAATGGGGAAAGAATTCCCTATTTAATAAATGGCATGGGGAGAACTGGCTAGCCATATGTAGAAAATTGAAACTGGACTCCTTCCTTACACCATATACAAAAATCAACTCAAGATAGATTTAATACTTAAATGTAAAACCCAAAACTATACAAACCCTAGAAGAAAACCTAGGCAATGTCATTCAGGACATAGGCATGGGCAAAGATTTCATGACAAAGACACCAAAAGCAATCACAACAAAAGCAAAAATTGACAAATGGGATCTAACAAAACTAAAAAGCTTCTACACAGCAAAAGAAGCTATCAACAGAGTAAACAGACAACCTACAGAATGGGAGAAAATTTTTGCAATCTATCCATCTGACAAAGGTCTAATATCCAGCATCTATAAGGAACTTAAATTTACAAGAAAAAGAAACCAATTTAACTAAAAAGTGGGCAAAGGACACAAACACACACTTCTCAAAAGAAGACATACATCCAGCTAAAAAAAAAAAATATATATATATATACATATATATATATAAAAGCTCAACATCACTGATGATTACAGAAATGCAAATCAAAACCACAATGAGATATCATCTCATACCATTAAGAATGGCTATTACTAAAAAGCCAAAAAACAACAGATGCTGGTGAGGTTGTAGAGAAAAATGTATGATTTTACAATATTGATGGGAGTGTAAATTAGTTCAACCCTTGTGGAAGATAGTGTGGCAACTCCTCAAAGACCTAGAGGCAGAAATACCATTTGACCCAGCAATCCCATTACTGGGTATATACCCAAAGTATATAAATCATTTTATTATAAATATACATGCATGCACATGTTCATTGCAGCACTATTCACAATAGCGAAAACATGGAACCAATCTAAATGCCCATCAATGATAAACTGGATAAAGAAAATGTGGTACATATACACCATGGAATACCATGCAGCCGTAAAAAGGAATGCGATCATATCCTTTGCAGGGCACTATTCACAATAACAAAGACATGGAATCAATCTAAATGCCCATAAATGATAAACTGAATAAAGAAAATGTGGTATATATACACCATGGAATACTATACAGCCATAAAAAGGAACGCGATCATGTCCTTTGCAGGGACATGGATGGAGCTGGAGGCCATTATCCTTGGCAAACTAATGCAGGAGCAGAAAACCAAATACCACATGTTCTCACTTATAATTGGGAGTTGAATGATGAAAACACATGGACACATGGTAGGGAACACCACACGCTGGGGCCTGCTGGAGGGTGGAAGGTAGGAAGAGAGACAGCATTAGGAAGAATACCTAATGGATGCTGGGCTTAATACCTGGGTGATGGTATGACCTGTGTGGCAAGCCACCATGGCACACGTTTACCTGTGTAAGAAACCTGCACGTCCTGCACATGTCCCAATGAACTTAAAATAAAAGTTGGAAAAAAAAAACTTTTTTAAGTAACTAAGGCTAAGAGGTTCCCAGCACACAAAGGCAAGATAACCAGAATAATTTTTTCACCGATTCACAGCGTAATTTGAGGCAGATTATTTAAATTCTCTTGCCCTCAACTTTTTCAAATGAAGAATAAGGAGTTCAGTCAAAAAGATCATTCCTTCTCAAAGACTCTTCTAGCTTTATCTCAACACATATTCCTCTCTCAAAAAACCATGTCTTAAGTCTTCAAAAATAAGTTTAAGTGTTCCCTCAAAAGCAGTGATTCTCTCCACACCAGAAAGTGTGAGGCTGCTTAAAAAAATTGAAAGATTAAAATAAAGCAGTGATCCTCTAACTTGGCTTCACATTGTAATTGCCTGAGAAACATTAAAAGTTACGAATATACTAATATCTGGGTTTTACCCACCTGAGGATGGTGGCTTAATGTCTCTGGACTGTAATCTGGGCATCTAAAATTTTCAAAGCTTCCCAGGTGATTTTAACATGCAGCCAATGTTGAAAGCTCTGATCTGGTATCCATATTGGGTCCTGTGGGATTTTCAGAGGCAACCCTAATTCCTGGAGTTTTCTGTTTTTTTTTTTTCCTTCTCTCTCAATCCTCCTGTAATGGGCATCCAAATGGGCTGTTCCACCTGTCAGACTCTTCTCTGCATCACTGTGGTCTCTCTTTATTCTCATAATAATCATCAGCACTACCTTCTCACACCATGTTGCAAAGAAACAAGGTGAATACTGAAATGGGGCTAGAGGAATTTGCTATTCATAAAGAAATAAAAACTATAAAATTTCTTAGCACATGAAAAAAAATGACATCTTTATCTTTTGAGAGGAGCTACAGACAAGCAAAGTAAACAGGGAGGTGCTCCTAAGGCAAACATGTCTTTGCTGTGACAGAAGGGTTTACCCAGAACAAAGCTCAAAGGATTGTGCAGGCACTTTCTTACTGACTTCATCTGTGGGCACCATCAGTTTCCAAGTGTTGTCACTGCAAATAAGTGATGTGCGCATTCATCTTTTATTAATTACTTTAACATTCAAACAAATGCCAACATTTCCAACATTTCACCAAGGAAACAACATTATCTTAAGAAGTCAGGACATAATTATAGAAAATATAATGTTCTACAGTGAGGTCCTGATCTTATCAAACTAAAACTAAACCTGATTAATCAGTATACTGAGAACCAAGTGAGCAGTTCTCTCTATCACTGGCCCAACCTGGATTATGGGAGAAGCAGGAAGAGCCACTGGCCCCAGCCTGAGTAATAAGAACGAGGGTGAATCCCCAGACACACATTTATATATTGGGATCAGAGAATAATCCTCAAAAACACTTTAAACGTTTATATTTATGGACCCAACAAACATTATTTGTGAAACACTTGTTAGGCATCTTCATATTTTAAAAATCAGAAAAGATCTCTGACTTCAAGAAGCTCACAATCTAATGGAGAGAGTATACAAGTACTTGCAGTCCTCTTTACAAGTCCTTTGTTCAGTGCCAGACTGTGAATTCTGATTCTGATTAGGCCTCTCTAACCCACCTTTTTCCCTAGCAGCCTGATCCACCTGCTCCATGGGAAGAAATAAGGTGACGTGGGTAAATGAGTTCACACTAATGGGTCTCTCCAATGACAGGCAGACCCAAGCTGGACTCTGTCTTATCTGGAGCCACCTACCTGCTGACCCTACTGGGAAATGGGCTAATCTTGCTGCTGATCTGGCTGGATGTGCATCTCCACCTACACATGTACGTCTTCCCCTGCAACCTCTCACTCATGGACATCTGCTACACCTCCAGCAGGGTCCCTCAGAGTTGGTGTACTTCCTCCTAAAGAAGAAGACCATCTTTGCCCAATATGGGACCCAGCTCTTCTTCTCCTTGGCCTTTGGGGGCGCCGAGTTCCTGCTGCTTACATCAGTGGCCTATGACCACTACGTGGCCGTCTGTCACCGCCAGCGTTACTTGGCAGTGATGAGCCCAAGGTTACGCATGGCTCTGGCAGCTGTCTCTTGGCTAGTGAGCCTGGCTAATTCTGCTATAGAGACAGCAGTCACCATGCACCTGCCCACTTGCAGCCACAACCTGCAGAACTATATAGCCTGTGAGCATGTCATGCTCACAGGTTGTCATGGTGGGTTCCAGTGTAGTAGTGGCTGCTTGTGCCCTGAGCTGGATGCTGGGTAATAATTCAGTTTTAGAAGGAGAAAAATATATAAGAACTCAGAAGTGAAAAGAAAAGGTTTTCCCCTTATAGTACATAGCAGTACATTGAAAAACTTACTAAGAGATAAAGTGTTTGTGCAAGCGTATGTCTGTGTGTGTGTGTGTGTGTGTGTGTGTGTGTGTGTGTGTGTGTGTGTCTGTTTCTGTGTGCATGTTGGAAAGATGTACTCTTTGCTTTTGAAGGCATTAATAAATAATGTCTTAGACTTTGTTTTATGATTCTGGAATCTCCTTGGTAGCACCAGCCTTGTTCCAACAAGATTCAATAGCAATCTATACCTATCAGAAATTTTAAGTATTTGTTGACCGAGTGAACATAAGCATGTTTATCATAATCATTGTCATCATTGTCCTAAGTATTGATTTCATCATCTGAAATCAATCAAATACCACATTTAATGAACATTTTTTTCTATACTCAACCCCGTTTCCCATTATCTCCAGTGTCAACTTCCTTCTTCCTAAGTATTGAAAGCATCATAGAGGCTGGGACATCATGCGGATCTTGGAAAGAAGTAACAATCAGGAAACAAATTGTGTTGAGTCCCATGAAGCAACACACTGTGACAGGTGCTGCAAGAGACACAAGACATCTAATAGGAGATCCTTCCCCACAACCAAGAGATTATTTGGAAAGATAAGAGATAGATATCAAAAACTGAAAAAAAAATAAATTATGACATACTCCAACAATGCAAAACAGTAAAGTGTTTGCAAAATTTGATTAATCTCCAAATATGAAACAGATTAGAAGCCCTATTGAATTCATAGAATTATCCTACCAAGGGGAGAAATCAATATGGTTTGCAAAGGAATTAAAGAGGAAGAAAAAAGTTAAATCAGGTCTTTTAAAATGGTAAAATTTGGATAGGTGAGAGAGTAGAGAGAAATAATTCATTCTTGGTAAATGGGGGAATGACATAATCCAGGAGGAGGTAGAAAAAAAAGGAAAGTATGTTTGGGGAAGAGTAAGCAAACCAGCTTGGTCAGAGCAAAGATTTTATTTTGAGGCATTATGAAAATGAGCTGTCTGGAAAGAGGGCTTTGAACACAAAGCCAAGGAAGCTGCAATGGCAAGAGAGCAGGGTTTTTTATATGGGGAATAGCACACTGAATACAGTGTTCTAGAAGCTATCCTCTTTCTCTCTACCAGGCCTATTAGACTAATTGAGACGAAAATTAACTATTTCATGCTTAAGTGGAAGGAGTAAAGGAATCAACTATTTATAATGCAGCTTTCTGTAATTAAGGCAGACTTTGTAGACCTGGCAGAGTTTAAGGCAGGGTTCAAAGCCTAAAGAGCTGGAAGCCAGAGTATCTACAAGGGAAGTTATTTAGAACACGGAGAAATGTTAGAAGTAAAAATGAATGAACAAATATCGAGGTTGAGAATTGGACAAAGGGTGTAACTGTAGACAAAGTGCCTTTTACTTTCTCGTTTCATTTTTTGTTGCTGTCATTTTAAGGCAAGAGGATGCCGTGCCATCTGAGTAACACTCTGAAAACTCCTCAAAAATAAACTGAGTTTACTTGGTGTGTTCTGTAAGTGTCATCTATGATATCAACCCATGTCTGATCTCTTGCCACATCTGAAAAGGCAAACCCCTGGTTAGACAGGTCCCATCCTGGTTAGGGAGGGACTCTGAGTTGGCTTCTCTGATATTGAATCATAAAGTAAAGTCTAAACCTCACCAAAGGCACTAGCCTGGGAAAGACTTCAAACCTTTTTTATTTTTAAATGAAGACTAAATCAATGCATGATACCCCTGAGAGCAAAACTCAGGGTCCAAGTTCACACAGTGAGTAATAATGGCTCTGTCCTCTGAAGAATAAAGGAAGGGAAGGGAGGGAGTAGGAAGTAGAATTAGGAGAGTGGCTCTAGAATCTTAGAGATGAGGCAGAAAGCAAATCGGTATGACAAAACCGTGTCCCATGGCCATTCTGAACATGCCTGGGAACTCACATGTAGGGGCTCCCCGACAGCAGGACCCCGCTGCTCCTCCAGAAGAGCAGGACAGCATCAATCCAACCTCTTCTATCCAAAGCAAAATCTCCCCACACAGCACACGTTGTTCCACATAAATCACAGGACCAAAAAATGCCACTACAGAGAGCAGGGATTCTTGGCCTAGAGCTATTCATAGGTTTCAGCATATGGATTATGGGAATTATGTTTTAAAATATTACCTCATCTATAGTTTCACCACTTCCTAAGGGAATATGACTCTGACGTTGTCCTCACTCCAAGTTTCTGCCAAATAACGCCATTGCTCCCTGTTATATACACTGATAGACCCCGGTGTTTACCCTTCATAGACTTTTCCCAGTTTGCAACAATAGGCTTACTGGTATGACTAGATGCATTATCCCTGACTCCCCCACAAGACTGCAAACTCCAGGAGGGTCGAGGCTGTGCCTGTGATGCTCACCACTTTATTTCCAGTATAGAGAATTGCCCTCGCATAATCACTCAAAAACCCATCAGCAACCTGGATGGAGCTGGAGAGCATTATTCTAAATGAAGTAACTCAGGAATGGAAAATCAAATATTGTATGTTCTCACTCACAAGTGGGAGCTGAACTATAAGGATGCAAAGACATAAGAATGAGACAATGGACTTTGGGGACTTAAGGGGAAGGGTAGGAGGGAAGGCAGGGATAAAAGACTACACATTAGGTACAGCGTACACTGCTTTGCTGATGGGTGCACCAAAATCTCAGAAATCACCACTGAAGAACTTATCCATGTAACCAAACACTGCCTGTTCCCCAAAACCCTATTGAAATTCTTTTTTAAATGTATTATTAACTTAATCAATTTTCAATCTGTGGTGAACACCTTCTGATTTACAATTTGGTCTGTATGAATATGTTTTTTACATTGTATAACATGTCTTTTTGAAAATCTTTAGTAGTCAACTGTGATCTTTGGTGCTGATTGATTAGACAGGTGTTTTAGGTAAGCTTTCCAGACACCCAGGAACTGGACTTGCCATTAGGCAACTCTACCAGAAGAGGGCAGTGGAGCTTCTAGCCCATGATCAGGGGTCCATCAGTAAGCCTGATTTACCATTGATCTAATATGATTTCCAATGCATTCTTAGTCTTTTCATTTCTTTCCTAAATATAACCATTCAATATAGCAACCTCACACAACATGATAGAGAATAAAGTTTAAAGATAATAGCTAGGTGAAATTTAATAACTCTCATAATATTCTTATAATTTCCTCCTTTACCCTTCCTTCAAAGAAAAAAAAAACAAAAAAAACAAAAAACACCACCTTGGCTCTTTTCTCTCACAACCATCAGCCGATATAAAAATGTGACTTAAGTGAATTACTCTCTTAGAACCACACCCTTGAGTAAACCTCTAGTGAGCTTCGGGTTGATTTCAGTGTCAGAATTCCTGCCCAATGATTACTCATCCATCATGAGTGGTTTTTGTTTATTTATCTCAGTCACATATAGTATATTTGCCCTGTTTGACAACTGAAAAAAACTGGAAAATGCTGAAAAAATTGGGGAAAAAACATATCAGAGAAAGAAAAAGTAAAAGAATAACTAGTCTTTGCTAGCCTAGTCTAGAATAACTAGAAAAGTTATTGCCTAACTGTGGTTTCTTTGCTCCCTTCATACTGATGCAGATATGGAAAATAATAATAATAATTTTGAGTTATAATTACTATTAAAAGCTATAATGAATACTGCTTATGTGTCATGTACATATATTATTTATTTCATCCTCACAGCTGCTACTCCACTTAACATATCAGGAAACTAAGGCGTGATGTATACGTATAAGGATACATATTACATGATCTACATTTTTGAAGAATTAAAACCTACTGAAAGTAATAAAAAAAGAAATCTGAAAAAATGGAAAGGCAGACCAATTCTTACATAGGAAGAGTCAACATAATGGAGCTATACATCTCCTTATGTTAAATTGCACATTTAACAGGATCCCAATTAATTTTTTAAAAGAAATTTATGTTTGAGACCACACAAAATTATTCTAAAAATAATAACAAAGAAATTTCTGAAAAACATTAATAAAGAAGGACTAGTTTACCAGCTATCTCAAACATATTTTAAACCTGAAACAATTAAAATGCTGTAGTCAAAGCACATGCTTACACCAAGGCAGTGAAACAGAATAGACAGTCTAGAAATAAGCCAAAATACACAATAATTTAATAAATCATAAAAAGTAGCACTTTAAATCCGTGGAGAAAAAATATTCAATAAATAGTATTAAGACAACAAGCTAATAATCTGAAAAAAATAAAATTTATAAAAAATATGTACCTTATATCAGGATTTAAAATATTTAAGTGTAAGAATGAAAATGTAAAAGTACAAGAAGAAAATAAAAGAGAATATTTATGATAACAACATGAGGATTGCCTGCTAATTATGAGGCAAAATCCCAGAAGTCATTAAACTTTTTTGGATGAAATCAGCAAAAATTTCTGTATATCACAAGCCATTATTGTAAAAGTAAAAAACCAACAAAAATATAGATGGTGTATTAGTCTGTTTTCACACTACTATAAAGAACTACCTGACACTGGGTAATTTATAAAGGAAAGGGGTTTAATTCACTCACAGTTCTACATGGCTGGGAGGCCTCAGGAAACTTATACAATCATGGCAGAAGGTGAAGGGAAAGCAAGTACCTTCTTCACATGGTGGCAGGAAAGAGAGAGTGAGTGAATAAGGAAGTGCAACACTTTTAAACCATCAGATCTTATGAGAACTCACTCACTATTATGAGAACAGCATGGGGAAACCACCCCCATGATTCAATCACCTCCCACCAGGTCCCTTCCTTCGACATATGGGGATTACAATTTGAGATGAGATTTGGGTGGGAACACAGAGCCAAACCGTATCATTCCACTTCTGGCCCTTCCCAAATCTCATGTCCCTTTCACATTTCAAAACCAATCATGCCTTTGCAACAGTCCCCCAAAGTCTTAACTCATTACGGCATTAACTCAAAAGTCCAAGTCCAAAGTCTCATCTGAAATAAGGCAAGTCCCTTCTGCCTATGAGCCTGTAAATTCAAAAACAAGTGAGTTACTTCCAAGATACAGAGTGGGTACAGGCATTGGGTAAATGTTCCCATTCCAGGTGAAATTTTCCAAAACAAAGGAGCCACAGGCCCCATGCAAGTCCAAAGCACAGCAGGCAGTCACTAAATCTTAAAACTCCAAAATGATTTCCTTTGACTCCATGTCTCACATCCAGGCATGCTGATGCAAGGGGTGGGCTCCCATAGCCTTGGGCGGATCCATCCCTGTGGGCTCTGCAGGGTACAGGCCCTGTGGCTGATTTCACTGGCTGGCATCAAGTGCCTATAGCTTTTCCAGGCCCATAGCACAAGCTGTTGGTGGATCTACCATTCTGGAGTCTGGAGGACAGTGGCCCTCTTGTCACAGCTCCACTAGGCAGTGGCCCAGTGGGGACTCTCTGTGGGGGCTCCAACCCCACATTTCCCCTTTGCACTGCCCTAGTAGAGGTTCTCCACAAGGGCTCCATCCATGCAGCAGACCTATGCCTGGACATCCAGTTGTTTTCATACATCTTCTGAAATCTAGGCAAAGGTTCTCAATCCTCAATTCTTGCTTTCTGTGCACCTACAGACCCAACACCATGTGGAAGCTGCCAAGGTTTGGGGCTTGCACCCTGCGAAGTAACAGCCCAAGCTGTCCCTTGGCTCCTTTTAGCCATGGCTGGAACTGGGGCAGCTGGGAAGCAGGGCACCAAGTCCTGAGGCTACACAGAACAGCAGCAGGGCCCTAGGGCTGGCCCAAGAAACCATATCATCCTCCTAGGCCTCCAGGCCTACGATGGGAAGGGCTGCTGCAAAGATCTCTGACATGTCCTGGAGACATTTTCCCTATTGTTTTGGCTATTAACGTTCAGTTCCTCATTACTTATGCAAATTTCTGCAGCCAGCTTGAATTTCTTCCAGAAAATGGATTTTTCTTTTCTACCTCATGATCAGGCTGCAAATTTTCCAAATTTTTATGCTCTGTTTCCCTTTTAAATAAAAGTTTCAGTTTAAGATAATCTCCATGAATGCATATGACTAAACACTTTCAGAATCAGCCAGGTCACCTCTTGAATGCTTTGATGCTTAGAAGTTTCTTCCAGCATATACCCTAAATTATCTCCCTCAAGTTCAAAGTTCCACAGATCTCTAGGGCAGGGCCAAAATACAACCAGACTCTTTGCTAAAGCATAGCATGAGTGACCTTTACTCTACTTCCCAATAATTTCTTCATCTCCATCTGAGACCATCTCAGCCTGGACTTCATTGTCTATATCACTATTAGCATTTTAGTTAAGACCATTCAACAAGTCTCTAGGAAGTTCCAAACTCTCCCACATCTTCCTGTCTTCTTCCAAGCCCTCCAAACTGTTCCAGCCTCTGCCTGTTACCCAGCTCCAAAGTCATTTCCAAATTTTCAGGTTATCTTTAGAGCAATACCCCACTCCTGGTACCAATTATCTATATTAGTCCATCTTCACACTGCTATAAAGAACCACCTGAGACTGGGTAATTTATAAAGGAAAGAGGTTTAATTGATTCACAGTTCCATATGGCTGGGAAGCCTCAGGAAACTTACAGTCATGGCAGAAGGTGAAGGGGAGGAAAGTACCTTCTTCACATGGCAGCAGGAAGGGGTGAGCAAAGAAAGAAGTACCACAGTTTTAAACCATCAGATCTTGTGAGAATTCACTCAGTATCATGAGAACAGCATGGGGGAAACAACCCTCATGATTCAATCACCTTCCATCAGGTCCCTCTCTCAATGCATGGAGATGCAATTTGAGATGAAATTTGGGTGAGGACACAGAGCCAAACCATATCATATGGTAAAGGTAGTAGATACAAATGCAAAGAGGTAGCATGAAAGAGTTCTTTTATGTTGATGGAATAGTTCTGTATCTCGATTATAATTACACAAATCTCTAAGTAGGATAAAATTGAATAGAACTACACACACAAAGACACAAATGTAAGTTTTTAAAATAGTAAAAATTGAATAAGTTCTGTAGCCTAACAGTAATGTAGCAATGTCAATTTTCTAGTTTTGTTATCATACTACAGCTATATAAAATGTCACCACTGGGGAAAGCCGGATGAAGATTTATGCTATTTTTGCAACTTTATGTGAGTCTATCATTATTTCAAAATAAAAGAGCTTTTAAAACTAACATTAGAATTAAGAAAAAATAAAATTAAAAACACTGGGAGTAGGGAATTGCTTTGCTGCTCATATCACAAATAAAGAGCTAATTCCTCTAAGATATAAAGGGTTCCTCAAAACCAATAAGAAAAAGGCCAAAAGCCAAATCAAAAAAAGATATAGACTGCCCACAGTAAATAAACATAAATGGCTCTAAACATATAAAATAATTATAAACACTCACTCATAGTAAGAGTCATGCAAATGACAGCTAATTTTTTTTAACCTAACAGGTTGGCAAAAACAGAAAGTGTGAAAAAAGTTCTCTAATAAATTGCTGGTGGGAAAGTAAATTGATGCAAACCAATAAAGGGTGATATCTGTCAAAATTAGAAATGCACATTCCATTCAACTCAGTAATTCCATTTCTTGAGACTTATCCTATCGCTAGTTTGCACATGTGGAAAATTACATATGCAGAAGATTATTCATTATAGCATTACTATAACAACAAAAAACAGGAAGTAAACTAAATGACCACAAACACATGGCTAGTTAAAGAAATTGTGGTACATCAGTGCAAAAAAATTTACAAGTGAGGAAATACTATGCATATCCACATACATAGCTCACCAAGATATGTTATAAAGAGCAAGGGGCAGGACAATGTGTGTATTCTGCAACCATTGTATGGAAAGACGGAGACATTATAAGTCATTTGATTGGTAGCTAGTTAGGTACTAGTATAGAATATACCAGTGCATAAGTTAGTTGACTGGTTCATTAGGTGTTAGTGGCTTTCTGGTAGAATAAAATATCTCTACAAGGATAGACATAAAACTGGTAAGAATGCCTCAGGACGGAACAGATAAGAGGGAGATTTTCTATACATACTCTTCAATAGGTTTTGAATTTTCATCCATGAAAATATATTAGGTATTTTTAAAAATAAATGCTTAAATTAAAAATGTAGAGCCATGTGCCCAAAGATTATTGTTCATGAGTGTTCATCCACTCATTGGTACATCCCCTAATCAAAGTCTTCACTCTTAGAGGAAATTACAATTTCTCCCTATCAGGGATTCAGCTGCAAGCTAGTCTCTGAAATTTGCACATTGATGCCCTTTAGCAAAAAAGTTTAAGCTATCTTAGAGGCACTCATATCTCTAAATAAAATTTTTTCCAAAAGTATTTCTAAAATCATTTGCATAGTAATTGGAGCAAGTTATTTTAAAACAGTATTTAAATGTAAAATTTTGAACAGGATGGTTCTTTTTAACACAATATTTAAGTAGTTTTTAGATACAAATTAATGAGTTTTTTTTAAGACAGGGTCTCACTCTGTTACCCAGGCTGGAGTACAGTGGTGCGATCATAGCTCACTGCAGCCTCTATCTCCTGAGCTCAAGTGATCCTCCCACCTCAGACTCACAAGTAGCTGGGATCACAGGTGCACACCACCACACCTGGCTGATTTTTTTGAATTTTTAGCAGAGAGGAGGTCTCACTCTCTTGCCCAGGCTGCTCTTGAACTCCTGAGCTCGAGCAGTCTGCCTGCCTCAGCTTCCCAAAGTGTTGGGATTACGGACGTCACCACTCCCAGTCTAATGAAATTCCTGAGTCTGTTTTTCAGATTGGAAAGTACGTGTTTATTCAATGCAGATGTGACTCTGTGACATATGCTTGAGGAAGAAAAGAAAGTCACAATGTGTCTTTTTCTAAAGGAATGATAAACAAGAAAAAAGTCTGGCTACTACTCAGACTTCAGAGAACAGAAAATTGAAGTCAGAAATGTTAATGAGAAAACAGACTGGGTGGTGTAAAGAAACCTTCCAGTAAACTTAATAAAATTAAAACCAGATTATCTAAGTTTGTGTGGAGACAAAGTATCTTCATGCAGTAAAGGGCAATCAGAACTCACAGCCCAGGCCACTGCCTGCCACAACTGCCTGTCCCTTGGGGCTCTCGTAGTAACCATGACATTTGTCCTCAAGAAGGCTGTCGCTTCACTATCTACATCTCAGTTCAGCCATAGAGACAAGTATTTGCTCTTAACTTTCTGAAAGGCAGTGGAGATGCAATGGCACAGTTAATCAACACTTTTAACCGAAGCCTTCCAGATAACAAAGGGGTACAAACGTAAAGAGTAGCACGACATCGTATTACCATATTCTGAACTTCTGGGCCATACCGGCTCTCTGGGGTCCATGGGACTGCATCTCAATAATATTCCAAAGAAGGGAAGCATGCTCAGAGAGTTCCCAGATTTCCTTGTCTCCTCCACTTCCCAGACAAGGAACCCCATAGCAGGACCCAGTATTCATCTACCTACGAAAACACCTCCTCCATGTCGGTAGGCCACAGCTCTGCCATCCTCACCTTTCTTTTCCGGGGGTCTAGATAAGGAGACCATGCCATCTAGGCCACCCAGAAGCCCCTTGCCAACAGCAGGAGCTGCCAGAACACGCTTCGAAGCTTGAGGTTGCTGAAGATGAGGATGAAGGGATGGACAGATATGCACAGGTAGACTGCAGTTTGCCATGGCCAGTAAAAGTCGTTCTGCATGGAGATAAATTTTGCGGCATCAATGATCAGGGACAGAAAGGACAGAGCATAAAGAATGAGGAAGGAGATGAGGGACTTCAGAGCTCTGGTATGAGCCTGGGTGCTGGGGTCCTGCAGGCTGTGGCCATTGTGCTGCATTCTCCGAGTATGCCTCCTCAGAGAATTAATTAACAGCATAATTGAGACCAGAAAAACAGAACAAGGAATTGACCAGATGGCCAGTTTCAGGGACGGGAAATAGTACATTTCTATCCTTGTATTCCACTCGTAGGTCATGTTCCCAGAAAATTTTCTAATGAAAATTTCTTGATATACAGGGTAGTTCACCCAAAAAAACAGCAGGGTTATGATGAAGGAGATCAGGACAGAGCCCAACAGGAGCCAGGGCACCCACCCTGGGAACCTCCACTTCAGCCACAGGAAGGTAGGGTGTGTGATGTTAGCAATCTTCACACAGAACAGGACACTGAGCCAGCTGCAAAACCAGAAGGTGGTTGAGTTCAGGAAGTGCCACTGTAGATGGAAGAACTGGCGGCTGAGACCCCCAGAGTACTCGACCTTGTGGGCAGAGTAGTAGAAGTTGTGCACTGTCCCAACCAACTGCAGGCAGAAGCGGGAGGCACCCAAGCTAACGAGGATCATGTCCAAGGGCAGCAACCTGCCATATCGCAGCCACTCCCTGCCCAGCACCAGCACAATGAAGCCATTCGCTGCAATCCCCAGAAGACTCATCAGGCTAAAGAGTAACATGAAGAAGGCCGTCAGTGCTGCTTGCATTCTGACTCCTCCTGCAGTCCCCACTTGAGTGTCTTGGTCCCTGGCCTCCTCCCTGCCCCTAGCCACAGTCCTGCTTTTAATCTTTCCTAGGAGTGCTGAAGAGTGGTCAGGCTCTGCATCTGAACCAGAGCTCACTTAGAGAGGAGGATGCTCAGGCTAAAGAGGAGAGGTGTGCTCTTGGCTCAGACAGGATGCAAATTTATCCTAGTGTCAGTTACCACCAGGCCTGCAAACTACTCTAATTTGCCTTGTCCGGTTTTGCCTGCATGCTGCCATGGTTAGTATCAATGTCTATGATTTTTCCGGGTCTCTGTGACTGAGTTCCATCCTCAGGCCATACGAACACTCCTCTTCCCATCAGAACATTCTTAAGACTTTAAATATAGAGACAAGTATAGGAGATACGTAGGAAAAATAGTGACATCAAAGATTCTGTCTCAGTACTTCCCTGTTACACATCCACGCTTACCTTGCTGCCTGTGCACACAAATCCCTTCAAAATCAAATACCTCGTCTACCTCTCCATCCAAATCTCTACTTAGATCCTCCATGAATCCTGAGATGTAAATGGTAATGGTTTAAACGGGTTTTGTATTTCCAGTGAGAGAATTCATTATCATGTGGTTGAAGGGTCTTCCGAAGCAGGACTGAGAGCCCCTGTTTCTTGCTGGGTGTTGGTGGGAGGCTGCTCTCTGGTCCTAGAGGCCTCTCACAGTCTCTGCCAGGTAGGCTGTTTCAGCACGGCCACTCACTTCAAGTCAGCAGTCTCTAAAGGGAGTCTGCTAACAAGATGGGGTCTTAAATAACGTAACACAATCATTGGAGTGACAGCCTATCACCTTTGCCATATTCTATTGGCTAGAAGCAAGTCACAGTCACCAACAACACTCAAAAGAAGGAGGTTACACAAAGGCCCAATACCAGGGTTGAGGGACAGGCAGGGCCACTTTATAGTCTGTCTGCCACCCTGAGATACCCAAGGCATGTGTGAGTCCTGTCTAACACCAACATCGAAAAGAGGTCCCTATGAGACCATGTTGAAAGTAAAAATATTTTCTTTTAAAATATATCTATCACCTCACATAATTCCTGTTTTCAATTTCTTCATGTGTAGTGAGAACACTTAAGATCTACCCTCTGATGAAAGTTCAAGTATACAATGCCGTATTGTTTACTATACTCATACCACCATACCTTAGGTTTCCAAAGCATGTTCACTTAGCGTAACTGAAACTTCATACCCCTTGACCAATATCTCCCCATTTCCCCTTCCTGAACCCTGGCAACCACCAATCTACTCTCTACTTCTGTGGGTTTGTTTTTTCAGATTCCACATGTAAGTGAGATCATACAATATATGTATTTCTGTGTCTGGAGCATTTCACATAATGTCCTCCAGTTCCGTCTGTGTTGTTGCAAATGGCAGAATCGCCTTTTCTAAGACTGAATCGTATTCCATTGTGTATGCACACCACATTTTCTTTGTTCATTCATCTGTTAATGGGCTTTTAGATTGTTTTCATATCTTGGCTATTGTGAATAATTTTCAATAAACGTGGGAGTGCAGATATCTCTTCAAGATACTAATTTCATTTCCTTTGAATATACACCTAAAAGTGGAATTACTGGATCATACGGTAGGTCTGTTTTTAATTTTCTGAGAAATCTTCATAGTGTTTTCCATAATTTATATTCCTGTCAACAGAGTAAAAGAGTTGCTTTTCTCTGTATTTTTGCCAACACTTGTTATCCTTCATCTTTTTGGTAACAGCCATTCTAACACATGTAAGGTGATACCTCATTGTGGTGTTGATTTGCATTTCTCAGGTGATTTGTGATATTAAACATATTTTCATACGATTTTTGTCTTCTTTTGAGAGATGTTATTCAGGTCCTTTGCCCATTTTAAATCAGGTTATTTAGGTTTTTTGTTAATTTTTGCACTGCAGTTGAATAAGTTCCTTGTATTTTTATTATTTGTATTTGTTTATTTATCTATTTATTTCAGACAGGGTCTCACTCTGTCACCCAGGCTGGAGTGCAGTGGCACCATTACAGCTCACTGGAGCCTCAAGATAGGAAGGATGATCCAATCTTCCCCACCTCAGCCTTCCAGGTAGCTGGGACTAAAGGCATGCACTGCCACACCCAGTTAATTTTTTTTGTTTTTTGTACAGACAGAGTTTCACTATGTTGCCCAGGCTAGCCTCAAACTACTTGGCTCACGCAATCTTTCTGCCTTGGCCTCCCAAAATATCTAGATTACAGGCGTGAGCCAGGGCACCCAGCCAAAGTTCCTTATATATTTTGGAAATTAACACTTATTAGATATGTTGTTTACAAATATTTTCTCCCAATTCCCATTCTGCTGGTTGTTTTCTTTGCTTTGCAGCTTTTTATTTTGATGCAATCCCATTTGTCTATTTTTATTTAGCTGAATTTTTGCCTGTGCTTTAGGTGTAATTTTCTATAAGTCATTACCCAAACCAGTGTCAAGAAGCTCTTTTCCTATGTGTCCTTCTAAGAGTTTTATGATTTCAGGTCTTGCATTTAAATATTTAATCTATTTTGATTTAACTTTGCATGTGGTGTAAGAAGAGGATCAAATTTCATTCTTCTGCATGTGGATACCCAGTTTTCCCAACCTCATTTATTGAGGAGACTATTTTTTCCCCATTGTGTATTCTTGGCACTTTGTCAAAAATCAGTTGACCACAGATGTACAGTTTTATATACGGGCTTTCAATCCTACTCCATTGGTCAATGTGTCTGCTTTTTTGCAAGAACCATGCTGTTTTCATTGCTATCATTTTGTAATATATTTTGAAATACAGTAGTGTGATACATACAGCTGAGTTCTTTTTGGTCAAGATGGCTTTAGTTATTCAGGGTCCTTTGTGATTCCACATGAATTTTAGGACTTTCTTTCTATTTCTGTGAAGAGCGACATTGGAATTTTTATAGGAGTTACATGAAATCTGTAGATTACTTTGGATAGTTTGGATAATTTGACAATATTTATTTTTCTATTCCATGAACATAAGATATCTTTCCATTTATTTGTGTCCTCTTCAATTTCTTTCATCAGTGTTTTATGTTTCAGTACACAGATCTCTCACTTCCCTGGTTAACTTTACTCCTAAGTATTTTATTTTTTATGCTATTATAGATAGGATTTTTTCTTAATTTCTTTTTCAAACAGTTTATTGCTGGTGCATAGAAATGCTTCTGATTTTTGTAAGCTAATTTCATATCCTGCAACTTTACTAAATTCATTCCATTTTAATAGTTTTTGGTGGTGTCTGCAGGATTTTTAATATGTAAGATTATACCATCAGCAAACAGAGAAAATTTCACCTCATCCATTCCTATTTCAGTGCCTTTTATTTTTCTCTAGTCTAATTGATCTGGTTAGAGTATCCAGTATCATGTGGAATAAAAATGGTAAGAGAAGACATTCATGTCTTGTTCCTGATATGAGAAGAAAAGACTTCAACTTTTCACAGTTGAGTATGATGTTAGTAGTGGGCTTATCATA
This sequence comes from Hylobates moloch, assembly GCF_009828535.3. NCBI lineage: Eukaryota > Metazoa > Chordata > Mammalia > Primates > Hylobatidae > Hylobates > Hylobates moloch. The sequence continues at coordinate 224,611,064 of NW_026652276.1, read as the reverse complement.
TATGGCCTTTATTGTGTTGAGGAGCATTCCTTCTTTTTTTTTTTTTTTTTTGAGACGGAGTCTCACTCTGTTGCCCAGGCTGGAGGGCAGTGGTGCAATCTCTGCTCACTGCAAGCTCCACCCCCCAGGTTCATGCCATTCTCCTGCCTCAGCCTCCGGAGTAGCTGGGACTACTGGCACCCACCACCACACCCAGCTAACCAGCCGGGCATGGGAGCATTCCTTCTAAACCTAATTTGTTGACAGTTTTTACCATGAAAGAATGTTAAATTTTATCAAATGCTTCGTCTGACTCACTATTGAAATAATCATCAGGTTTTTATCCTTCATTGTATTAATATGGTGAATTACATGTATTGATTTCTGTATGTTGAACCAACCATACATCCCAAGGATAAATCCCACTTGATCATGGTGAATAATCCTTGGAATATGCTGTTGAATATGATTGGCTAGTATTTTTTGAGAATTTTTGCATCTATGTTCATTAGTGATATTGGACTGTAGTTTTTTTGTATTGTCTTGTCTAGTTTTGGTACTAGGGTAATGCTGGCCTTGCAAAGGGAATTTGGAAGTATTTCCTCCACTTCAATTGTTTAAATAAGCTTGAGAAGGATTGTTATTAGCTCTCCTTAAATGTCTGGTAGAATTCTGCTGTGAAGCCATATGGTCCTGGGCTTTTCTTTGACAGGACACTTTTAATAATGACTCAATCTTCTTACTCGTTATTGGCCTGTTCTAATTTCCAATTTATTTATGACTCAGTCTTGTTATGTTATATGTTTCTAGGAATTTATCCATTTCTTCTAGGTTGTTCAATTCATTGGCATACATTGTTCATAGTAGTCTTTTATGATCATTTGTATTTCTATGTTATTAATGGTGACGACTCTTATTCCTGCTTTTATTTATTTGACTCTTTTCTCCTTTTTTCTCAGTCTAGAGAAGGGTTTGTAATTTTTTTTTTTTTTTTTTTTTTTGAGATGAAGTCTCACTCTGTCGCCCAGGCTGCAGTGCCATGGTACAGTCTCGGTTCACTGCAACCTCTGTCTCCTGGGTTCAAGTGACTCTCCTGCCTCAGCCTCCCAAGTAGCTGAGACTACAGGCACATGCTGCCATGCCTAGCTAATTCTTGTACTTTTAGTAGAGACAGGGTTTCACCATGTTGGCCAGGCTGGTCTCAAACTCCTGACCTCAAGTAATCCGCCCACCTTGGCCTCCCAAAGTTCTGGGATTACAGGCATGAGCCACCACACCCAGCTGTTTACCTTTTTAAAAAAAAACAATTCTTAGTTCCATTGATCTTTCTATTCTCTGTTTATTTATTTCTGCTCTGGTCTTTGTTATTTTCTTTCCTTCATTCTGCTAACTTTAGGCTTTGTTTGTTATTCTTTTTTTAGTTCCTTGAGGTGTAACATTAGGTTGTGGATATGCTATGGCTCTGTGCCCCCACCCAAATCTCATCTCAAATTGTAATCCCCACATGTCAGGGGAGGGGCCTGATGGGAGGCGATTGAATCATCAACCCTGGACTCCCCACCTTGCTGTTCTCATGATAGTGAGTGAGTTCTTTTGATATCTAGTTGTTTGAAAGTGTGTGGCACTTCCTTCACTCTCTCTCTCCTACTCTATCATGGTAAGATGTGCTTGCTTCCCCTTCACCTTCTGCCATGATTGTAAGTTCCCTGAGGCTTCTCAGTCACATTTCCTGTTAAGCCTGTGGAAGTGTGAGTCAATTAAACCTCTTTTCTCCATAAATTACCCAGTCTCAGACAGTTCTTTATAGCAGTGTGAAAATGACTTAAAGTTGTTTATTTGACATCTTCTTTTTTTTTTTTTTTGAGATGGAGTCTGGCTATGTTGTTTATGCTAGTCTCAAACTCCTGGACTCAAGCAATGCTCCCACCCATGCCTCTACAGTGACTAGGATGATAAGCACACATCATCACCACCTGGCTCTTTTTTATTTTTTGATGTAGGCATTTATTGCTATAAACTTCCCTCTTAGAATTGCTTTTTCTGCATTCCATAAATTTTGGTATGTTGTGTTTCCATTTTTATTTCTCTCAAGTTATTTTTTAATTTCCCCTTTAATTTATTCTTTGACCCAATAATTATTCAGGAGCACAACGTTTTATTTCCACATATTTGTTAATTTTCCATGATTTTTCCTGTTATTGATTTCTAGCTTCATATCATTGTGGTAAGAAAAGATACCTGATATTTCAATCTTCTTAAGCGCTATTCTGCTGTTGAACTCCTCTATGGGAAATTTTCACTTTAGTTACACTGTTCTTCAGCTCTATGATTTCTGTTTGATTCTTTTTAATAATTTTTATCTCTTTGTTAAAATTCTCAGTTTGTTCTTATATTGCTTTCTTGATCTTGGTAAGTATTTTTGTGACAATTATTTTGAACTTCGTGTTGAGTAAATCACTTATTTCCCTTCACTCATTGTCAGTTTCTGGAGATTTATTTTTTTCTTTTATTTGGAATATATTTCCTTGTTTCTTCATTTTCTGCATTTTGATGCAATCCCATTTGTCTATTTTTATTTAGCTGAATTTTCAATGACTCTCTGTGTTGGTTTCTATGCATTAGATAAGACAACTACCTCTCCAAGTCTTGTCAGAAGTATCTTGTGTAGAAGTATCACAAAGGCCTTGTGTAGAAGTACCACACCAATCCAACTGGAGAAATATTTTAAGCTATTTCTTAAATCTTAGTGTTTGGTAGGCTCCTGGGGCTTAGAGTGAACCACATCCTGTTATACCCCGAGACCAGTAGAGTAGGAGCCAAACTCTCTAGATGTAGCTGGAAAAGTTGGGCTATTGGGTGTGTGTTTCAGTTCTTTCTATCTTCATGGTGAAGCTAAGCACAGGCATTTATCTCCCACTCTTTCTGCAGTAAGTCAAGGATAGAATCTGTGGCAAATGCCGGTACTCACATTCAAGCTGCACCCTCTGATCCTGGGAAGATAGCTGCTGAAAACAGGTCCATCATATGTATGTCCACTTCCTTGTTTTCTGTGGTCTGATGTCACTCAGAAATGCAAAGCTCCATCAAATTCCAAAGTGAGGTTGTTAAAAAGATAGTCCCTTAGGTGAGAACTATATAAGTTGTGGCACTCAGTGCAAGACCAAACTTCTTCCACGAAGAATGTGTAAGCCTGGATTTATTACTGGGGTGGGTGAGCCAGAGAGAAGCCTGTGAAGCTCTGGCTCCAGCTGCAGGAGGGCTATTTTTAGTGTTGCTTGTTACTTCCTCAATACAAATTTTTTAGAAGCTAGGCTATCATATAGCCACTGGAAATGTGTTTCATAAGCCCCTTCCGGGGAGAAAATGAAAGCTGTAAATTCCTGTTCCTTTTCTGCATTGTTCCAAGGGGGCATGCTTCTGGAAGTATTTGTATGTCTGTGTAAAGCCACCTCTGTTTTGTAATCTAGGGATACTCATATATGCCTCATCCCTTCTTCTCCCAGAGCTAAGAGGTTTAGGATGCAATCCCTTGGTTAGAAGCTGTAAAAGTTGGGGTGTTCAATGTATGGACAAACTCCTTCCAGAAGACATCAATAGACCTGGAGTTATCACTCAGATGACCTGTGGGAAGTACCAACCTGCTTCTCAGACTGCCAGAGGAATAAAATTTGGCTCCTCTTTAACTCCCCAGTGCAGGTTAGTTAGAAGCCAGGCCAGCAAGTAGCCACTGTAAGACTGTCATAAGCCCCTTCCAGGGAGAAATGGGGCTGCATTTTTCAAGCCTCTTCTCTGCACTGCTCCTGAGGAAAGAAGCGCCTGTAAGTCCTTGTGCACCCACATAAAATTACCACTTTTTTCCTGTGGTCTAGACAAACATGCATATGACCATCTCCTCTGCTCCCAGAGCTAGGAATGTAGTCCCTTGGATGGAATCTGTAAAACCTGGGACACTCAATGTGTGGACAGACTCCTTCCAGGAGGGACTAATAGACCTGGAGTTATCACTGATGTGAGCCAGGAGAGAAGACTCTGGAAGGAAGTACATATCTACTTCTCAGGTTGGCAGCAGTGGGTTAATATTTGTCTCCCTTTTTAACTCCCCAGGGCAAGTTAGTTAAGAGCCAGGCCAATAAGTAGCCACTGGAAGAATGTGTTGTAAACCACTTCCAACAAGAAACGGAGAACTGCATTTTTTAAAGCCCAGTCTGCGCACTGTTCCCAAGAAGTAAAGCCCCCGGAAAAGCTTGAGTACCCATATCAAATCAATGCGTGATTAGAGAGACTCACATGTGTCTAATCCCCTCTGCTCACAGAGTTGGTTAATTAAGAGTCAAACCACGGAGAACTTTAGAGTTAAGGTGTCATATATGAAGTCTAAACCCTTCTCTGCACAGAGAGTAGCTGGGTGTTGGGGATTCCTTTCTCGATTGTATGGCACAATGCCTGGTTGGGGTCCATGTTCAAATGTACCACAGCTTTTCTACCTGTTCAATATGAATGCTTTCTCAGTTGTCCAGTGGATAGAAGTCACTCAACTGGTGTCTGACTTTCTCTCAGAGGAAACTGATCTATGGATAGAGTGTATTTGGTGCATCCAGGGTGGAGGGAGAGTCAGGAGCTTTCTGTCCCACCACGATGGTAATGCAACTCCACCATCCTCTTCATTTCTGATGAATTGTAATGTCTCCTCCTTCATTTCTGATTTTATTCATTTGAATCCTCTCTCTTTTTTGAGGTAGTCCAGGTAAGGGCTTATCAGTTGTGTTTTTCTTTTTAAAACACCTGACACTCAGTTTTATTTAGTTTTTTTATTGTTTTTTATTGCTACATCATTTATTTATATTATAGTCTTTATTATTTCCTTCCTTCTGCTAAATTTGGGCTTAGTTTGTTCTTTTCCTAGTTCCTTGAGGGGTAAAATTAGGTTGTTTATTTGAGTTCTTTCTTTTTTTTTATGAAGTCCGCCTCCGGTTCCCATCCCCTGCCTCTACCTTCGATAGGGGGCTACAGGACCGCCACCATGCCGGTAAGACGGGGTTTCACCATGGTCTCGATCTCCTGACCTCGTGATCCGCCCGCCTCGGCCTCCCAAAGTGCTGGGATTACAAGCGTGAGCCACCGCGCCCGGCCTAGTTCTTTCTTCTTTTAATGTATTTATCACTATAAATTTCCCTCTAGTACTGCATTCCTATAAGTGTTGGTGTGTTGTGTTTTTGCTTTCATTTGTCTTGAAATACTTCTCAAATTACCTTTTGATTCTCTCTTTGACTCAGTGATTATTCAAAATGTATTTAGTTTTCATGTATTTCTGAATTTTTTTGTTGTCTTACTGTTAATGACTTCTAGTTTAATTTTTGTGGTCAGAACAGATAGTTGGAATAATTTCAATCTTCTTAAATGTGTTCAGGCTTATTTTGTGACTTAGGACAGGATCTATCCTGGAGAATGTTGCATGTGCCCTTGAGAAGAATGTGTGTTCTGCTGTTATTGGGTGAAACGGTCCACTTAGTCTGTAGTGTTGTTCAAGTAAACTGCTTGTTCATTTTTGTCTGAATGTTCTATTCATTATGTTAAGTCACTTATTGAAGTCTCCTACTATTATTGTATTGCTGTTAATATTGTCTTAACTGTCAATATTTGCTTTATATATTTATATATTCTGAAGCTGGGCACATATATTTTTATCATTGTCTTATCTTCCTGTTGAGTTGGCCCTTTTATTATTATATAATGACTTATTTGTCTCTAGAGACAGTTTTTTAGTTAAATTCTATTTGGTTGGATATAAGTATAACCACTCCTGATTTCTTTTGTACTATTTGCATGAAATATCTTTTATATCCCTTCAGTTTCATCTTATGTGTGTCTTAAAGTGATCTCTTATAGACAGCATATCTCTGGATCTTGTTGTTTTTAATTCATTTGCCACTCTTTGCCTTTTGATTGGGTAGTTTAATCCATTTTTATTTAAAGTAATTATTGACAGCTGAGGACCCTTTTGCAATAATATCAAATATAGCAATAATTGTTATCTGTTTTGCAGTTGTTTTGTTCCTCTCTTCCTCTTTTGCTGTCTTGCTTTGTCATTTGATGATTTTTGTAGTGATTTGCTTTAACTCTTCATTTTTTATGTTCCCTTTATATTTGTGTATCTTTTATAGGATTTTTTTTCTTTGTGGGTAACTTGAGGTTTACATAAAATACCTTGTAGTTATAATTATCGATTTTATGTTAACTTAACTTCAATTGCATATTAAAATTCTACATTTTTACTTTCCCCC